>NC_051158.1:88320981-88366911 GCF_013339745.2 Dermacentor silvarum
CGTGTTAGTAAAAACGGCTTAACTAATTTCAGGTGCTCAGGAACAGATGCAAAATCGTCGACAAGGGAAAGCTTAAAGCAATGCTGTGGGACATGCAGTTGAGTTGAAAATTCAATGCCACTGACACTTCAAACTTGGAGGTTTCGTTGTTTTCATTAGTTCTGGATGATGTGAGTAATGATTGAATAAATAAAGACGCGGAAGTAAAAGGCAACATCTTTATAGGTTTCTTCACTGTTTTTGCTTAATAAAGAAATATTGCTTGTATTTTGAACGATGCAGTATTCATTTATGATTGCTATTTACAAAGAACGTCAGGCCGCTATTTTGTATCTCATTTATAGCTTGCCAATTGGGAATAGAGCGATACTAAAAACAGGATGATACGGTTCAAGACCAGCCGCACGATCTGTTATTAACTGGTTGTAGTGGTGCGCATTTTGTTTTATGGCTTGAAATGGCCACTTTCTTTTTTCTCACAAATCTGCGGTGTCTTTGCGAATGTTCTCCATGGAAGTTTTTTACAGTGGTTTGTTTTTTGTGACTTTGTTGAGGCGACGATAATAGACGCAAAAATACAGAGTTCCATCCTTCTTCACTAAGACAAAAGTAGACGCCCACGGGCTTTTCTAATTCTGGATGTTTTTGTCACGCAGAATTTTGTTGGCTTGTTGCTTCACAGCGTCTCGTTCACCTTTATAAAGTTGGTAGGGGTTCTAAACGGGTGGTGAATGACGTTCTTCATTCATAATGCAATGCTTAGCAATTGGTGTTTGTCGAATCTTTGACGACTTCGAAAAGCACTCCTTATAGTAATTTAGAAGATTTCGGAGCTTTTGTTGTTTACGTATATGAACATTCGGGTTAATGTCGAGGTTAAGTTCGGGAACTAGGGCCGTCAAAATAGCAGCGGCAGAATTTAAGGGGACAAACAAACTGCCACGTGCATAACAGTTGGCTGCTTCGTGGATCTGCCGCTTTTGCGCAAGCTGAGGACGACGAAGTGAACTGGGTGTCGACCACGACGAAAGATGCGCTCTCAGTGAAGCTTTGGGACTGAAGCTCTATGCTTCCTTTAGATTCAAGTTACTAGTTCTTGCCATAAAAACTAACGTGGCTGCTGGAGGTGCGGGTTAAACTGCTGCATGCACTGCGACCCACAGGAAGCTCCCAACATCGGTCGCGACACCTTTGACACTGACTTACGGCGTAGCCGGCGACAACTATAGCACTCGTTCAAGCAGTTGAGAATTCAAGTTGAGAAATTCAACCCTCGTTCAGTCCAGTTGAGAAAGATGTCAACGGATTCAACGGCCAGCCGGACTGCAGAGACCACCACTTCGCCCGCTTCTTGAAGCGAACCCAAGGTCGTTTCAAGGTGAGGCCTTCGAGGATGTTGAGGACTAGCTGGACCACTACAATCGAGCTGCCAGCGTCAACGAATGGGACGAAAGCTCCGCCATGTCTACTTCGCCTTCGATGACTTGGTGCGCACCTGGTTTGAAAGTCATGAAACTAGCGTGGCGACCTGGCAAGAATTTTCCAGCCAATCGCGAAATACCGGAAAGAGCAAGCAAAACATGCCCTCAATTCCAGGAATCAAAGAGCAAATGCGAGTGTCGCCATGTTCGTTGAGGACATGTCGTGGCCTGTTCCGGTATCTGATCCCGGAATGACAGATGGAAAGAAAGCACGCTTCTTGATACGGCGCGTAAAAGCGCATTTGCTTGTTCGCAGGTATAATGCACAACCCACCAGGAATCGTAACCTAATTCCTCAATGAAGCAACAACGAAGGAGCTTATTCTAATGCTGCGGTCTTCGCAGTACGAGCGCACAAGCAACATTACATCTCTCTTGTCCATGGCTACCCCTAATTTGACGATCCTCAGAGAACTCGTATGCAGTATTGTACGTGAGGAGCTGCAAAAAGTTCACGCCCTGTTTCCTGAACCCCACGTAACTGTTTTAAGGACGAGACATATAAACACCAAGAAAAAAAATGTTTCTCTTCTTTCTAAATGTGCAAAACACATAAAGAATAAGCATAATCAACAAATGAAAATTTTTCTGTGGAACTTTTTTCAGCAATAGGGGGAAAACCCTAGCCAGGAAGCTGGAAGTGGGCTTCTCCCTAAGCCACCTAAGGCTTCATTTTCAATTTTAATAGACAGCTCTCATCATATGTGAATCATAGGTGCATTGTTTCCTTTATTGACTCTTCACGCAAGCCCATAATGCGCCTCGCGTAGTGCTTTCATGTGCTTTCGGTGCGTGCATGCTCTCAATAAAGGTGGATTTACTGTAAAGAAACATCATGAATATTCTTGCTTATTTTTGTTTATTTTTTTAAAGCCACGCATATTAAATGATCGCATGAATTGTCAGCACTGCTTAAGTTTTCCGTATCCCGCACTCCGCTGCGCTATGAATGGCCAAAGCCGCACGGCCATGGAGAGCAAGCCGTTGAACAATAGCCATTCTTTAAAGCGCTTCTGCTAGTTCATTTCGGAGTCTATTTTCGAAAATATTCGTCAGCACGACCTATCGAAGTTTATCATAGTCGCATCTGCAACATTAGGCAATAAATTCCACAATAACGCTTACGACTGAAACAACAAATTCCCGCATTGATTCCTCTGCGGCGCCCGGCGGCTGCTGGCCCCAAAAACGTGCCGTGCGCACCGCGCCGCCCCGTGGGAGAGTGAAATCAGAGGAGAATTAAGGAGTAAAACGCGTGTGAGGAGGAGAGTGTCGCTACTTTCCAGAATATAGGGGTTTTACGCATGCCTGCCGGCGCCGTTGCGCCGGCGTTTCACAGTTAATGCGTATGGCACGTGCTGTGCTTGCTTTCCTAAGCGACAAAAATGCAGGTGCTGGGCTGTGGAGGTCGCGTGCTGGGCTGTGACAATGTAAACATTACAATCGTTCATAGCCTGAAGAGAGCGCTCGGAGCTGGCGTCTCAACAGCGAGCTGGCCACGTATGCTCATCATCATCATCATCATCAGCCTTATATTTATGTCCACTGCAGGACGAAGGCCTCTCCCTGTGATCTCCAATTACCCCTGTCTTGCGCTAGCTGATTCCAACTTGCGCCTGAAAATTTCCTAACTTCATCGCCCCTCCTAGTTTTCTGCCGTCCTCGACTGCACTTTCCTTCTCTTGGTATCCATTCTGTGACTCTAATGGTCCACCGGTTATCCATCCTATGCATTAAATGTCCTGCCCAGCTCCATTTTTTCCGCTTAATGTCAATTAGATTATCGGCTATCCGCGTTTGTTCTCTGATCCACACCACTCTCTTCCTGTCTCTTAAGGTTCGGCCTAAGATTTTGCGTTCCATCGCTCTTTGTGCAGTCCCTAACTTGTTCTCGAGCTTCTTTGTTAACCTCCAAGTTTCTGCCCCATATGTTAGCACCGGTAGAATGCAATGATTGTACGTATGCCCAAGCAGCACGTAAATACGCGTCGGCAAAATCGCTCCAAAGCGTGCACTCAGCGTCGAGGACACCGAGGCCCGAAAGAAGCGTCGCGTGGAACAAGAGCGTCTTTGCTACGCAACGAAACGTGGTGCAGACCGCGAATGAATGTATACAATGCAAACTGTACAATTATAATAATAAATTGAATTACGTGCAGCCCAATAATTTAATTAAAGTTTAACACTTCTGCCACGATGCGATGTGCCATGTGAGGCAATGGTAATGCTAAACGCTCTCAGAGATTATGAACAATGACGCACAACACCACCTCAAGCAAACACATCTCCCTGTGTGTTCAGTAGACTACACAAACAGCAGTTGTGCACGCAAGGTAATGTTTAACATCAACTCACCACTCTCGTATTGGACTAAATGCTGAAGAAATTAGACATTCGCTGCCAATATTACCGCTAATTATCATCAATCAAAGCAAACAGCATACAAAGCATCGCTTACATCGATTCCCACAGTGCGTGGGATACGCATATTTTTCTCTAACCACAAGCTCGAATACATTATGTGGTGAGTATGCACATAGTGTGGTCGTCCGTGACGTCATTGAGGGCCTAAAGTGTGTGCCCTAAAGATATGAGCAAAATTTGAGTGGGCGTGGGCACAAAAATAGTCGTCGACTGCCTCCCCTCCCCCACCTTTCGCCCTAGCAACTGCACATTTCTTAGCTCGTGATCTGTGGCTGGTGTCATCGCGATAACCAACGCCGCGGCGGAAACTTTTCAAGCGGGAAGGGAAGGCCCAGCGCCTGCTGCAGCTGTTCGTAGATTCAGTCGGTGAGAGCGTTCACTTGAGCCTGTAATCCCTATAAATTAACGTCTCATCATGTTCATCGCCGACGATCACGCGGATGGTTTTTAAGCAACAAAACGAATTAAAGGTGGGAATAAGCAAATAAAGATGGTAAGGACATATCTGCCAACTTTTCCCAATTTTTCATAAAGATCGAAAGTTTGGGCTCCTTCTCCGATTTCACCCATGGTGGGTCATTTTTTATGAAAAATAAATGCTGTTCCCTGTACTTTTTTGAAATGGTGCAAGATAGGGCGTTGTAAGATAGCACAATAATTTTTCCAATATCGAAGTTGTGGCAGAAGTCGAAGACGCCACTCTCTCATGGCAGCGCAAGAGATAGCCTCCTATATGTGCACAGGTGTCATCTGATGATGAATGGAGGGGTACTTGCTTACAACAAGTTCATTCAGGGAAATTCCTCAAGCAGACGCGAACTTAGAACTTTTTCTTTCAACAAACATGTCGCTATCAGAATCATTGTAGGGATGGAATGCGAGTTGCTGCATTTTCCAGTGAGACGCACAATTAAAGCTTGTTCGGTGAGTTGGTGCCTACTGCACAAAAATATTTTGTTGGCCTGTAGCTGGAGCACGAAGTACGGACGCGAACAAAGGCACGGACACGAACAAACGCCCCTAACCAGTGCGGTTTATTTTACGTAAAAAGAATATTTAACTTTATTTGTTTGTGCAGGTATTTGTACCGCCGGCTTCCAGTGAGGATGCTAGTTTGTTATCCCTTTTTGTATCGAAGACGATACCACAGGGTGCTTCACTAGTCATTTTCTTACCTGGATATTGTCAATTTGCTATAAAACCTACGCAAATTTTATTGAAGAGGTCGTTACGCATGCATCAACTTAATAACCATACCGGTCCTTTCAGTATCTTACAGCCCACTCTGTAGACACGCAGATGAATCCATTCAGCTCCGCTCGTGCTTCGAAAGCTCTCCGCTAACTTAGAAACATAATTTATATAAATACGTACAAATGACAACATACTCGTACATGTGCTAGCACGAATTCGTCTATATAAAGTATATACTTTCAGTACGAGGTGAATCACTGTGCTACATTAACATCTTACACCATACCATGTATCGGCACAACTTCGGGTCGCTGCAAATTACGCAGGTTCAGAAAGAAGTGTAAATCGTGAAATCCAGGGAACGTTCATCTTATTATTCGTTTTTTTTCGTTTCATTGGTTACTTTCCTATCACATCGTTCACACGCAGAAAGAACTTGAAGCAGAAACATATTTTGTCAACCCATAAAGGCATGTGAAATGATGTTATGTCACCCGTTCAAAATATTTTGTGCAGTATTTTCATGACGAAATCAAAGTCTTTTTCCAATTTCTTTAGCTTCTTAGCACACACCTCGTCTGCGAAGAGAACAATAGAAGCTGTAAAGAGAAAGATGATGATATTATTGGTCGCAAAGTCCCCCAAACTTCACTAATATAAACATTCTCCTCGTTTTTATATAGAGGGTGCTCAGTGTACAGCGTTCTTTTCCGCGTTTTTGTAGCTCTCACGGCTAAGTGATTACTCTATTTGTTTCATAATAGCTCAATATCTCTCAGTTATGATCCTAAGCTGGTCTACAAAATAAGTAACTATTAGTAGTTTTCCAATCCTCCGTTGTTTAGTTGTTCGAGTGAGTCCACTAACCTCAGCGCACCAGATGCTTGTAATCGATTTACGGCAAGACTAAAAGGAAGAGAACGTCGAACTTTGGTGGCTACTTTGGTGGCTGTTTGAAAGCGTTAAACATTTCCCCTGATACAGAGAGAGATGATGGTCAAGCATATACTTTTGGAAAGGCGCAATACCGAACAGAAACAGGCAACTCAAAAGCGGTACATCGTTCCAGAGACAATTCATACTATTAAGCACACTGGTGATGTAACTTTCCTGAAAACGTCACCTAGTCGAAGTATACTATATACATGTCCGCAAAATTTGCGTCGCTTTGTCTAGCCTTACTTAACAGTAAATTCTAAGCACTAGCGAAATACGCAGTATTTTATATGCCTTAATTAACAAAATATATGAAGTCAACCAGCTTGACCGTCAAATGAACACAAATAAATGACATAAGTTCGGCAACATGTAAAGCTCGTGTTTTGCCAACACCTACAAAGCTATAATGCTGCAATCCTGTTATCTTGCACTACCGTCGATGTTGCTAATGTTGATCAGGGATTTCAACCAGCCTGCTTCTTGCAGATATGTAAAAAAACCTTGATCTGATTACGAGGCAAGCCGCAGTGTGAGACCCGGGTTTATTTCTGGCTACCTGAGGTTATTTACCATGCACCAAAATCTATGTACAGCCTCCCGCATTTTTAGCTATATCGTGCGAGCCTACATCACGCGTCATTTTAGCGCCTTTAAGCGGCGATAATCAGCGAGACCGGTAGAATTACTCTCAAGTGCACTAAGCACTCTCGATGTGCAAGAGTCGTCTAATGCGATGTTCCCTTCAGGACGACGTACGACCATATTAAAGTGTTCTCGCGCGATATGGCTAAACATGCGGGAGGCTGTACACGATATTTCCTGCATCTCGCCCCCATCGAAATGCGGCTGCTACAGCCGTGATCGAACCCACCGTCTCGAGCTCAGAATCGCGGAAATTTCATGAAAAGACCACCCTGCAATGCAACACAATTTCCTTTGCACATACATGCTTATACCTAGTTTTACTATAATACACATACAAAAGGTAAAGCCTAGGCTTTTAGTACATAACAATTACGACATCAAAAATGTTTTGGATCACAGAGCTTGTGGCGACTCTGTGAACGCAGCTGTATGGTACCAACAGTAGTTACAGCATTAGCAGCGCGCAGTCGTGTATTGTTAGCGTACCGGGCCCACAATGCGGCGAACACCTAAAGACAGGAAGTAACATAACCTCCCTTTGTAACCAGCATTGCTAATCCTAATAGGCCACCCTCACGAGGGCCGTCCTCACCCTCTCTGTCCTCATGCCCATGTGGTGAGGTGAGAGTAAGGTGAGGGAGGGCGGACGTTGTAAGGCGAAGGTGAGGGAGGCTGCGGTGACGATGTGAGGTTAAATAAGGAAAAGGCGATTGATATTGTTGAAGTACAGAAAAGTCACTAAGATTGTATGCGTGGTGGGATTAAAGCCTAAAGTTTTGAAGTGCGCTGGCAGGAAGGCTCTTTAGGGCAGATGTACGTTGAAGCCCACATTTAAATGACTAAAGTCATAAATGTCTGTTGATTTAGCTGTAGCTAAAGCTAATAAAAGCTGTAGCCACTCGAAAGCAGTAACGAGAGCGGCAGGAATGACGGCGAGTTTCTGTCGTCCCTCCGAGATTATCTTTGTTTTTTTTTTTCTGAACACCACCGGTCTGCGCACTCCTTTATCCGAAGTAAACACCCTGAAATTTACCTTTTTATTCTCTGATTAAATGGACAAAAATTTGAGTTTGAGGATTTTCGGGCACTGATAGCGTTTGTTGATATGTGAACTAAAGGAAACATCAAGATGAAGAAAAAACATGTCGGTAATATAGCTAGAGCTCGTCTAGAGTACAACCAAAACTTCGTTTGTTTTATTCTTAAGCTCGCGCATGGCAACGATAATCGAGCGACTTTATTTACAGCAAACATTCAGCTTAGCGTTTTAGCTCAACCTCCACAACGTTGAGCTGCTTGAATGATTCTTAAGAATGAGCATAGCAGAATACTTGAATAGTTTAACACGTAGTTGCTTAGTACATATTCATGAACTCCGACAAATTATCTGTTTTCAAATCCCCGTAACCAGCCAGAAACATTCGGCATGAAAAACACCGCTAGCGATTTATCAGACACAGAACAGCACTCAGCACATAAATTCATGTTTCCTCTAGTTTGCTCATCCATAGGCATGCATTGTAAAGAATAATGGTCAGCTGCACGCTGTTAACAAACATAATTATTCCTGGAAAAGTACTCGCTTCGGCTGTTCAGTACATTAATGTAGCTTATTTACCTAGCAACGAATTACTACTGAAGTTACTTTGCCTACTGCCGATATGCAACCGCTATGCCATAAATGGAAGATGCGACCCATGCTTGGCAAAAGCAGCATTAGTTTCCGAGCCACCACGGCTGACATGCACTCAGGAAAATTTAGCATTGATGACATGTCCGCATTTTAAGTGGCATTTCGTATTTTCACAAGTTTACCATCGCCATCGGTTGATTTACCGCCACAAAAACAAGAACGAAACCTCTTAATATTGTTGCGCGGCACTTGTGCATGAACGCGACAACCATGCAGCTGAGTATAATTTTGGTGAGTCTGAGTCCGTGCGAGCCCTGAGCAAAAATATATTTTGTGAGTTAGTCTGAAACCCAAAGTGCATGAGAGCGATTTTGTGCGCGACGGCGATGAGCGATGGCTTCGAGCGACGAAACGGGCCATCGCGCGAACAGATCGCTCGTTCTTGTCGCTCGATCGCTCGGTTCTGGAAATCTATAATTCGTCGCTCGTCGCCCGGTAGTGCTATGAGCGACTAGGCAATAGTGTGAAGCCGTAACGGCATGTAAATCAGTCAAGCACTACCGATTGTCGCACGGAAGGAGCAAACGACTAAATTTTGATACGTGTAAGGATGAGAACCTAGTGCAAAACGTTAAGAAATATTTATGCTGCTCTTTACAGTAAAACACACCAACTTAAATTATTAAAGCACGCGTCACGCCAGTTTCGGCGCGTATTTGCTGCCCTCATACCGCCAACACCGGGGAGACGTCGCTCAACGTCGTCGCTCGCGTGCGGTACGACTTGTAGGCGACGAGCAAACACGACAGCCATCTCCATCGCGTCGCTCGTCGCCGTCGCGGACAGGATCGCTTGCATGCGGTTTATACTTGAGTGAGCTCTGTTTATTTTGCCGACCTAAATACGAAGAAAAACATAGCTAACTTCGCGGCGGGGACGCCAAAATGATACTGGATATCCCACACGAGTGCATAAAGAAAGGTACCGCACCGGAATACGCGGCTCTACGCAGCAATTGCGATATACCCCAACCCTTCACGAACGCGCGCCTCCACATTTACCCGCATCTTTCACGGAGCACCGGTTGCGAAAGCCAGTGCTGCTGCGCCTCCCTTCCACACCTCCTTCCTCCATGTATTTCCTCTGCTTGGCATTAAGCAGGCTTGGAAGGTAAGTGGGTAAGTGGGGAAAGTAAGTATCGTGCATGCCGTGTAAACATTTCCTTTCTCTCTTGCGGCCAAGGTCAAACAAGGCGCGCTGTGGGCTGCGTTGTTACGAGCGAGAAGCGAGCAAGTTCGACGCTGTCAGAGTTTCTCCAGTTTAGTAGGTTTCGGTCAGCGCAGTTACCATTCGCGTCCAGCGTTCATTCGAACCCTTCCCTGTTTTGCTTAGGCGCTCGAGTCTTCGCGCGTAAGCAGTGGTGGCTGCCGTTCGGCGTGACTAGACATCATGGGACTGCTCATTTGCTGGTCGCGCTGCTAATCTACGCTGCTTGTGGCACTGCCTATGATGAGTGGTACTACTGTTGCCCATGTGGAGCAACCGGTCATTTCAAATGCTCGGTGTCGAGCACAACCTTCGAGGAGAACGAAATCAGACGGACTTTCAGCATTGCTCTCGTGAATTGTAGTTCGATTGAATGTCGCCGATGTAGCTTTCACGAACACACGCGGTGCCTTGACGGACGGAAAATGCAAATAGCAAGAAGCATGACGCCGAGCAGCTAGCCTCGTCAAGCCAGCCTCCTATGATTCCGCCCACGACATTCTCTACATAGCCAATCTGTGCAACGAGTCGTCAGGAACAGGTTCTGCATGGTTATTGCAGTTTTCCAAACACTGTATGGTACACGGTAGGTTTTAGTGGCACCCTTGTCGCGAGCTCTCCATTCCACGCACTCAGCAGATAAAAACAATTGCATTCCCGCCACGTGAATGGGGCATATTTCCCATGAGCCTTTGATTAATATTTTCATTATTATGATTCAACATGATCACATGACACTCCCTCTTAGATCTTTTCCATCCTCCGTGTTTAATGCTCGCGTTCAGCGCGACTGACAGCAAATATGGTTGTGAGCAGTGTCACGGCTGGAATTGCACATCTCCACTTATGGTACATATATTGTGTCATAGACAAAGCTACGGTTGCTTTCTTGGACCAAACAGGACTTAAGAAATTCTCAGCGCTTAGCGTTATGTCCGACATCTCAAAAAGCATTGCAGCGAGCAGGACGTCCTGCGGTTCTATATTAAATCGTGGATAAGTATCATCACGTGTAGTCAATCTTCTTTGCGCACAATTATAACAGAGAACACTTTTGCTTACGAAGCAAGCCTTCGTTTAGTACAGTGCTAGAAAGGAAGGACTGCGATCTATCCGCGACCGCCCTAAATGCACATGTGCCACAGAAACAAAAGCGTGTGCACGCACGCACAAACAAATAATAATCTGCATATTTACTGCGGCAATTAGCCATACTGTAAGACAACCTTCCCCAACCCTGCGTTCGCCATTTGTTTTGATCAGAGCCATCTTCTTGGTAATAAATGTGGGACTCAAATTCACACACTAAACAAAACAAACGACAGACACGACGAATGACGTTACAGACGGCTAATAACTAGCTCTCCTAAGTTATATTTTACCTACAAGCCCAAAAATACTCTCATCCAGTCATATACCAGAGATCTGCCCCTGGCTCTGAGCAATCTTTGTGTAGTCATTATAATTTGCAAAATACCATGCAAAGTTTCTCCAGCACAGTGTATGCCATCACATTGGTTTGCTCACGCTCTAGTAGGAAGAAACAGCGAGTAGTTCGTGACGACAATGTTCTGCGCCCTTCACCTCTCAAAGCACTGAAATTTGTGCGGCCTAACACGAAAAGTTACGAACCCTAGTGGAAACACTTTCAAACAGAATGTCATTTACAACTCGAATAACCGGGGTCCTTCACATATCTGAGTGTTTATCGCTCCCAATTTCAGAACACAACCATCATACAAAGCGTATCTCTCATAAACTATTCATTCAACATACGTGATGATGTGACGCACTCCTTACCAATGAGAATTACCACCGCAAAGGCAAGTGTTCTTCGACAGCACTGCATTCTTTAGGCTTCCTAGAAAAAGGTAAACGTTACCACTACGGCACGAAGCAATGAAAACCAGTTACTTTCAAGCAGTGTTGTTAAACTGAAGAACTCATAGAACAGGATATATGCACTGATACGATAATAATGGCTAATCATTGTATAGGGCTGCTTCTGTGGTGCAGGCATTTAAATGATTATTTGTGCTTAAACGAAGCTTTCAGGCAGTTATAGCGCAATAAACGGTCTTGGATAAGTCATGATTGAAAAGTTGCTGATGTTGTCTGAGTTATGCATTGCGCACGTTGCTTTTCTAGAGGCTTTTCGATCTTTTGGTTCATCAGAAGTTGCACAGAGATAGTTGTAACCGTTACAGGCTGCACAAATGACAGGGATCAGTATGTTTATAATTTGATGAATTCCGGTAAATTATTCGCGCAATCAGCCGAATAATTCATAGGAATTCCATAAATAGATTCTTTTCCGTATTTGGTAACTGAAAGGCACCGAGGTCATCATGAAAAAAAAGGCGGACTACGGCAATTAAGCAAAAACAGTCAAGGTATCGCGGTGGAAAGCCTGTGTTAAAGTGGCCATCGGCTATCCGTTGTGAAACGCCACAGACAAACACGCTATCTGGGAACATTGTAAGCAGGCTCCTAAGCTTTATTGTTATAAGAAAATTGTCTTCAACTTACCCTTATCGGAGCATTAAACAGCCTAATAAAATTGCTTACAAATTGCATTAAGATTGTTACCTTCATATTTTATCCTTACCTTTACGTCGCTGCAAAAAACCGGAGAATATTCAAATATTGTTGCTGTAAGGTAACAAAGCCTCAAAGCACGTTACACAGACCACTACAGCAGAAGTGTTACGAGTCTTCGTATATGCGCTTTGCGGAAAAATTTGCTCTTTGTTTACTGGTTTGGCGAATTACCGAGCGGATGACACTGAGACCGCAATTAAGGAAACCAAAATGGCTGTTTAAAACCACCACATCGATTATAGCGCATATTCAGGAAGTGTAGACGTTCTGCCCAAAATATTCTACAAGCAAAAAACGCAGGATGGGATTATGCACATGCCCCGGGATATACACCATTAACTACAAAACAAGTGTTACTCATGTTTTTATCCGTTTACAGCAATGCTCTTAGTGCGACTAGAATAGCTCTAAAACGTTTTATGCCTGTTTTCACTGTTTTGTAAAAAAATCTAGATTACTCACGAAGTTTGTACTGAGGAAATGTAGGTAAAATGGAGGCAAACTTTGAAGTGTGTGTTATCTAGAGGCTAAATAAGGGCAGTGGTAACATCCTCAAGGATATTACCGCTAGAATGGTGGCAACTAATTCATGCAAATAATTCCTTTATTAAAACACAGCTTTCCATCCCTTCTTCCTAGGCGTTTGACGCCTCTGCTCGAGTAATAGTGATGACGCCGGCTCCGCAGGCGCTGTTGTCTTCCTAAATACTTATATATATATGTGACAGCAGTCATAAAACAAATCACCTTATATATAGCTATCTGCAATACTTTTACAGATGTGCAGGTGACCCGCCCGGATCTGCGGAATTACGCAGTTGAAACAAGAAGCGGTTTCTAAAGAAATTTAAGACTATTTGATTTCTGAATCAAACAAGCTTACCGCAGAAGCGGCTGCTGCTGTGTACCATAAGAACAGTGAAAGCAGTCATAAATAGGTTTGAGATTATATGGCTTTGAAATGTGTATTATGGATGCAAGAAGAGTACGTTTCGCTGCATCTCGACAACAGACGCGCACCGGATTTCGGCGGCAAACGCGGCCTGGAAACTTCAGCCCCAGGCGGCGGCGAAAAACACAACACAGCGCCTAGCATCGATCACAACCTATAAACCATCAGACGTCCTAATGGTTTTGGGCGACAACACATGCGCCTGAAAGAGCTAGTTGGCGTTCAATGATGAACGGACCCCGCAACTCGGCTTGCGCAATAGCAAGTGAACTTTGCGGAGAAAGTACACGTAGGAAAAGGGGCAAAGAGTCAAAGAAAGCTATGGTCGCTTTAAAATGGGCCAAAGAGTCAAATAGTTTCATTGGGTTTAATAAAGGACGGTGGTTAAGAATGATGCGGGTGCTTTACGGCGTATATTTGTTGCCTTGGGGATATTTACATAGCGTTCATTGTTTCGTTGCATAATTCCGTAGAAAACAAAGCCGATGACCGGCGCAACTGTAGCAGTCGTACATATAGCTATAGATGCACGCCTACTAGAAGTATATGTGCTCTCCTGTGTTGAGTCACATCTAGGGTGACTTTATTTCCGTGAAACGGAAGTATGCCGGAGAACTCGAGGGAAACTTG
Organism: Dermacentor silvarum; assembly: GCF_013339745.2. NCBI lineage: Eukaryota > Metazoa > Arthropoda > Arachnida > Ixodida > Ixodidae > Dermacentor > Dermacentor silvarum. Next base: position 88,334,747 of record NC_051158.1, read on the forward strand.
GAGGACGCTTAAGCTTCGCCTTTAAGAGTGGAACGCTATAGCATTCAAACATCCCTGACTGCCTCTCCGCTTCCCGGCAAGTGCAGCTTATGTAACCGTAATATTGACCGGGAAACGCTGGCGGCTCACGCTATGCACTAAGGCGAGATTTATGGTAGAAACGCGGCCTCTTGCGTGGGCTGATACCGGAGGTGGTGCACAGCCGCGCCATAAAAATTGCATCATTTTCAGGTTCCTGTTATTGTATCCCACTTTTAATTTTTCTGTCTACGAATATTTAACATAAAAAAACTCGCCATCCCGCCCTTCGAAAGTGGATGTCCAGCAATGCTGCTGAAACCCAACACTACAACTTCTGAGGGGCTTTGAAATGCTTTATGGCTTTAAAATAATGGTATAATGCTATTTTAATGTAATAGCTAGAATGGGAGTAATGGTAATTTTGACAGCCCGCCGCCGCCCATAGTGGTGCTGCAACAACATTGAAATCAGCTGCTAGACAGGTTATTTTATATACGAAAGGCTAGGGACGTCACACCCCGCGTCGAAATCTGGCATCGCCGCGGCAGCTTGCGCAACAGTAATACTTACTGGGAAACGTATGCGGGGAGCGCTAGGTGCTTTGCATTGTTATGAGGAGTGCCTTATCATCAATTATGGGGTTTGAACCTTGTTTTTTCCCTCTTCTTTATTGAAACATATGCTGTTCTGTAATATGCGTGATTCAAAAAATGTATGCACTGTTCGCTTCACTTTGCTGAGTGCTTGCAGTACTTGTTACTTCTGTCTTACGGGGCTATGAGTCATTGCATTTTTTGCTTGCCTATGGGGGTACGAGTGCTTACGAGGCTATGAACCATTGATGATAATAGTTTTCTGTCGATGGACGCGAAAAACATCGTGGGATCCTAGCCATAGAAAAAAGAATTATAATGGGGGTTTTACGTGCCAAAACCACCATTTGATTATGTGGCACGCCGTAGTGGGTGACTCTGGATTAATTTGGACCATCCGAGGTTTTTTTTTTTTAGCGTGCACTTAAATCTAAGTACACGGGTGCTTTCTGCATTTCGTCACCCCATCAAAATGCGGGCGCTATTGCTGGGATTTGATCCGGCGACCTCGTGCTTAGCAGTACAACATCCTCACTGCTAAGCAAGCACGGCGGGTTCTAACCATAGACAGCTTCGCTGTAAAAGGCATGCGCTGTCACTGTTTTGTTTCGTGACATTTATTTGTTGGCTATCATTCTCGAAATTCCACGCAATAACTTCGTCAAGAATGTAAGACAAGGCGTGAGCAACTTTAGTGATAGAATGGTGTGGCAAGATAACCTCGCATATACCGCATGTCATATAGTAAGGCATGGCATATATACATATACTTAAATATATACGGAAATTTACGCTCTATGGACAATGAACCCGACGCCGACAGCGGAATTTCTGCGACACGGGGGCCTTAACGCTATCGCGTTAAAACCGCGTCGGCAGCAAAACCGATTTGACGCGTCTTAGCGTTCATCCAAGAATGTCACAAAGTGCGTTCCGGTGTCCCTCTCAACATGGCCGCCCTTGCCGCCACCGCCATAGCGCCGCTTACGCCTCCCGTCTCATGCCTCTGGTTCACGGTCGATCAGGCGTGGACCTTATCGCCGGTCAGCAGTCGAACCATCCCTAAATGCACGTGGAGTGGTTTGTTGTCGCCCCAACCCTTCTGTTTTAGACAGTGCGAATGAGCTTAACCCAACCCTTGACAACGAGCGAGGGGAGCGCATATATATATATATATATATATATATATATATATATATATATATATATATATATAGTAGTAACTGGATTTTTCAATGGGCCAAGCGTATGTAGAAAAATCAGAAGCACAACTTCGCGGTTATCTTAGGTTTCTTTACCCAACAGTTTGGGTCGATCCACCGACCGAAACTGTTGGCTAAATAAATCTAAGATAGCCGCGAAGTTGTGCTTCTGATTTTTCTATATATATATATATATATATATATATATATATATATACAGCGTGTCTCAACTACCATGCACCAAGATTTAAAATAAGCAAATAGCACACAGCTGAACAGAACTAAGATAATGTTGTTCGCCGTCGCTTGGAGATACTCCAGTTATATTTTGCATTCGGCCTAATTACATAGTCTTAATTAATTAGGCAACTTCTTAGTTATTATGATTAGAAGAAAAGTGTCAATGAGAAAATTGTAGAGCAGCATGAAAAACTCCCGATACAGCTTTCTGTTACTCAATACGTGCTACATAATAGTGTTTTTCCGAGCGGGAAAGAAGCCCGCGAATACACGCGAAATTGACGTGCGACTGGCCGCTCGAGGCACTTAAAACTCGAGGCATATCTAATACGGGGGAATATCGGCCACGAAGCAAGGCACGTCTACAATAGCATTTTGCTTTTTTCGCACTTCGTCATTCTCGCATTTCTATTATTATTCTATTATTACCCAGCCCGTACAATACCCATTCTTCCAACCTCAGCGTTTCAAGGAATCGTGACTTCATGCCAATTCTTTTTTTTTCCTGACCTACTTGCGCACGAAGAATAGACGCTTACCGTGTTTAGTTTTTGGCGAAAGAATTCGCCTGCAGAACAGCAGCGCCAGCTGGTGCGTTTCACTGCAACTACGACTGCTCTGCTTCGAAGTCATGTTCACTGGTGGCATCATGCCGTCATGAGCCGTCTAGGAAATCACTTTATTTAGTGGACTACTTCGAATAATAAGTTAATTGCGAAATAAATTATTAGACACTGCCATTTGTTACTGTTTACTGCATGGACATTTCGTGGTCGGACAATAGGTGGCTTCCAAATCAAGGCAGTCTTCCGAATCGCACCAGAGGAATTACGGCTTCAGGATGGAAAGAACGGTCCAAAAAATGAATACAATAAAACAAAAATGAAAAAACGACAACGATGAGTGCTGACTCGCAAGTGAAGATTTTACTGAAACCGGATGTAGCCTTGAGACGCAGGAATTACGTTACGGCTCCTTAGCCCGGTTCAAACACCTAGCAAGTAAAAAAATTCAAAACAAATGTAGAGACAGTTGTGAAATGTGGTTTGGCGTGCTTACGGTAAAAAAATATGCCAAAAATCGACGCACATGCATTTAGCTTTTATTAAAAACCTTTAGTACAACTGCAACTGTTTTGCATTGCATGCGAGAGGTATCATGAGGTTGTCTGTCTTGCGTGACCCCTGTGAGGCGATGTGATGTTAGAGGTCACGGTAAGGCATGGCCCTAGCTTGCTATGGGAAAACTGGACCAATTTGTTCACGAGCTGAAATACACTGCAAAGGTGTTTATTGCACTTCATAACTTTCTTGCCATCAACGTTGTTGCTGGGAGCGGGTGAGTCCAAAAACACTATATTGCATTTGTGCACCAAGATGACCATATCCGCAAATGGGGTCCGCAAACACCTGAGAACTCATTGGCGGCGTCATTGACGAACACCACCTGTAAACAGTGCAACTCTTTCGTTACCTTCATTAAATGTCTCTGCCGTGGTTACCACACTCCGCTGTGAATTCAATCAACCTTTGTTCTTCCCATCTACCACAAAGCATTGTTTACGTAATCGCCGAATCGTTTTTTTTTTTCTACTTCGGAGTTTTTCGAAAGGAAGATATCTACCCAGTAGTAGCAACATGATATGAGCAAAGTTTACTTCCGCCGCAAATAGCAGCACTGCACCATACATCCGCATCGCATAAACAATACTGTGTTATGAAGTGCAGATTTCTGAAGCGGCTTTTGCATGCATTTCGCGTTTTTTTTATCACAACGTATACACCCCGACTAATTGATGTAGGCTTCCTCGATTTACGGTAGAAGCCGCGTATTTGTTCTTCCTTCAGCACCACTGAGCGCAAATCTCAAATCACACAAAGTTATTATGTGTTAACTAGCATGAACATATCTACAGCTCGTGTTTAATCTTAAGCTATTGCTACCTTAAGCTATTGTTTAATCTTAAGCTATTGCTGCAGAATCTTAAGCTATTGCTTAAGTTTCTGGCATTTAACATGACAATGTTGCTTTTCATTTCATGCAAGAAGCTTCAGAACGTCAGTAGCCGATGCTGTCTGCCATTATTCACGTTAAGACATGGGGAGGCACCTGATTGTGGCGGTAGTGGCGTCTTACCTTCCTAGGACACTCTATAAATGACCAATATTAAGTCAGTTTAGACTTGTAAACAGTTTTTTCGTGCGATACCCTAGTTTCATTCATTCATTAAGCGAAAGAGGCTTGATTATTACTGAAAAACAAATTAGGACCCATATTCTCTTGTTTGAATTTCACTCCGAAACCTTGCCACCCGTGTCAGATGCCGCAGATTTCAGGTTATTTGCGCTTCGACGCAGAAAGGACTTTCAAAACTTGGTATCTTAACTGGTTTCTGCAGGATGCAGTATAGCCATTCATTACTCACAATCACATGTCTAGAAATAAGTAAACGCGGTCAAAATTATTGACATTACGGCAAGTTCGTACACGAGCATTAGGACGACGTCGCCACTCGTATTTTTTTGATGCGCCTTTGCTGGATTATCAAGCATCCGCTCATTGTAAGTGATACCGTTAGCTACTTCGGAAGTGTAGTTCATCTTTATTGTCCCTAAATAAATCATATTGCTGCTGCCGAACTCCTTTAAGTGAGAACATATGTGCTTGCGAATTAACTTGTTTGCTGCCCATTTCTGCGCCGCGTTGGCGAGCCTGGTGCGACGCTTGTTTTCTCTGACACCCACATTACACGCTTCTACACAAAGGATTATATGGTTTTTGCTAAGCTCCATCACTGCGTTTGCAGTCTTGTTCACAAAGAATAAATTATGCAGGTAAGCGTGCACGTCTCCTAACTGCTAGTCATAACAAACCACGTTGCTGGTCATTTTCAGATTTCCCTCTTTTTGTTTACATTTTCAGACAGACTTCTGCTCAAGAATTTTCTAAGTGGATGCACTGGTTTAGCATACAAGGATAAAAATGCAGACCTATGTCTTTCTGTACCAGACGTTATCTTACAAATAAAATCAAAGATAGTGTCACTCGAGCAACCGCAAACGTTGCTTTAATGTTCTCGAATTCATTCCACGTGAAAAAAAATCTATAAGTTTATTTCGCCAACATTTCAGTAAATTTTGCATGATATGCCCTTTCTGAGAGGCATAATCCACTGAAAAAGTCAGCATGCCTCAAATCGCGATGCCGTATTAACGAGTGGCCGCTGACAGCAAAACATTAAAGGTACAAAAAGATAGCAGACCCCGATGATGGTATCACACTAAACTTCAGATCACTAGACACTTCACTGCCATACAAATTATAGATTACATTTTTTTGCACGTAACTTCACTTGAATATCCCTCGTTGACAAGACACGGAGCTAACTTCCATACTTGTACGTTTAACAAAGTGTGGTCTTACCAGCCGGGAAACGCATAGTAAGCGGAGAAAATGGCAAGCAGCACCTGACATTTCCAGAATTGCACTTCCTTTCAGTCAAACGGCCATTACACTTTGAAGTTTTAATTTTTATCGCTTTGTTTCTGTATACGGTTGTGACCCATTCATTTTAGATTATGTACATTGCTGAGTCAAAATTTTGTTATTAATGTGTGCCTTTCTCTCCGTTGCTTAGTCTTCTTAGAATGCGCGCTATCTGGTTATGTGTTCTTATGTCTCCCTCTGGAAATTGTACGTATACACTTCCTAACGCATCGCGTTCAAAGTCACTTCGTCCTGTGTAACTCGGCGTTCATCTGAGTTAGTAAATTGTAAATACCTATATTCATGTAGCCGCTGTTCACTTTGTGGGTATAGGTACTTTCAAGATGTATACGACAATTTTTGATTATAACCTCTCAAGGTGTTCTGATCACTCAAATGGTTAGACCACTGAAGGTATTCACCTTGAGACCTTCAATGATTGCAGTTGTAAATCAAGGTTTTGCTTCTCTTATTAACGCAAAGAACAATGTTTGCATTGCCCAATGGCAAAGGGTAATCAGGGTCGCATTATAGTTAATAACAAGAAAGTATCCTGGGGTTCTATGCAGGATGCGCCGAGTTTCTCGTTCGCATGAGTTTTACCCCAGTTTGCTCGGCGGCAGTCAGAGAACGGAGATAGCAAGGAAAGCGCAAAAACAACGGACCAAAAGAAATGTCGAGACAAAGCCGCGTGTGACAACATGAGCGCACCCTGCGCGGCGTTTCAAGCATAGAAGACTGCGCAACGAAACGCGCCAGCGCCGCGTATTGTTACCAACGTATTATCGCAATTTAGCAATACCCTCACTGTCCCGTTGTCTATCTGCACAATTGCCGGGAGCCGCTTGCGACGCCTTTCTCGGGCGCGTCAAGGGCGTGCCTCCTCTTTCGGGCATTATCTTTCTATCCTCCGTCGAATGCGAACAGGGCACATTCGATGCATTCTTGCACCTAGACGTTCCCTGAATCAAATACTTTAAAATACAACAAATAAAATAACGAACACTTTATTTCCTAAAGTATCGGTTTTTCGTTTTGAATGGCAATATTTCTTATGACAAATCAATCTCGAGCGAATTATTAGATTTTGCACTTTTTTGCGGCGAGTGGCGACAGTGAGGCGACAGCTTACAAGCGGATACATTCTAGAGGGTCACACGCACGAGGGAGTTCATACGGCGAGAAGTCGCCAGGGGCGCTGCAGTGCTATTCTCGATTAAGTCAGTCATGACAATGATCTGACCATTCCATGTCTATTAGGGAAAGGGCAACGCATCGCCGCGGCATGGCTGTTCACCACAGGCGCTTCACTGAGGCTATTAAGGCCGTCGCTTTACCAACGAAAAACGAGATTCTAGCCGTAGAGAGGGGAGCAACGGTTGTCGCTGCAAAATGGCTGTACGGTACCACTTTATTTCTGCGCGCGAAGCCTCCGTGATGCATAGGGTGCGTTAAGTTAGCGCGCTCCGAACTCCAAAGGAGCACGCTCGAGTGCGCTCGAGTGCGACGCCTTCGGAGTGGTGGCTTGCTGGGCTAGTTGGTTCATTGCAACTTGTGTAACAGCGCGAAAAACAAGGAAGGTACGACGATACAGACAGAGTGAAAAGAGCGCTGTTTTTTTTTTTTGCCAGCGGAAAAAACCCGTACTTTATCGCTGCTAATTATTTTCCCACACGACTGTTCCAATAACAGCACGAACAGGAAAGGTGTCAAGAGGAGCAGCGCTCTTTTCACTCTGTCTGCATCATCGTCGCTTCCTTATTTTTCGCGCTGCTACACAAGTTGCCTTCGGAGCTTAACGGCGATTTTCGCCGACTGCTTTCGGGTGCACGAACGCGCCGTCTGGCGAATGTTATGTTGCTTCCGCATCCGCTATCGCACTTCGTGCGCTTTTCGAAAATGGCCCCGCCGACCGTACTCCTGCAGTTCATGTTAGGCGATGAAGTGGTAGAACTTGACGCGTGGCGACGGAGGCAGCAGCAGCGGCTTACGTATGCGATGCAAGCTGTTCGTGCTTTTCTCAGAGGTGCCCTATCACAGGATTTATTTCTGCTCCGCGGTATGCCGACTGATGACTCATTGCAGATCTTCTGCTTCTTCTTTCTGGGGTTTTACGTGCCAAAACCAGTTCAGATTATGAGGCACGCCGTAGTGGAGGGCTGAACATTAATTTTGACCACATGGGGTTCTTTAACGTGCACTACAACGCAAACACACGGGCGTTTTAGCATTTCGCCTGCATCGAAATTGATTGCAGATCGCAAGAGGATAGAATGCCGTATGATCCGAGGCATCCAGAATAATGTCATCAACGTTGCGCCCAGATACACAGACACACAATTCAAAGAGCACTTCAGGATGGACAGAAACACTTTTGAGGTAAGTAGTCCTGTCAGTTTGAAATAACGCACGCGGTTTAATCTGCCCCCCCCCCCCCCCCCCCCCGTAACTGACGCCTCTGCCTTGCAGTCATCGACAGTCCGTGGATTATTTTTGCAGAAGGTCGCTGTACACAGAACTGCATGTGTTTCGCGAGGACCAAGTTATTGTATCAGATTTATTATGTTGGAACTAGTCTACTAGGAATATCAGTGCTCACTGCACAGGTCTTATTGACGCTAAGCGCACTAAGCACAAGCTAGCAATCATTACCAAAACTGTGCTAGCTGTTTGCTTCAAGGTCCTGTTGCAGACCACGCAGGAGAGACTCACCATTGAAAGGACACCAAGGATACCTCTCCATACAAAGGTGTTAATGGCTCTGTGGCTGCTTGGCAACCAAGAGTCCTTCCGAGGTGTTGGCGACCGTTTTGGGATCAACAAGGGCCTGCTGCACTACGTTGTTAATAACATCATTGAACTCTGGGCAGGTGCAGCACCGGACTTTATCCAGTGGCCTTTGTCACTGCAGGATGTAGCCAATGAATTCTACCGAAAGTGGCGGTTTCCTGGAGTTGTCGGTGCTGTGGACGGTTGCCATATCGCTATCAAAGCCCCAGAGAACGAGCAGGATGCTTATTACAACGGGAAATAGTTTCACTCAATCATCCTGCAGGGGTGCTGTGATAGCAACGTGGCATTCACCCATGTGCACGCAGGCTCTCCAGGAAGAATGCACGATGCCAAGGTTTTCAGTGCATCAGGCCTGGACAAGCTAGTAGAGAGCTTACCAGCAAACTTCCATATTGTTGGCGACTCGGTCTGTGCACTGTCTGTCGGACTGATGCGGCCTTACAGGAATAATGACCATCTAAGTTCACAAGAAATAAAATTAAATGAAAGACTAGGCGCAGCAAGATCAGTGATTGAGCGTGCGTTCGCACAGCTAAAGGGCAAATTCAGGCGCCTGAAATATCTTGACATGAAAGGCACTGCACTCATTAGCAAATATGTGCTGGCATCATGTGTTCTGCACAACATCATTCTTATGTCAAAAGATTCCTTTGATTGTGAGAGCATGGAGGAGGAAGGTGATGATGACGATCCATCGTTTGATGGGAACTCCAGAGGAGTTTTGGAGAGCAGGGGCGCACTTAAGCGCCGAGCAGTAATGATGGCTTTGTAGAAAACAGGCATGAAAACAAACAGATACTGGCAGCTTGAGCATTTACCCATGTTTGTATTAACCACTGTTTATTGCATTTTGGTAAACAATAATAGTCATAACAAAAAACATTTCATGTACTGCCCTTGAACATTTTTATGTGAATGTGAATTGTAGGTACAAATAAAACATTGATGAAATAAACTGAGTACTTGCACCTCTTACGTAAAGCAAAATATGAACACAAATGACACTGCTTCGTGTGTGTGACTAGTGTTTGTACTTCAAATAGCATTGCTCTTTCATGTATTTCCATTGAGATGTGCAGCAACATACATGGGAACATGTGATTATATTTCACTTTGGTAAACAATAATAGTAATTAGAAAAACATTTCATGCACTGTCCTCGAACATCTTTATGTGAATGTGAATTGTTGGTATAAATAAAACACTTATGAAACTGAGTACTTGCACCTCTTTCGTAAAGCAAAATATGAACACAAATGACACTGCTTCGTGTGTGTGACTAGTCTTTGTACTTCAAATAGCATTGCTCTTTGGTGTATTTTCATTGAGATGTGCAGCACCATACATGGGAACAGGTGATTAGCCTGTATAACATTCTTCAAATCCTTACAAGATATATGAATTGTTGGTATAAATAAAACACTTATGAAACTGAGTACTTGCACCTCTATCGTAAAGCAAAATATGAACACTAATGACACTGCTTCGTGTATGTGACTAGTGTTTGTACTTCAAATAGCATTGCTCTTTCGTGTATTTCCATTTAGATGTGCAGCAAGAATAATGGGAACAGGTGATTAGCCTGTATAAAATTTCAAATCCTTACAAGATATACCATATCGGCATAAGGCACTACATAGAAACCACTTTCGTTCCCAGAAGGTTTTCTGTTGAGCCAACGAGCAAAATATGCTCTCAAAAAACTCCTAAAATGTTGCAACTACACGGCAACTATGTATGTCAATATATATATATATATATATATATATATATATATCAACACAAAGAAATCCAATGCCACAAGCAAGCAATTTCAGCACAGAACTATTTGAACCAGAGCAAGCAGCAAGCTGATTGTTTTGAAACTGACAAAAAAAAACAGCAGGCTGCCAATAAAGCAGGTGTGAAAGCGTTATAAATGTCAAAGATAGCAACCACCAAGAAAAGTCTGCTGCAACAGAAAGGTAGAGGGGGTTGTGTCACAGGTAAAAACTTCAGCACACATCTATTTTGACACAAAGAGCCTAAAAAACATTTTTGAAAATGGAACGAACGGCAAGCTGCCAAGTATGCAAAAAAATTATTCTCTAGCATGAAAAGACAATGTAGAAACCATTGCAAGGCACAAAAATAAAAGGCAACCCGAACAGCAGAACAAAGCTTCTTGTCCATTTAAACAAATTAAGATTTTTGGTACCAGCGGGATCCCATCTGAATACCGATCAGACACAAGTGACAACACACTTAGAAGTGCAGGTAATGCCTATTGATTAATCTGCAGTTTACTGAAATAAACTTTACTATTTTACATTCAAAGTCAGTCATTCCTCAAACCACATTTCTTGTTTTAAAAATCTAGAATTTTGAAATAATTTATAAGGTTCACAGCATACGTTCTGCAAACTTTCTAAAAGCTTTTCATTAACCATAGCAAAACAAAATTGTCGAATGTACATCCTGAGTGTGCATTCCACAGTCAGGCACCTAGGCAGTGAAACAAGCCGCAAAACAAAACAAAAAAACGTGTTCCTGTGGTCCGGAAAATAACTGAATTAATTAATAAACATCTTAACTGGTGCTCTCCGCTTCAGCATTTTCAGCTTCATTCTTTGCATTTTCAGTTGTTGCTTGTAACGTTCGCGTTCTTCATCCTGCCATGCCTCCATGTTGCTCAGGATGTCTTGCAGCAGAGTTGCTGGTGTTTTACGGCATTTTGCCTTGGCAGCAACTTGTGCCGCATTGTGTTGGGAGGAACGCTCATCAGAAAAACTGAGTGTTCGCACCAGTGGCTCCATGAGTTTCCTGAGCCACTCCCAAGAGCTGTACACCAACGTGGCTGATCTGGAGGGCTGCGTAGGCATACTTGATGAAATTGGTGCTTGGTACTCTGCACTTGAAGACAAGTTGTCCATCTCCCTGTAGAAGGGCCACACGATCCTTCGTATCCCTTCCGCTCTTCCGCTTGTGTTGCCGATGTTTTCATAGGTTCTTTTGAGCCCTTTAACTTTCGTCTCGCAATCAGAGGCTGTTCTCAAATGGCCGCACTCCCTCTATTCTGTGCTTATTTGAATCCAAATATATTTTCTCTTTTTCTTCCTGTCATGAAAATCTAGCATGTGACGGTGGTAGCATGCAATCAAAAGAAGAACCTCAGCGTGGGACCAGTTTGTGGCATCCCTTGGTGTACCAGCTTCAGCACGGTGAAAGCTGGAGCCTTTCTTAAATGAAAGTGTTAATATCAGTATCTGTGATGAGAACTGAAGAGAAAACATCCCATAACATGCCTGCACACAAACTGCGATGTGGACAAAACTTCATATATTTTTCATCAGCAGTGACAATGGTCCAACAAGCGTCCAACATCTTCATGGCTATGCACTTGCCCTTAACAAACCTTTCCTCCCATCAGCTACTCAAGAGTGGAACAGTCTACCCGCAGCTGTCATTCTCGAGCATGACGCAGATAAATTTAGAGTGTCGTTATCATCAGCTTTTCTTTGATCCTCATACTAACTAGTCTTTCAATAAAAGCTTGTATGCTTCTCACTTTTTTTACTAACATGTATACAGTGTCGGGTTTAAAGAATGATTGTAATTTTGTTCCTCATTGTACGCGCTTTGCATCTCATTGCCTGTAATATTATCGATACGTTTATTATTCAACATTATTTTTATTCTTCTCATTATCTTATTCCTTAATATCTTCTATAAATGTTATTAGTACCCACGATATCATTGACAGCAACTATATTATCTTGTTTCACGTGAATTTGTTCTGCTGTTCTTCCAAATATTACATTTGTGTTATGACATGTCCTTTGGTATGTCATAACACCCCCGCCCCCTTTTGTAATGCCTTGTAAAAGGCCCTTAAGGTACAATAAATGATGATGATAATGATGAGGTACACCATTTAAAAATTATGTGTGGAATTACTGTTGTAATTGTGGTCTCCCGTCATGTCTCAGTCGGTACTCTCATCGGTCACCCAGAGTTCATAATCGTTCATGTGGTCACCTGGGAAATAAAAAAATGGAACATATGCTGCATTACTGCTACGTTACCATTTTACGAGGTGGCACTACTTAAAGCTATAATAACAGAAATAACAATTACAAATAACAGAACAAAAAGATATGTATTCAGTTTAGCAATGCTGGGTGAAATATCTGCACACAAAGTCTGTAAAATGATACAGCAATAAACTTAGATTAAAATGTTTATATTTCATTTACTGTAGCAATGCTGGATTTAAGAGCGAAATCTACCTCAGGAAACCTCGTTACAACACAACGCATACTGATCATGATTGCAAAATTCTGGAGTACTCTGCCACTTAGACGGACACGTATGCTAACTCATTTTGTCCGACCAGTTAACCATTGGAACAGGCTCAATGAAAAGCAAGTGCAAGTGAACATGTATTTTATTTCATGTTGTAACCCCCCCCCCCCCTGGGGGCTCTAACGCCCAAATTATGGGCGCTGCAGGGTAACTTATGAATAAATAAATAAATAAATAATAAAAACATACAATCCGCCAAAAGGCAGAAAAAGCGAGTGCTTGACAAGGCGGCCACTGAATTTAATGCGTCGTCAGCAATCAGACCGACGCAGCGTGATGATCAACTTTACGCTAGCAGAAAAAAAGGTGCTTGTGAGTGGCCGGGTTTGGCAACACACATAGCCTGACGCGGATACTACATTATAGTCACAATGTACAGGTACAACAAATGATGTATATTAGGTGGACACGATGCCTTCGTGGAAAATTACGCGCTTACAGTGAAAGGTGAAATGAAGTGCGAAAGATGGAATTTCGTGACCCCAAGAACTACCAGCAAGGCATACTCACAGCCTTCGTTTCCTGGCTCTGCAAGTGACATTGAAGGGCCGTTAGTATCTGGAAACAAAAAAAGAAAAGCAACACATCTTTCGAGCACATCAGAATGTAAAAAGCAGATAAACACGGTGCTAATACGTGCAGCGGTTAACTAATTGCGCAGATGGGGTGAAGGATAACACAAAGCACTTTACCTGTCTTCGGGTTTATCCTAGTGAGTTATTCTTTACGTAGCTTGCACCATTAGTCAACAACCGTCCCAATGCACCGTCTGGTCCTTGAAGATGTTCCTCTTTTATTAGTACTCACCGAATATGTGCACTACGCCATCTGAAGGCAAAGAACCCTCCACCGACGTCACTTCAACTGCCCCAACCTCTTCCATGATAACATGAGGACCTGAAGAAGTCGTACACATGAATGTAGCGATGAGAAGGTGCCAAACTGCGACTATTCGGTTACGTGCCTGTGCGTCTGGCAAGTAATGATCGGGCCGTCATTTGCGGTTCGCGCCAAGCGCAAACCGCGCCAACACGCTAAGGTCCCCATCTCGCCTGAGAGCAGCTTCAGACGCCGGGCTGCACGGCGGCGGGAAGAACGAGTGGGCAAGGAGAACGGACTTGCATCAGTGGAAAGAGTAGGAAACAAGTCATTTTTCCCGAAGCCGTAGCCCTGCGGCGTATTTCTATTTCAGCCCCCGTACAGCGCTCGACCGCTGGCGCCGCGCTGCGCCGCTCGCGCGTACCATGTTTCTAGCCGCCGCCGTTGGAACGGAGGAGGCGTTGACGGAGAACACGCTGGGTTGGGGCTGACTAGCCTGCTGTTAGGGGATCGGTGGTATTCCTAAATAAAAGCATCGCTGTTTTGATGATCCAAATATAATCTCACTATCAGGGAGGGAGCAGTCTACCTGACTAGCCGGCGCGCGCTCTCGCGCACCGTTTCCAGGGTGGGGCGCGTAGAGCGCGCTCCGTAATCACGCACCGGAAGTCGCTTTTTAGCCGTTAAGTTTAAAAGAGCTCACTCTGCTGGCTAGGGTGCGCTCGAGCGCCTTACCTTAACGCGCCCATTGTGAAGAAGAGCGTGCTGCCCAGCGTCACAATTATTTGTTTTTCATCGCTTGCCCAGTGAATGTGCCTCTGTGCGCATATACGCAGTATATTGAGTGTGTTGTGTACTCCAAGGTGCTTGCCGATTGTTTCTACTGGAGCTAACAGCGATCGCAGATGGATATCGTAACGACACCACAACAATCGCACTTTGGCAGGTGATGGCTCTAGTGTGCAGTTATGAAATGAGACATCGGACGCAGGAAGGTGTTGCAACTGTTTAGTGTGCAGTGCTTGTGATGCAGAAATGTCATCATCATGGGTCTAGAAAAGCGAGAGATTCTCAACGCTGACCGTGTTAGCGACACGGCCGCTCCGATACATAGCCGATGGCAGAGAAGTTATCTCAAATGACAGCTGCGATACGTTGTCGTTGGAAAACACTACGCACTCCTCAGCATCGTCGTCCACCACGGCGCATCGACACCTTGCAAGTAGCTACAGTGACTTGCCGATAATTCTTTGCTGTGTGCTACGTCGCCACAATGCAGGCAATGAAACCATGTTGTGGGGCCACCACAGCCCGAGAAGATATATGTATAAGCCAGCGATAGTCGGCGCTCAGTACATCGCCGATGACAGTGCGTTGTGCGTGTTTTATCTCGGCGGTCAAGATTGTTTATGCCTCTCTGCTCAGCACCGCGTAGCTGTTGCCGAACAATAAGTTGGGCGTGGCTCAATTGTGGTGCGTGTGCGCACAAGAGTTTCATGCCTCGCGCCGGGCGTGACCTATGGTTTTGATTGATAGGCGCACTCCTGCCAAACTCGTACATCGCGAAACCCCTCTCGAGTTGAACTCGGGAACATGGCGACGGCAGCAGCAGCCTGTGTCATCGCATCCATCGACAGCAAGCGTCAATAGACCGTCTGGACCCGTTCACCTACATGACCGACGTAGAGTTTCAACGTCATTGGCGCCTTTCCAATACGTCAGTGCGCTGGCTGTGTAGCAAGTTAGACGAAGACGCTCGTCTGCGAAGACAGCGTGGCGGGCAAATTATGCTTTCGGAGCACAGCTAGATTGGTGTGATTAGGCTGCAGAATAAGAGTTCGTGCGATCGCTTCGGCTCTCTCCGGCTTCAAGCGCTGTGCGTCCACCATGTCGCAGCGCCAGGCCAGGTCCGGCGGCGTCATCGGAGTACTGGGGCACCTGCGAGGACCTAGGGTTCCAACCGGATTGGTCCTATTGTAGTGCTCACATTGCACATAAAAACTCAGAATGGACGCCAGGCTGCCTTCCGCTGCAACAGGTGCCGAAAGAAGTTTTTTGCAGTTGCACGGTACCGCTGCACTCTACAGGAAGAGAGGCGAAGGAAGTTACTTCGCCAACGCTGACCGCCTCGGCCGTCCGAACGTCCACCTCTTTAGGCGGCAAGCGATTTGGCTCACGTACTGCGTGAGCAATAGCGTAGACGTGTGGCTGTTGAAGGAGATGACCAGCGACATGTTTCCTTTATCGAAGCACGCCATCGCCGACTGAAAGAACTACGCCCGTGAAGTCGTGATGGGCGAGCTGCTGGCGTGACCTCCACTCGTGGGCCTCAGGAAGATAGTGCAAATTGACGTGTGCCTTCTTCGCGGCAACCAAAAGTAAAATCGAGGCCGCCTGATGAAGGGCGACAACGTTCCACCGAGCCGCCAATATTACGGCAATGTTAAAAGATCGTGCGCCATGGGTCTTCGGCGTGGTCTGCGCTACCACAGTAGTGCTGCGACCTTTCAAGGTTGACCGACGAGACGCATCCATTATTGCAGCCAATGTTCAACCGAGGGCCATTATTCGCCGTGACGAATGGGCCGCATAGAACTGTATTCCAAATTTAGTGGATGCTAACGAGGTGAGCTTTAATCTGAACTGGGAGACAGTCAACCACAGCGTGAGGTTTGTGGGCCCCATCACGGGCGTTCAAACGCAAAAAAAATTATTTTTATTGTCAAAAAGTGACACGCCACCTGATCAGCGGTGGTTACAGGGTAACTGCACCGCTGCTGGAGTCCTTCCTGGCATAGATGTGGTGGTAGTCAATTAAGGGCCACATACGCTGCAAAGACCCTTTCTTGCGTTTGTTAGAAGCCACGGATCGCTCGAGCTACCCAGTACAAAGACTATTTCCTGCGGTTGTTAGAAGCCATCGCTCGGCGCTAGCCAGTATGAAGGTGCATCACACAGTGAAAGAAATTAAAGCGTAGTTTTCTGACCCTTGTATGAGTGCTTTCCGGTATTCGTGAGTGCTTACACGGTAAGCGCGTGGCAAACCACTTCTGCGCTAGCCGACACTCATTTACTTTAGCGCGAGCAACGAGATGTCAGTTGAAAGCCCAATGTGAAAACTAGGCGCACACCAATCTGTGCTCGGAAATGGGAGCGCAAGCACGCAGCGAGCCGCACCAATTCAATCCAGAGGAAGAGACGGAGCAACGAGCAATCTGATGACAGCCAAGTGCGAAAATCAAGCGCACAGCGATCTGTGCTCGGAAATGTTAGCGCAAGCACGTAGCGAGCCACGCCAATCCAATCCAGCGGAAGAAAAAGGAGGGCGAGCGTCCCCGCGTGTTTTAACGCGAAACGTATTAAACGGTAAATTAGTCTAATACACATTCAGTGCACATCTTGTAAACATTAGAATGCTTATAACCTACATGAATGTGACTAATATTATCGTACTAAATACATTTATTTTATAACTTGCTTGTGCCTGTAATGCACTCGGTGGAACGACAAACAAGTGAAAGAAGGCACGACCATGCACCGACGGTATGATCACGTGAGCCCCAGTTTGTCGACCACCCATATGGCAACGCCCAAGAGATGACAGCCACCCAGAATGAATAAAGGTGAACCAATGAAACTGGAGGCGTGCTGACGGACAAACTTTGTCTTGTTACCATTAGTTCTTTCATCTTGGGGCGTCGCCAGAGCTCGTGAAAATCCCCAGTTTCGCCAAACTCGGCGCATCCTGCATAGCACCCCTGGTTTGTAAGCACGCCAGGAAAACCTGATATTTTAAAATGACAATGACATCGGCTGTAATACATGGCGCTGGAATCAAGTAAGAAAACACACGAATAGAACACAGGTGCATACAGCGAACAGTGCGATATCTTGTCACACCCTGTAAGCATATCGCTTTGTTTTCTGCTATTTTCTCTCTTTCCATGCAGATTTCATGAGTATTCTGAACAATCCGTACTATATATGTACACCCTAATGGGGATAGGATTTGAGTTAATGAGACAGGGTTCTGTTTTGCAAGCACGCCAGGAATACCTGGTATTTTGAAATGACAATGAGAACGGCTGTGATAGACGGTGTTGTAATTTTCAAAGAAGGAAACACATGGATAGAAAGCAGGCGCGTCCGGCGAACAGTCCGAAGTCTTCCCACGTCTCGTGAACAGTTCACATTGCTTTGTTTTCTGTCTCTCTATGCAGATTTCATGGGCATTCTGAACAATCTGTACTTTATTTGTAGACACTAAGAGTGTTACCATGAAGACTTCTAGCGGACGTTCGGTGCGAACGCGGGCAAAACGCCGACGGCGTTGACAACAGTTCTGCGCGTTACTGGTGCGGCGGCATGTCCAAGTTTATACAGCTGATAAAACTATTATCCCTACTCCGTATAGTTCTCTAATAATTTGCTATCGCAATTGGTGCTTCGCCTTTCGGGTGAAACTGCGACAAATATTTTATATAAATCCGCATTTGGTGCCACAGCTAAACGTCGCCTCCCCTCCCTCCCTCCCTCCCTCCCTCCCGTCCCCCCCCCCCCCCCCGGCATTTCGCGCCACGGAAGAAGTCGCGTTTGCTCTCTATCTACGGTGATTGTAACGGAGGAAAGAGACGCAGCCGTTCAGGGAGCACGGCGCAGAACGCGCGTTTGCTCTCCGACGTGCGTTCGTTCCCAGTGAAAGCGCGCGTCCCTCGCACCCTTTCACTCGAACATACAGCGTTCGGAGCGCGGCGACGATTTCATCGCCGTTGACGTCATACAGAACCTCACGGCGACGGCAACAGCGACGGCAACGGCAACGGCGACGTCGACGGCGACGTCGACGCCGACGGCAGAAATCCGCTTTCGAGTGTCCATATAATTGCTATCGCAATAATAAGATGACTGAGTTTATTACTAGTATCGCGAAGAAACAATTGTCATCTAATCGAGACTTGACTAAGCACAGCCCACAGAAAGACACCACGAAAAGAAATGCACAAGCAACACAGTGTTGTGTGTGTGTGTGCTCAACTGTCACGGCGTGTTTCGTGCACTTTTCTTAGACATGAATCACAATCTCACAAACTGATTGAGGCTCCAGCCTCCGAGATTCTGCTCATATTTGATTACCCCTTTCGACTCTATTTTCTCTGGATGTACAAGTCAGCAGTGAATGTGTCAGCGCTGGAAGTAACACCAAGGGCCAGAATCCTCTCTTGCTATGTTTCTGAATAATATACCTAGAACCGTGATTTCTTTATTTGATAAACTTTTGTTTCGCCATTTTTAGCTTGCATGTTTGTCATGGCTTCATCATTTCTCTTTCCAGGAACATGGGCAAAAGAGAGATTATTGGTCTGCAATCCGCCCACGCCAAGCCATAAGAAGCTCAACGGACACCCTAATGACAACAGATCCTCTTGAACTACGTGCCTCACAATGAAATGTTTACGAGTTTACCAGACAGAGGGTAGTGAGCCCTATCAGGAAATTAGCAGTCTACAGTTCCGTATCACACCGAGCGCAAATGCTAAAATTCGACAAACAAGCTTACTTGCCTTTAAGGCCGTTTTATGACAAACGGTGAAGTAACAAGTTGAATCCCAAGTTGTTGTTTTTTCTAGTCATTAGAATCATGACGACCAGAACAAAACATGGAAGCAAGCTCCTACGTGGTAATGCACAATGTCTGTCATCTGCTCCTTGCAGATAAGCTCGGCGGGCAATACCACCACGTATCACATGCTAACTCACAACGATAAATTGTTACATGGAAATGCTAGAAAATTAAAACGATCAAAAATGCTCAATAGAATTTTGAGGAAATCATATTTAATTTAGAATGAATCTCTGGCAGTCACTCTTAGATGGTTCATGAACAGTTAGCATGAAAGCACTAACTAGGCTAGCCCTGCACAGCAAGATAAGAGATTGCTAGAAAAGGCAAGCTTACTGGCGTATACACATTTCACACACACCACCAATCACTAAAACAATTTTTCTTTCTCTTTAAACAACAGATGACAAACCTGAGCACAGTGTGTTCCCAAAAGGTTATTGAAATATGCTCGCAGCACAGTAAGTTCAGCTTAACATTGAACCAGTCAACAGTGGACGTGCAAGGTAAGCCTCAGCATAAGAACTTGTCTTCGTCACGGCGCTCACAAACACGTTTGCTTGTTGAAACGTTTGCTCCAGGCTGAAGCTTCCCTTGTTCACCACTATTACTCAATTTAGGTGATTATCTCATTGCAACCTATTAGCCTTGTTTGAATACATAAACCTATCTTGTTTTCAACATCAAACCGTAAATTGCGTTTTCCAAGGATCTGTGAGCATTCATTTGGCTTGCCTAGATGTTTATTCAGTTTGTAGCGAAGAAGACTGGCGCCCTGTGTGACTGGCGCGCCCTGTGGACGCACTATCATCATCGGCCCGCCGACGAAGACGGGCTCGCGCTCTCGGTGTCCGACGCTCAACTGAGACGGTCGCGTTTCTGAGTCGTCAATAAACCCCATTACATATTTGGTGGAGCTGTGCTGGGTTCTACTTCCCCAACCCTGGAACTACGCAATCGGACGCTGCCGGCCATCATGCCTGACGACGCCAGCCAAACAACACCTCCGGCACCGCCAACATTGATTTGTCCTGGCCCCGTGCGTCAACGCGATCCTCCCATCTTCAGCGGCTCCGACGAATACGACGTCGAAGATTGGCTCTCGATCTACGAGCGGGTGAGTGCCCCCAATAAATGGGACGATGCTACGAAGCTCAGCTACGCCAACTTCTATCTCACGGGTGTCGCTAGCGTGTGGTACCACAACCACGAATCCGACCTTCGCACCTGGTCAGATTTCAAGGCGCGCATTACGCAAGTGTTCGGTCGCCCTGCGGTGCGGAAGCTCCGTGCCGAAGAGCGCTTGCGCAGCCGTTCCCAGCAACCCGGTGAGAACTTCACCAAGTACATAGAAGATGTTGTAGACCTTTGTAAGCGCGTCGATCCATCGATGACTGAGTCTGACAAGATCCGTCACGTGATGAAGGGAATCGAAGACGACGCATTCCAAATGCTCCTCTCGAAAAGCCCGCGGACCGTGGTCGAGGTCGCTGAACTTTGTCAGAGTTACGACGAACTCAGGCGGCAACGTCTGCTCACTCGACGTTCTTCTGTTCCCGATGCTTCCGTTGCAAGTTTAGCCGCTGTCACTAACAACGACTATCTGCTCGGCGAAATCAAGGAATTTATACGCTCCGAAGTCGCCCGCCAGCTATCCCTACTCACCGCCGTCCCCGGACCTACGCCGTCCTTGGCTCCTCCGTTGCGTCAAATGCTCCAAGAACAAGTGTCCGAAGCCATACAGTCTCCTCGTGCAGCGCCACCATTGTCTGTACCTCTCAGCTACGCCGAGGTTGCAGCACGGCCACCCCCATCGACTTTTTCAGCGCCACCGTTTGCTGCACCGCCACGTCCAATCCCTCCAGTGTACACCACCAGATCACCAGCTAGCACGGGACCCTGGCGTACACCCGACAATCGCCCCGTGTGCTTCTTCTGTGGTATCCCTGGTCACGTGGCACGGCTCTGTCGCCGTCGCTTATGGCTTCAAGGTCATGACCAACCTGTCTCCTCCTACGTTTCGCCAGCTTCGTCCTTCTCACCGCCACGTGATTCGCACTTGCCGTCCACGCGCAACGTCATTCCTTCTGCCCGTGATCGTCGCTCGCCATCCCCTCGTCGCCGCTCACTTTCCCCCATGCGGCGGCGTCCGGCCCCATCGGAGCAGGAAAACTAGCTACCGCAGTTCAAGAGGCGAGAACTGCGTTCCAGTCGAACCACACAAGGCCTCGCTCTCTTCCGACGAACGTAATCGAAGTATCTGTTGAAGGAGTCGTCACACTGGCATTAGTCGACACAGGCGCCGCCGTTTCAGTAGTTACGGAAGAACTTTGCCGCAAGCTTCGAAAAGTAATGACGCCCTTATCTGCGCTGTCACTCCGGACTGCAAGTTCCCAGTGCATTACCCCTGTTGCCGCATGTACCGCCCGCATCGTCATTCAAGGATACACGTATACAGTCGAGTTCGTCGTCCTCTCATCCTGTTCATACGACGTCATCTTGGGGTGGGACTTCCTTTCCGATCATCAGGCCGTCATTGATTGTTCTCGCGCCGAAATTGAATTTTCTCCGCTTCCCGACACCCGCTCACATGAACTTGACGATCTCGGCGACAAACTGGTCGTTACAGAAGACACTACGATCCCTCCGCACTCTTCGGTGATTGCGCATGCCTGCTCTACTTTCGCCACTGACACTACTGCCCTGTTTGTCCCATCGGACATTTTTGTTCGCCGACAATGTTCCCTTCCCTTCGCTGTCCTAACTGTCAGTGGTGGCTGCACGAGACTACTCGTTTCCAACGCTAAGGCCACGCCCCTCGTCTTACGTCGTGGCGAGTGCCTTGGACGTCTTCAGTCTGCCGACTCGGTTACCATCTTTGACGCGCCTCTTGACGACACCTGTTCAGACGTGAACTCGTTGACCTATAGCTTGCATTGTTCCCAGCCTAGGCACGACGTCTTCCATAGTTCAGTGGATGCCCTCTTGAGCCCTACGCAGCGTTCGCAGCTTCTCAGCCTTCTACGGAAATACCAATCTACGTTCGACTGTCAACACGCCCCATTAGGCCGCACATCGACTGTACGTCACGAGATCGACACCGGCACCCACGCACCACTGCGCCAGAGGCCTTATCGTGTATCACCCGCGGAGCGCCATGTTATTGAAAACCAAGTAAGCGAAATGCTTGAGCGTGGAGTGGTTCAACCTTCTAATAGTCCCTGGGCGTCGCCTGTAGTCCTGGTTAAGAAAAAAGATGGCTCAATTCGATTTTGCGTTGACTACCGCCGTCTTAATAAGATAACTCGCAAAGACGTCTACCCTTTACCGCGCATCGACGATGCTCTGGATTGTTTGCAAGGCGCGGAGTATTTTTCTTCGCTCGATTTACGCTCAGGCTATTGGCAAGTGCCTATGGATCCTGCCGATCGCCCGAAGACAGCCTTCGTGACCCCAGATGGCCTATATGAATTTAACGTTATGCCGTTTGGGCTTTGCAATGCCCCTGCTACATTCGAACGAATGATGGACAATCTGCTTCGTGGGCTCAAATGGAAGACATGCCTATGTTACCTTGATGATGTCGTCGTCTTTTCTCCAGATTTTCCCACACATCTGTACCGTCTCGAACAAGTCCTGCAGTGCATCACCGAGGCAGGCCTCCAACTCAACTTGAAGAAATGTCGCTTTGGAGCCCAGCAGCTTGCTATACTCGGACACGTCGTATCGAAAGATGGCATACTCCCTGATCCTTCGAAACTTCACGCCGTCGCCGAGTTCCCGAAACCCACGTCCCTGAAAGAACTTCGGAGCTTTATCGGGCTCTGCTCCTACTTTCGTCGTTTTATCCGGAATTTCGCTTCCATCATTGCTCCGTTGACTCAGCTGCTTCGCGGCGACACACGACTTTCTACTTGGACCACAGCTTGCGACGATGCGTTTGAAACCATGCGGCGTTTGCTCACTTCGCCTCCCGTACTGCGCCATTTCGACCCCACGGCCCCCACGGAAGTCCACACCGACGCCAGTGGCGTAGGACTTGGTGCCGTGCTTGCACAGCGAAAAAGTGGGCATGATGAATACGTAGTAGCCTACGCCAGCCGAACACTAACGAAAGCGGAATCTAACTACTCCGTCACCGAAAAGGAGTGCCTGGCTATCATCTGGGCCCTTGGAAAATTCCGACCCTACCTGTACGGCCGCCCCTTCGACGTCGTTACAGATCACCATGCTCTATGTTGGTTATCGACTTTAAAGGATCCGTCAGGCCGCCTTGCGCGATGGTCTCTACGGTTACAAGACTTCGACATACGCGTCATTTACCGGTCTGGCCGTAAACACACCGACGCGGATGCCCTCTCTCGGTCGCCTACACCAAGTGACATGACTTGCATTACAGCCATCGAATCGGCGTTTTCGTCGCCTGTGCCCGTCAACATGGCTGTGGAGCAACGCAAAGATCCCTGGATTGCGGCACTTATGGATTGCATTTCTGACACTTCAACAACACGCCCTTCACGTGCTATCCGCCGCCACGCTTCTCATTTCGAGTTGCGGGATGGTGTTCTCTATCGTCGAAATTACGCTTCCGACGGTCGCAAATGGTTGATCGTCGTTCCCCGCCATCTGCGCACAGATGTATGCTCCGCTCTCCATTCAGACCCGCAATGCGCCCATGCCGGCCTCTTCAAGACTTACGCCAGGCTTCGCTCCCGCTTTTATTGGCGTGGCATGTATAATTTTGTGCGACAGTACATTCGCTCGTGCACAGCGTGCCAACGACGCAAGCTTCCTGCTCCTCGTCCTTTTGGTCCTTTACAGCCCATTCCTTGTCCGTCCCGACCATTTGACCGCGTCGGCATCGATCTCTACGGCCCTCTTCCCTGCACATCAGCTGGCAATCGCTGGATTATTGTCGCTGTCGACCACCTCACCCGCTATGCAGAAACTGCGGCACTGCAAACAGCGACAGCCCGCGACATTGCGTCCTTCCTACTGCATCACTTCATACTGCGTCATGGGGCACCGCGGGAACTTCTTAGTGACAGAGGGCGTGCGTTTCTTTCCGAAGTTCTTAACGCCCTTCTGACCGCGTGCCATACCGTCCATCGCACCAGTACAGCTTATCATCCGCAAACGAACGGCATAACAGAACGGTTTAATCGTACTTTGGGCGACATGCTATCCATGTACATGGCATCGGATCATACCAACTGGGACCTCGTTTTGCCATATGTTACGTACGCCTATAATACCGCTTCACAGGCCACAACGGGATTTTCGCCATTCTTTCTCGTATATGGCCGTGAACCTACATGTACGCTCGACACCATTCTCCCCTACCGGCCTGACCCATCAGAGGGCACGCCTCTGTCTGAAGCCTCCAAGTATGCCGAGGAATGCCGTCAGCTGGCCCGTTCGTTCACGGCGGAAGACCAGAGTCTCCAAAAATTCCGTCGCGATGATGACCGACCTCCCTGCACCTACCAGCCGGACTCACTAGTCTGACTGTGGATACCTTCAAGCACCCCTGGTCTATGCTCTAAACTCCTCGCTCAATACCACGGTCCCTACCGCGTCGTTGAACAGACGACGCCGGTCAACTACGTCGTCGAGCCGCTAACGCAATCTACTGACTTGAGGCGTCGTGGACGCGAGACAGTCCACGTCCAGAGACTTAAACCCTATTACGACCCCCTTGTCCTCTCCTCTCCTTGAGTCGCCAGGATGGCTCGCGATCCCCAGGGGGCAGTTGTAGCGAAGAAGACTGGCGCCCTGTGTGTCTGGCGCGCCCTGTGGACGCACTATCATCATCGACCCGCCGACGAAGACGGGCTCGCGCTCTCGGTGTCCGACGCTCAACTGAGACGGTCGCGTCTCTGAGTCGTCAATAAACCCCATTACAAGTTTCCTTATTTATTCACACAATCTTTGTCGAAATCCTTCTAAGCACTGTCACCTCCATAACGTTCCTTGCTTTCGTATGAGTACTGCAGCAGAGAAATCAAAAGCAGACATTATGGGCAGGAAAATTTTGCGTAATGTTCTTTTTTTTTTCATACATTACGTGCCTCTCGCCAAAGTGGTATGAAAAGAATGGGACATTGCAGTTCGAGCTTATCTTAATGACACTATATCTTTGCTGAGCACTTCTTATATTTTTTTCAATCTATCTGAAATAATTGAACATAGACAATATACATATAGTGGAAACACGGCAACCAGCACCGTAGGCAACTACAGTGCGAGCGTAGCCCAGCATAAATATCGTTATCTGAATTCGTCCCTATTTTAAGCGACACGCCGAAAACGATGAGAAAAATTCGCTCGAGTTCACCTTTCAATTGAATTAACTAGATGGCTATATGTGTTTCTGTATGTTGCAAACTCAGTCACTGACGGAATTAAGTCCACCTGACCTGTACGAAAATTGTGGGCATGTACTGCTTCATTCAGCATTGGCAGTAAACAATACAAGCTTACTTTTCTGTTTGTTTGTTTGTTTTTTGCCATTCGAGGCCTCTCAGTCATCTGGCGACATAATAAAGATATCTGTAGTCATTTTAGAGTACGTACACACGAATACGTCCCTGATAGCGGTAACGAAACGCCCAAAACCAGTGAGCGAGCAGTACGACCAGCCCCACCAGCCGCTACCGCAACGGCCGTATTGCAACTATGTAACTTAATTATTGGTTTACAGAATACCTACATGGCCATAAAGGTAATGTCGGTATTCTGTAAACCAATATTTAGGTAGGTAGGATTAGGTTTTCGCAATAGAGATCCCATATTACACAGGCATAATCAAGTATTGTCCTGACATGTTAGAACTATAAAGTTTCTTTAACTTCGCGCGTTATCTGTTCAAAATTTCTGCGAATAAAATGTAACATCCTACTAGCTTTTGCTATGACAGTGTCAATGTGTTTATGCCAAGTGGGTGATTCGGTGAAATAAACTTCTACGTACTTGTAGTCCGGCTGTATGTCGATAAGCATGCCATTGATGTTATAAAGGGACTGTAATTTGGATAATTTTCTGGAAAAGCTACGCTTCTGAACTTTTTAATATTTTAATTCATGTTCCATTTGTTACACCCGTTCGCTACCCTATCTAAATCTGTTCGCAAAGTATCTATGTCATTTTCAGTAGTAATTTCTCTGTAAATAACATAGTCGACGGCAAGTAGTTTTATGGGATATAATTTTTTCGAGAATATCGTTTATGTAGATTAAAAATAGCACGGGCTCCAGTACGCTTCCCTGAGAAAAACCCGAAGGCACAGTTATTGGTGAAGATGCGGCGTTGTTTAGGACGACAGACTGGGTTCTTCCACTTAGGTAGTTTTGTATCCAATTTTGAACGTTTTTGTTTACATTTAGCGCAGAAAGCTTTGCCTCTAAGAGCTTATGGGGCACAGGACCGAAAGATTTCTCAAAATCAATAAAAACCGCGTCTACCTTGCTAATGTTGTCGGTGGTTTTGGATATGAAATGCTGAAATTCTATTAGTTGTGTGCTGCAGGAATAACCTTTTCGAAATCCGCGCTGGGAAGGTCTAAAGAAAGCGTTTCCGTCAAGGAATGCAGATATGTTTCTATATAAAATGTGTTAGAATATTTTGCAAGATATCGATGTTAGTGAAATTGGCCTATAGCTTTCTGTGAGGTTGTTTTCTATCGCCTGATTTAAAAACGGGTGTCACGCTTGCAGTTTTCCCATTTTGGGGGATGAGGCCTGTTTCAAGGGAAAGCATTAGATGATCGTTAAGTACGGAGCAATGATGCCATGACACCATGATTTCAGGAGATATTTCATCAGCTCCAATTGCGTTTGGTTCATCTAAATGGCGTAACAAAGTATCGACGCCACTAAAATCAAATTTAATGTCTGGCATCATATCGCCCTGATTGGCGTTATTCAATAGAGGTCTCCCCGGCGGATCATTGCGAAAACACGCTAGTCGGTCGTCACGATGTTGCCGTCAATGGTTAAAGAAGGTATGCGCATGTCTTCTCTTCGGTTCTGTTTTACATTTTCGAAAATGATTTTGGGTTTTTCTTAAGTCCTTGTTTAATTTAACAAAGAATGTATCGTTTTCCAGATTTAATTGTTGCTTTCAATAGAATATTTAACTCTTTTAAATGTTTCTCATTTGCCAGACTGTTGTCGACAGAAAACTTTTTATACGTTCGTCTCGCTTTCTATATAAACTTACGTATTTGTACGTTAAACCAAGGTTGTTGTGTTTTTTTTCGTTGCCGCAAGTACCTACATGGAACGTGAATTTCGGCTATTTGAAGTATTTTGTCACGAAATGCTGACAACGAAGTTAGCGGACAGCGTGCGTTTGACAGATACTGCAAAGTAGGAAAGAAATTGATAAGTTCGGTTCTAATAGCAGCATCGTCCCCTCTGCCGTAGCTCACGTGCCTCATAATCAGAACAGGTTTTGGCACGTAAAACACCAGAAAGAAGAAGAAGAAGAAACGAGTGTCGAGCCCCAGTCGCTGTAGGCTTGGCTAGTACTTTATATGGCCAGCGCGAAGCGGAACCAGAGAGGTACCCCGATGCGTAGATTCCATTTCGGTGCGCCGGAGATCAAAAACAATTTCCAGCAAATAATCTTGCGGACCGTGTAAGACGCGAGCAGATTGCAGATCAGTTGTAGCAGCCTCCTGCCAAGGTTCGGTGATGGCATGTTCCACCACCCCTACGACGTTCGCCGCACTGATCTCTACTTTAGGGGTACATAGTACAGATCAGTGGTTCGCCGCGACAATGAAGAATCCTAGCAGCACCTGGTACATGTAGGAGCGTGAGTATGGCCCGAAAAGAGTGCCGTGGCCCCAATGATAATGATAACAGTTTTGATTTTGAGAGCGTCACCTCTCGGTCATATACTTTAGTTCACGACGCCACGGCAACTCTTCTTCTTTCTGTGGTTTTACGTGCCAAAACCAGTTCTGATTGTGAGGCACGCACCGCAACTCTTGTTTCTTCTGATAGTACAGATCAGTGCTTATTTCTGCTGCACTGTACAGTTTACCTTCTCGAAGTATTATAGCTATTCTTTGGCACCCTATCAAACGCGATGAGGTGGTGGCGGCCTGGCACGGCCTCACAGCCATCTTCTCGTATGAAACCGATGGTTTCATACGATGGAAAGTTGTTTAGTACTACTACTATAGAGTACGCAGCACCACTGAAACCACATTTCTATGCCTGAGCGGATGTTGAACGCATTGTCTCGTGCTATATACATATACTGCACACACTTGACGTTTTATGCATTTATTGGTTACATAACCACGAGTAACTTTTCCAACCTCTCGTTGTCCGGTAAGGCTGTGGTGCGGTGCTTTCGAAGGTGTTCTCTCTCGCAGAAGTCCTGGACAAGAATGACAGACACACACATTAAGTTCCACGACAACATAAATGGAAAAAACATTCACATTCAACGCACACATGTTGGAATATAGACGAGGTGAAGCTGTCGTGAAGTGGTTAGTATTAAAATGCTATAAAACTAAACTGTCCTTATTGTCGACCTGTGTGACGTGTATAATCTCACGCAGTGTTTATGTTCGTGCATAGCGCAGGTCGCAGCTTTAATGTCACGCTATCCTTATGTTTAAGGTCTACGCCGTTCACAAGCGATATGCCAAAAAATGCTGACAGCAGTTTATGACGCGGATGTACACTGCGAGAAGATGACACGGTGACGTCACGAGGACGAAGGTGTCGAGGAAAGAATGGCGAGGAGATGATGCAGAGAGACCTACGACACCCCGAAGACGGGTTGAACGTTGTTCAGCCGTTTCATTCCAGCGTCTCTGACCGAATGGAAACTGGCTCTCGCGCTCGTTCTTTTGCGTGAATGTGCTCTCACCTGCACGTGTTGCGCGACCTGACGCAAGCAGCATCCGTCCGGAATAGCTACTTGGCGTTGGCACAAGGGAAGTGTGTGGGTGCGCGTGCCACACACATATGTACACGGAAAGAAGTAATCATCTCCTCATGATTTCTGGCGTAAGAAGCAGTTTCCTTACACACAAAAAGAAGAGAGACGATGTAACATCGTGTCCCTGTTCGCCGTGTTGATGCTACGTCTTTTGTTTTTCCTGTCATCGCGTGGTATTCGGAACGCACTTCACTGCAGGTTCTCATCGTCATCTCGGAAGACGCGTCCCAAGGCAACGTTGTCGTGGTGTGCTCCGGATTAATTTAGACAACTTGATGTTCTTTTAACCCGATTCAAAGATTCGGTACACACGAGAGTTCTCGGCATTGTGCCCCCATC
Source organism: Dermacentor silvarum (assembly GCF_013339745.2). Lineage (NCBI taxonomy): Eukaryota > Metazoa > Arthropoda > Arachnida > Ixodida > Ixodidae > Dermacentor > Dermacentor silvarum. The sequence goes on from NC_051158.1 coordinate 88,364,170, forward strand.
GGAATGTGGCGGCAGCCCAGAATCGAACCGCGCGACCTCTTGCAGAAGGGGGTTGCAGAAGTGAGCTACCGAGACCTGTGCGAAGGATCCAGTTATTTAATCACATACCTTCAAGGTATCAAAGAACGTTAGAGAAGGGAGTGGTAGAGTTGGAATATTAAAGAGATGAAAGCATAAAACGCAGTTACAAAGACCGGGAAAGTTCAGAAAAATAGACAGAGGTCTTGGTACAGTGCAGAGAGCAATAGACTAGAAACCAGGGGGGGGGGGGGGGTTATTCTGTAATTGTTAACCTAGTGGACATGCCCATTTCGTCTGCTGACGCACGCGTGTAGTGTCAACACGGAACACCAAGAAACAGCGCAAGAGGTTGCGATTGTGCTTGCGCTTGCCGACCCCTCTGCGAGGTAGTTGTCAGCGACTCACAAACCACAGTTCATATCTGCGCCCGGGGGCGTATTACCTCCGAAGCTCTTCAGATCTTATGGAAAGCTGGTCGACAGAACTTCGATAGCCCCGCGATCATGTGGTTCCCAGCGCACGTCGCCACCGCCACCGACGAGGGCCCCCCCTAACTTGAACGAGATGGCACACCGCTCTGCGCGAGAACTGACCCGCCGCGCAGAGTCACAGACACCCTCTTCGAATTCAGACCTCCTGGTGCGAAACACACGAAAACGCTTACTCAGATATAACGACATCACTAAGCATTACCTGTTCGCCAGGAGGATATTGGCCCCACCTCAACCCAAACTGAAACGTTGCCAGGCAGTAGTCTGGCTACAAGTGCAGACACACACCTTCCGCAGTACGGTGCGATTGCGGCCATTGTCCCTACGCAATACCCAAGTACTCTTTGCAAGTTATGTCAGACAACTAGAGCGACGCTCTCGCACATGTTGCGGGAGTATCCTGTTATAGCAGCGAAAACGGCAGTAGCTCCGGATGCTGTAGCGTCGAAGTGGGCCGCCGCTCTGCGCAGCTCCAACCTCAAGACACAAGAGTGGGCAGTCCAGTGCGCCCGGGAGGCCGCGACGAGGCAAGGCGTCGAAGTCCCCTCATGGGAGACCTGAGCCCGGGTCGTTAAACTTTGCCGGATTTTTAATAAAGTTGTTTCCATCCATCCATCTATCTGCTGCTGAAGTTCTGATTGGCTGGGCTGGGGTACGCGTCAGAAGGAGACAGGCACTCCCAGCCAATCAGTACTGCAGCAGCAGACTAAATGGAAATGTCCGCTAGGTGGACAATTACAGAATGCCTCCTCCCCAGGGCAGCAGCAAACAATCTAATTTTTCTTTTCTAGCACAGCTGTGCAACTTGCAGTTGTCGGAAAGCAAGATAATGGTCGAACAAGGGCACGTTGGCTCAACTACTTGATTTTAGTTTTCTTGACCCCTCCGCCCCCCCTCCCTTCCGAATATAAGCTGCGAAGAGCTGCAAGTTTTCGTGGCATCTCTGGTCTAGAGACTTTTGCTTGCGACAGTACACCTAACGACCGTACCCCAACGTATATCTTCTTTCATATGCTCAATCTGACTCCCCGAGACTCTGATTTAGGATCTGAAATGCTAACTTAAAACTTATAGTGACGGTTTTTTATGTTGAAGCAAGTTTGAAGTAGTAGGTAAAGGTAAGTAGTTCTCATGACCAATAATTCAAGACTATAATAACTAGTTTTCTTCCTAACAAAACATTTCAATGACTTTGTCTTTTGTATGAATGTACTCTTCATGGCTAGAAATAAATGTGAATAAATTCATCGACAATATTCCTTCATGCGGAATGGTGTTTGAGGCTTTCCGTGGATATCGACACGCCGCTTACCCATCGAACGGTGTGTCAAAGTGGTAACACGCTACACCGGCGGGCACTGGTCCTCGGTGACGCATTTGTTCTCCGAGTTACGGTGGAAGCCGTTGGAACAGAAGCAGCCGCGCTGGCAGTCAGCCGTGCAGGCGGGGCCGAGGGTCCTCTTCTCACACGTGGTTTCTGCACACGAGCCGCTCACGCACACTTTCCACTCCTCGTTGGGGCCGCATGTTGGGTGATCCTCCACTGCATGAAACGTTACCCGTGTTACGTTGAAGAGAGAGAGAGATGAGGGGGGGGGGGGGGGGATCGGATGGTCATTCGGTAACGGACGTGAACGGTAGGTGTGTGCGATTAGTAATTTAGACCAAATCGACTGCGAATTCAATCGGATCGAATATGGAATACCGTATAGACTCGTGCAAGGATGGCACCTTTTTTTAACGATTTTGATGAGGTGCGGCCATTACACGGGACTTCACCTTTTGGTCAAAACGGTGCCGGCGTAGCCAGCGACTCGTGCACGCCCGGATCTTGTGCACAGCCGTGTACAAGATGAAGAAATACATTGCAACACCATATAGGCTTGGGCTAGTCAGTACATACTCGACGGGGGAACAGCGCGAACAGACGAAGGACATGAAGGGGACCACAGACGAGCGCTGACTTGGGCACGGCAAGTAGCGGACACGAGTTGAGTAACACAAAAAGGGGGATCAGAAAGGTTAAAGGATTGAAAAGAGCCCGATGTAGAAGAAATAAATGGCACTACCGTAGGGGCTTGGGCTTCCCCTTTTTGTCCTCCGTCTGTTCGCGCTGTTTCCCTGTCGAGTATGTACGGACTAGCCCAAGCCTCTACAAGCCTCTACGTACCGATTAGCACGAGCCTCTACGGTGTTACGAGTAACCTTACTTTGTGTAGCTGTCTATAAA
>NC_051158.1:88367011-88527526 GCF_013339745.2 Dermacentor silvarum
GCTTCCTGGCAACCAGTATAAATATACATAACCGCAAAAGTTTTCAGAGCACGAAACTCGCGATAAGCCCAGTCAATCGCAGCTTCACAACTTAACCGAAAGAATTGGAAAACACTAATTAGTGGTTCGGGGAAGCACCCTTTACACGTTTGAAACTGAAGCCATTGGTTTGAGGAGAGTTTGAGGATTCTTTGTGCTGTGCTCGTGTTGCCATGAATTACGAACTTGGCCAAGGCCTTGTCTGCTTTATTAAACAAGTGCTTCAATTCAGCTGAATCTAATAGTACATTTCACGTGACTGACGTGTTATTCGTTTTAATTATAATTATGTACTGGCAGTAATTTGGCAAGCATTAAACCACAATATTTTTATTGCCCCTAAAATGCGGGTGTCATAGACTGCCACGGAATTTTCATGAAAACAGCCAGGGAAAGGTTGGAAAAACACCAGAGAAATTGAAAATGTCAACATAGGTATGCTGTCTTGTTATTTCCATACAATGTTTCCAGAGAATCGCTGTCTTAAACATATTTTTGAAGCATTTCACCTCCCAACAAATTACAAATAGGTACGATTTTCTGAAAAAGAAATGAAAGTGAAGCATGCTGACATGGGGGGGGGGGGGCATTTCTTACTCAATCTTACCTGAACCTCGAAACTCTAGAAAAAATACTTATGTTATAGAGCGCCTTCAATTATTTACTGTGATAGCATTCATTGTAATGACAGTTTCAGTTTTGTTTCCCAGAAGGTGCATATGTGTCGTGCCACAACACAGAAAGTGCTCACGGGGTATTTCTTGTGCTCATGTGGTATACCTAACTTGCAACCGTGTCAGCATTCCAGAAAGATATGATTATCTATAGGAAACTAAGTGACCATATCGACACAATCAATCCATCTGCCTTCTATTGAAGTTATGGCCAATGTATCAGTTAAGAGTACGAGAAAGACATTTAAATGTGTATTAAGGAAAATAAATTACAATCTTGGCATGATACGTTCAATACTCCAGTCACTCTTCTGAGCATATCATTCCGCGCGGGTATATTTAATTACCAGCCAAAAATGTAAGGAGTCCAACTGGGTAGCCTAGTTTCAGCAATTAATATAGAGGTCATTTGGGCTAATTAAGTACATTACGTGTGATATGGCCTTGTCAAAAATGTAACATACTGTTGCTGGCACCAACAGCAATTGTAACAGTTTAATTTTTCACCATATGGTAGAGTGAAACATTATGCGATGGTACTGTTTTGTATTGACAAGCAGCCATTAGGCATAGTTAAACCGTATTAAGGATTGACTTAAGCGGTTTGAGTGAATATATTAAGCTGCTTAATGAACGTACAAAAAATACACATTTGTTATTTTTGCCTCACATTGTTGTATCTACATATTTGCAGCATGCACCTGCAGCACCTTCGGAACGGCTTACACGAAGGTCAAGGCCAGCCTGGAAACCATGCTCGCCAAGGGGAAGCAGCTGTAAATATGTAAATATTCTCTTTTGATGATAGCATAAGACATGCATTTTAATAAATTAATGTATTATATCGTTCAATAAAAACAGTTATTTCAATATCGGTGCACGTGTTTTCTTTGTTGCACTGCATGAGTCTGCACTAGTGGAATTGCTTGAAATATTTGTTTCTGCAACATATGAGAGTGCAGCTGGTTCAGGATCATTAATAATCTATTAACATGAATGCATAAATGCAGATGGGAAGCAACAGGTGCACATGCATAATATACGTTCAAAATTTTGTTGCTGCCATATGTAAACAAAAATTTTAACTAACTTGCAGATAGTATATTTCATTCAAGCGAATGCATTGCATGCAACTAAACTTTCTTCAATGTGCAATTACACAAATGCTCATGCAGCTTTACATAATGATTCACGGCTGCATACATTTTAGATTTTTGACTGCTTCCATCTGCATGCATGCTTTTTTATGTACAGTTCCCTATGTATGTTCCGATATGCATACTGGGTACAATAAATTTTTGTAGACATTTCCAATAAACTGCTTATTAGCAAACCCCAGCAGCGAGTGTTTATAGAATAACATTGCCTGCCGAAACATAGTTGGCAAAATGTGGTGTAGTATCTAGTATATATGGTGTCCCAGTAATTTTAGCCAAGCTGGTCAATGAAAATGGAAGGTTAAAAAACAACACGGTGCAAGATATATGATCATAAAAAGACCTACAGGTCAGACCTCTGAATTCACGGCCGAATGCACGCCATAGGTCTTAAAATCGGATCTTATTGCAGCGTGTTTTCTTAATATTATTTTTCATTGAACAGCTTCACTAAATTTAAGTTAGCTGGGACACCCTGTAAAATTGTAAGGCTGAAGTCTATAGATTAGCGATAGACTGATCTACAGGAACTCTCTGTAGGCAGACTGTACCACATTCTACAAAAAGTGTAAGGCCATAAGTCCATAGACAGACTATATACTGGTCTATAGGAATAGTTTATAGTCTGTAGACATTTCATAGACATGTCTACAAAAGTAAAACTATATAGGCCTATAGACTTTTGTCTATCGACACTCTGCAGACATTTGTCTACAAAAGTGAATTTTCATTGATCTATAGACCGTCTATAGTCAGTCTATAGAATCAGACATTTTGTAGACTAGTCTACAAAATGTGTACGGCCATAAGTCTATAGATTGTCCATAGACTGGTCTATAGGAATAGTCTATAGATACTCTATAGGCGTTTGTAGATAGTTTATAGACTTATGTATACAAAAGTAAAACTAAATAAGCCTATAGACTTTTGTCTATAGACATTCTGCAGACATTTGTCTACAAAAGTGCATTTTCATTGATCTATAGACCGTCTATAGTCAGTCTATAGACTCAGACATTTTGTAGACTAGTCTACAAATAGTGTATGGCCATAAGTCCATAGACTGTCTATGGACTGGTCTATAGGAATAGTCTATAGATAGTCTATAGCCATCTGTCTATAGACATTTTATAGACTTATTTCTACAAAAGCAAAACTATATAAGCCTATAGACATTTGTCTATAGACATTCTATAGACATTTCTCCACAAAAGTGAAATTTCATTGATCTATAGACAGTCTATAGTCAGTCTATAGACTCAGACATTTTGTAGACTAGTCTACAATTAGTGTATGGCCATAAGTCCATAGACTGTCTGTAGACTAGTCTAAAGAAATGTCTACAAAAAGTCTGTTGACTTCATAGACAAATGTCTACACACTTTATATAGACTTTCTAAAAAATTTTTGTAAGGGTAAACGAAACCTGCAAGATTGACGATGGCTGTATTATTTATTGATGGAAGATGGTTGGGACTCAAGTGAGCGCTGCGAAAAAAACGTTAGAGCTGGTTTCTTAACAAGCTTTCTACAAGTGATTTCTGCGCTCCGCGAGTATAGACATGAAGCCACACGGGAGCAATATTTATACATAGGGACCCGGGAAGCGCGAAGCGCGAAGACCATTCTAGGAAGCCTCCCCAGCTCCAGTCCTTACGCTTGTACAGAACGATTGCGCCCCAACCATTTTACACCATGTAGACAGCAGATTTCTCTCGTCATAAGTCGGAAGAAATGCAGTGGGCAGGCGGCGGTTGAGCGTGGCGTTCTGAGGTCTCTATCCAATATGTGAGTGCTGATCCAGAACCTCACAATGTTGTGTTTTCCAACGTCGGCAGGAGCTTAAATGCCCTCCATCATCCCCACTATTGACTGGCACCTTTTGAAGCAGTTTGTCTTCGAACTACAGGTTACAATTGAGCGTGTACTTTTTCTGGGTAGGCCATTCGTTTACGCCCTTTTATCGTTAATGTTCACTGACTGCACACTATAGACTCCATTCAAGGTTTTGTTACTTTTAGGATAACGTCCAGGCTTTCGGCGTGGCTTCAACAACGTGACGCAAATCGTTCATCGCAGTGACCAGTCGTAACAGCACGCTAGCGCGCTGTCAATCTTTCTTAGATGTCGGTGGTCACTGTGAGAGCCAGCTGCTGTCGCGGCAAATGAGCTCAGGTATCGCCGAAGCCTGCCGAACTTAAGGCGGTGGTCCCACTCCGGCGGCACGAGCCCCCCGTTTTCAGTACTTTTGGTGTAACCGTGGCGGCTCTTTTACTTAGGATGTAAATTTGTGGTATATACCATAAAAAGCTTAATTCTTGTAGATTCCAACTATATATAATATAAGGAAATTGATTAATGTGATTTAGAAATAAATGCTCAAGAACAAGCATGAGATACATGGTTTTTGCAAACTGTGTCTCAGTTGTGACCATATTTAGAAGAAACTACCGCACTTAGTGCATTGCGGCTTGCTCTGTAGCTTTAGGACATATTTATCTAGTTCCTAGACGTAGCAAATTAATTTTAATTTTTACTTTTCGGATAATTTGCTTTTGAAAATTGCCAAATATTGCAATCTTCTGTTGTAAACAGCCCGGCAACTACATGCTCAAGAAAGCTATATTTTGGATAAATTAGAGTTCAAGGAATTTCCATTTAGGACACAAAATTTCATTCAGGTAACTTTATTAGTTTTAAAGCGCAGCTTCACAGCTTTATTACCTTCCCGCAAAAATGGGCAAATATAAAACCAGAATTCTAAATATTGCTTATTTTCGGCCACATTATTAGGAAAACGAATAAAGTTGCATGAATGAAATTTTGTGCCCTAAATGTAAATTCCTTGAACTCTACATTATCCAAAATTTAGCTTCCTTGAGCATGTAGTTGCCGGGCTGTTTACAAAAGAACATTGCAATATTTGGCAATTTTCAAAAGCAAATTGTCTAAAAAGTAAAAATTAAAAATTAATTTGCTACGTCTAGGAACTAGATAAATATGTCCTAAAGCTACAGAGCAAGCCGCAATGCACTAAGTGCGGTAGTTTCTTCTAAATATGGTCACAACTGAGACACGTTTTGCAAAACCCCATGTATCTCATGCTTGTTCTAGAGCATTTATTTCTAAATCACATTAATCAATTTCCTTATATTATATATAGTTGGAATCTACAAGAACTAAGCTTTTTATGGTTTATACGACAACTTCATATCTTAAGTACAAGAGCCGCCACGGTTGCTCCAAAAGTACTGAAAACGGGGGGCTGTGCCGCCGGAGTGGGACCGCCACCTTAAAGCGAAGTGTTTTCTGCCTCTTCCTTCGACTTTCCCGAGGATGTTGCTGCTGGCTGCTGTCTTGCCGAATAGCTATTACCGAATACGTGGGTCATACTGAAAATAATGCCATCACGCTGTAGTCGTCTTACCATTGTGACATATGCGGCTGCTGTCTACAGTCACGGACGATTGGCCAGTACTGGAAGTAGTGCGAATATGGGAGTGGCCGGCAGCAGGTTATGCAAGTGAGCGTGGACATGAGTGCCAACACCAACATGCGGTCGTTGTGCCGCCATCCTCATGTCGTCCTTGTCATTCCATTTCCATCAGTCCGTCCTCTAATTCGTCGTTATGGCTTTGTGTCATGCCGCCGTCTCCATTAGGTCCTCGTCATTGCGTAGTCGTCATTTATCCTGCGTTATACCATTGTTACCATGCTGTCGTCGACATGTCGTCGTCGTCATACAGCCAACGTCACTCCAGCGTCGTCATACCAATGTCTTCATGCCGTCGTCGTCATATATCATCAGCAGGAACAACGGTCTTCACAAACGTCAATAAAAGCTTCGCTTAACCCGATTCCCAAAACGCGTGGGGTCCGCAGAATTCTTCTTCTTCTTCTGGCTTTCTCCTTTGTTTGCAAATATCCGCGAGGTTCATGTTGAGGCTCTCTTATTTACAGCTACAGCTCTGATGGGCTCCTTCCCATAGGAATTCTAATGTCTGCCACTGTCACCGGTGTCCGTCACAGGTATACCGAAGTGATTTAAAGATTCGTGACAGACACATGACACGGCGCTCGTCGAAGGTCATAATCTCCACACCTAGAGGCTTGATATGAAGCCTGGCAGTTTTACGTCCTGCCACTCTGTCGATGCTACAGGAAAGAAGAATACTGTGCCTTCACAGTTTTGTGCCTTGCCTCTTGAGCGCTTCTTTAGAGTATTGCTGATATCACGCTCTGCAGCTTATTTATCAACCGGCGCCGAGGTGGAAGACTTTAAGGAAGCCCGCGGTAGGAAGCAAAAGGTATGCAGGATAGCTAAGATTTACGATGTAATGAAAGGTAAGCCTTGTCTGTCAACTTCGACCGGCCAGCGAGCGCCACCCCCATTTATGAAAGATGGCCTGAAGTGGAGTTGCTACCAAAAAGCTTCCTTCCCAATTAAGGATTGCGCGTGCGTACTTACCTACGCATGTTTGCCCTAAACGCTCCGGCCTGTAAGAATCCAAACTTGTTAGAACGATGTTAGAATAGTACAACGTTGTTAGAATAGTACAAGATTGCGCCAGCTATCGCGTTAGTACTGCTTTATGTACCGAACAGCAATAAATTTACGTCTGTTTCCGACTTTCTGTTCCAGAAACAGATGAGCAGGTGGAGACCACGGTGGAGTCTAGCAAGGGCCCCGGGCCGGCGGTTCTGAAATCGTTCTCGAAAGGCACGAGCTCATCAGCTAGCAAGCGTGGGACTCGCCCCTTCGTGCATTCTGTGAGTATTCTGTTCGAAAAAGTTGATCAGTTCCTTTATTGACCTAACCTAAAGCTAGACTGGGGCTATTAGATACGCCGGAGTGAAGGGACTCGGGCATTTGACCACTTGGGGTTTCTCAGAGTACGGAGTGGTTTAATTTTGTGAAGGCGGCATTTAACAGCGGAGCTGCCTAAGCCGGAGGTTGGCCCGTATTGCGTATACCAGAAATTGCGCCTGGCGATGACGTCACCGCGGGTTGCCTAGCAACCACTTGGCAGAGCTGTGCCTCGCTTCGCCGCCCCACGGCACCGCCACGTCGAGCTGCTGCGACCGCGCACCTTCTCCGTCTAGCCATGACGTCACTTCGCGTCGCTTAGCAACCACATGTGCCTCGCTTCGCCTGGACATGTCAACGCTTCGCCAGGCCCCGTCTTGAAGCGCGTCGTGCGGACATACGTGAATCGGCGCGTCATTGGCTAGCCGATCCGGAATACCGTGCCGAAGCTGCAGCCGAGTAGTGGCTTCGTCGAGTCGAAGATCCCAAGTTTCGAGAACGAGAACGTGAGAGTCTGCGTTTGAGTATCCAGCGTCGTCGGGATAGCGGCCCTGGCTGTAGTTTGGTCGATCACAAGCTCCGCTGTTTGCTCCAGCCACGCACCACTAGTGCAAGCTGCGCTTATTTTAAAAAATTTTCTTGATATTATTCTTTACCACGCGTACAAAGAACCAGCTGCAGAAGCATTATAGCTAATAGGCGGGGAGGAGGGGGGCGAGAAGCTCGACAAGGTTTTCCAAGGAATTTTTAATCTTTGCGTCGCCTACTACTGCGCAAAATGCACCTTCACAGTAGCGAGCAGTGACCGCGGCGTTGCAGTTGAATAAAATAGCGGGTCGTCGCATAAAACTGTAAGAAAAAGGTGCATGTAACCTCGGAAACAAATACCTAAACTCTGCTGCATAATTACTAGAGAATATCAGAAGTCACGTTCATCTCTATATTTTAAATGGACTTCCAGCATACCCGAGGCTGTTGTTCCGTGTCCGTGGCATCCTACATATCAACACACAGATTTGGTTCCCGGCCGCATTGTGATAGCGGTGGCATGAAAAAGCGCTTGTGGGCTTATATATTTAGGTGCGCTGTAAAAAAAATCACACACAGGTGGTGGATAATAATCAGGAGCCCATAAGGCGCGCTACGGCTGCGGCAAATAGCGCGGGCTTCGGGACGTCAAACCTATAATTTGAAAACGACATATAATTCGCAGCCGTACAGTTGCACGGATTTCAACTTCGTTAGCTGCTATGCAATACGCACCAATATACTCAAAGTAAAACGAAACAATGCAGACAAAACAGCGCAAAACCGAAACGAGTGCCTGAAGAGCAAATGTGTTGCCAAAATGAAGAGTTCTTTATATCCATACTGTGACCCGCTTTGCTGTAACGTCCACGCGCAATGCGGGGTCATTCTGCAATAAAGCAAAACAAAAAGAAGACGAAATAAAGAAGGACTTCTTCATCTAGTAAACATCAAGAAAAAAACACACAATATGGCTAAAGACGAGCATTTTGGCATTCCACCGCCCTGCACGGTGTGTGACGACAAATGTGATAAGAATAGTAATGACAATGATTATGTTCGTCTCGTTTCATTCGCGAGCAGGAGCCGGTTCAACTCGAACTGCTAACCGACCGACACCCGCTGCTCTCAACGACGCTGGTAGTCAGGAGGAAGCCCCGCCACCGGCAGCTCATGGTGTTGGGCGTCGTGCTCATCGTGGTGTCCGTGGTACTCGCGTTCCTCTCGTTACTGATCATCGGTCGCGTTCACGTCCCTGTCGTGGCCCAGGTTAACGTGTGCTCCACGGAGGACTGCGTCGAGTATGCGCGACGCCTGAGGCAGAGGATGAACACCTCGGCGAACCCTTGTCACGGTGGGCATTCGGGGCGTCCGAAGATGGGTTGCCCCTGTCTGAACGTCGCCAATCCCTACCTTCTTATCATCGTCACTTGATTATCGTCAACGCTGAGTGCTTGGTTAAAAGTTTTTTCTCTCTCTCTCTCAGGTTATCCTGTCTAAGGATATGTATTTGTTCACGAGTTGCTGTGGTTGCTTAGTTGCTTCGGCGTTGCGGTGCCAAGCGCGAGTTCGTGGGATCAAATCCCGGCCGTGGCGGCCGCATTTCGGTGGGGGTGAAATGCATGAACGCCCTTGTACCGTGCATTGGGTGCACGCGAAATTGCAAACGTTTGGCAGTTGCTCGGCTAACGCCACCGCGTTGGACACGTAGGGCCGACAAATGCAGCGAAGAAACTCGAGCAGCAAGAAAGAAGGATGCCGATGCTCGCCGAATCCTTTAACCACATCGGTACGAGTCCATATCGATAGGAAGCGCGAGCGCAGGAGCCCCTACCATGTGCGACATGAGGCAGGTTCGATTGACGCAGGGTAGTCTCGGGTGCGCCACCATTAGGGTGGTCTGCAACTGCAATGGAGGTAGACGACAAGGCTAGCCCATGAACACCCATCGGCCAACAGAACGACGTGCTGGAATATGTCGTACTGTAGTGCTCCACAGAGACCACCGAAAACGTTCTCGACAACTTGTGCAAGCTCCTTTACGTGTGAGTCTTTACGCTGGCGCAGAATAATTTTTGGAGTCATGTTAGATAAACTACCAAACAACCAGTCAACTTAAATTTCTTAAACATCAATCTACGTGGCTTCTAAACGGATGCAGGTATCGCTTTCAACAATTACGACCAGCGTTATCGAGAACGTACACCAGCTGCTCAGATCTGTTAAATATCTGTGCAGCAGCACCACTTGCCGATTCTGACGACATGTCTTCTGTGGCGCAGACTTCCACGCCTACGTATGCGGTGGTGGCGACTCCGACGGTGGTTCTCGAGCCCGGAAGTCGGTACGGCGTACTCGCCAGCAAGCCGAAGAAATCGTCCTTGTCCTGAGTCAACCAAGCTACACGCTCTTGTTGAAGCACGCCTCCACGGCTGCCTACAAGGCACTCAGTGCACTGGATGCTTGCATGGCGAGGGAGGCCGACCAGTCAGCAGGACTCTTCGCGTCCTTCATGAGGGATCGACGACTGCCGTGGCCGCAACCACCCGGAAGGCCGCACAATGTACGCCCTTGGTTCTCTGTAATCCTGCGCTCAGTATCTGTCAGTCCTTTGGTGACTTAGTGACCCACAGTCGCGAATAAGGAAGAAAGCTGCAACGAGAGAGAAAGAGAGAATACTTTATTCAACAGGGCACTTTGTGCGGGGCTCGGCGGGAACCACCAGGTGTCTCCGAACACTTGTTGGACTTATGAAAGTTAAGACCCAGATCTGTGGTGCTCGGATGGGTTTCACGAGCAGTAGGTACCTAGCCGTAACGACGGCCTGTTAGTGCCGTTGTGAAATGGGTGTGCTGTAGTGTTGAATGAATCTTCCAGCATTATATGAACCACCCCATAGCCATCATTGTCATGGCTCTCGATCTTAAAAGAACGATTGAGCTGGCTCCTATCTCAATGTATGGTAAAGAAGGAATCGCATTTTTCGGCAATCGATGCCGCGACAATAATGAGGTTCGTTGCATTTAACAGAAAGAAACAAAATTTCCGCTTTTGTTAAAAGATTACATACATAAATAGACAGATTGCAGATATGCCAAACCCGTATGACGTAAGCAAAAGAAGTGCTTGTCTTTGAAAGAAAGATCTTGCTTCCGTACCGCGCTTTGCCTATGCGTTGAAGGGGCACTAAAGGCAAATAGTAAGTCAACGTGGAATGTTAAAATACGATCACAGAAACCTCGAAACGGCTGTTTCATGCCAATAAACTACTTATTTTATGAGAAAATTGCGTTTGAAACGTCCGCGTACCTCTAGCGCCATTCAAATCACCCGCCCTCCCGAGCGAGGAGTGGTGACGTCATGGTCTCATAGTGACGTTCTGCCACCGGTGAGTAAAACGGCGCCCGCAGACGGTGCGACGGCTTTTTTGTGGAAAACGCAGACGCGCGGCCAGGAACAGAGCCAAGACAGAGCCGACGGCAGTGCGAAAAGCGTACGCCGAATTGTAGACATGATGATCGTCGACGCTCGTCGCAATGGACCTTGTTGACGACACTGACAACGGCACATTGCCTCGCGATGCTGGGCTCGATTTCAGCGATTTAAGCTCCGATGAGCGTCACATGCTCCCGAGGGCTCGTGCTGCCTGCGTCGTTATGTACTACGACGGCGGCCTCGACACCGGCTTTTCCGAGCGCGAAAGCAGCGAGGACTCCAGCAATGTGACGCCGGGCGACGAAGCTGGTCACCGTCTGGAGGTGCCGTCCCGCGGACCGTTCGGGCATCCGGCGAATCCACATGGACGTGACATTCTCTGCTGCTTGCAATTTTAAGTGCGAGTTTAGCGAGCCAGTAACTCCGGCGCAGCCCTACGCGATAACGGAACACTGAACCTCAAAAGCGTGCTGCACAGAGTCGAGCGAAAACGAAACCTTTACACAACCTATGTCATTATCAAGGGTAACGCCAAAAAGCTTTTTCTAAGAATCTAATAGAAGTAGACAGGTAGCATTTTCTTCCGTCTTATAATCCAACGAAATGACCTTTTTGATCTGAGTGGTTGAGTACTAGTGACATAATATTTTTTGAGGAGTGCCTTCGTCATCTGGTAAGTACCTGATTCCCTGGGGAGTCTCTTATCGCGTCCTGCATTTACCTCAATTTCTCGATTACTAAAGCTCTGCTCACGATTATATTGACACCTTAGACGTTCTAGAGCATTACTCTATCACTTTAGCTTGACTTTTTATATTTGCCTTTAGTGTACCTTTAAGGAATCCCAGGTGGTCCAAATGAATCCGGTGTTCTCCACAACAGCGTCTGTCATGAACGCATAGCTGCTTGATCAGTCGGCTGTGTGTGCTGCTACCTTTACTTCCCGTATTGATTTTGTGCGAGATAATAGGTAGCCATGGTTATCTTCACCTGTTTCAAAACAACGCTTCCTACGTCGCAGCTTGTGGAAGTGCTGGACATTCTGTTCGACCTGGCCGTGAACTGGCGTGTGGCACTATGGTTCGACGTGCGCGTTTCGCATCTCGGCGAGGAAGGCAGACTGGTGATGACCCTGGAAGAGCCCGGGCCCGTTCCCCTGTACCGCATGGAGCAGCTTTCTGACCTGGGCGAGCGAGCTTATGGTGAAGCCGTGCGCGTGATGGCTCTTTTCCTCACCAAAGGTGCACGATGATTGTAACCTTTCTAAATAGCCAGATAAGTTACTTAGGTAATGACTTTGGCACAGGCGCAGGAACGAGAAACATTAGGGGCATCTTAAAGGATAACAGCTGGGAGCTTACCACTCTCGTTGAAAAGAAAAGTGTACACTCATTGCATTCTACCGGTCCTAACATATGGGGCAGAAACTGAGAGGTTGACGAAGACGCTCGAGAACAAGTCAAGGACAGTACAAAGAGCGATGGAACGAAAAAATGTTAGGCCGAACGTTAAGAGACAGCAAGAGAGTGGTGATGATGAGAGAGCAAACGGGTATAGCCGATATTCTAAATGACATTAAGAGGAAAAAATGGAGCTGGGCAGGCCATGTAATGCGTAGGATGGATAGCCGGTGGACCGTTATAGTCACAGAATGGATACCAGGAGAAGGGAAGCGCAGTCGAGGACGGCATAAGACTGGGTGTAGTGATGAAGTTGGAATCAACTGGCGCAAGACAGGGGTAATTGGACATAAAGGTAGGCTGATGATGATAATTATGAAAGGATAGCAATACAGCTGTAGCAGGGAAACCAATAGCTGATGATATGTTGTTTGATAGGAAATGGGTTTTGTTTGAGGTAGGGTTGTTGACAACGACGTATAATGCGTAAAAGAATCAACCGGTGGCTAATTAAAGTAGCAGAGCAGCTGCCAAAGCGGATAGGTAGCGCAGTAGTAGGCAGTCGCTAGGATTAGGAAACAGGGAGGCATAGAGCACACTACATTTTAAACGGAAAACCACTCGGAGACGCCTTCAGCCTGCAGTCGGTGTTCACAGCACTCAGCTACAAGATCGTGCAGGCACTAATTTTATTTCGCATGAAATCATTCCCCTTTGCTGATTTCCGCAAAAATTGCATATTAATTTTTTTCCTATACGAAGTCTATTTCAAACAAGTGTTCATTCTATGTTTTAGGAGTTCATTTAAATTTTACTGAGAGGATGTGGGCACAACCATATATAGACAACGATGCCTTTAATGACTACTGATAAACATTGCGATCAGTGTAAATACAAAATGTAGAGTGGCTTAATGGACCGCAGAAAATAGTTAAATGTGTGCGTTGGTTCTCACCACACGGATTTCACAAAGTGGGAAATCTCTAGACAATCATTTCTTGCGGTGCGCCTCGGAAAGAGCACCGTTATTGCCAAGCAGCAGTTCTTAAAATGGCTGTCATTTCTTTGAAGTGAAAGCGCAGAACTCGCCTTCTTTTTTGATACAGCCAGAATTGGTTCCTAAAAAATTACAGAAACAGCGCAAATGGCCGTACATTGGTTGTCCATCTTTTCAGCGCCTGTACTGTATTGTACTTTTCCTGAAGTTTTTACACTCGCCGAGGGTGACCTGTTCCATGAATGCTAAAATAATATGGCACAAAGAAGAATTGAGATGATATGCCGGGTTATAACATCACTACCTGGCTAATTCCGGTGCATATGTTCACCCTGAGGAGAAGAAATTACGGGGGCTGCAACATTCATAAGGGGACGGATTAACAGCGAAGCTGTGTAGGCTGCACACATGGGCTGCATACATTATGAAATCATACTTTTTTTTCATACGTCACCCCATTACGCCGACACAAGCGCCGCCGTGGTCACCGCACCTCCCATGCATCTGCCGTAACCGCTGCTGCATACTGCGCCTGCATCCTCCGACGCGCGTGACGTTATAACCACCGAAGCGCAGGCCGCGTGCACAGGCGCCGTCGCAACACTCCCCCTCTCTCCCTACCCGTCTCCATTGCTGCAGCGTCGTCGACACACTCTTTCCCACTCTCAGACCCTACCCGTTTCCATCCCTTGCCAAGCGCCGTGTCCCCGTTATGGACGTAAATCGCCCCCCCCCCCCTCCCCCCTTGGGAGCGCATGCGGGGTATGCATGGGGGGCTAAAGGTCAACAGCTTCGCTATAAGAGTATGGTTCCAATCGGCGAAAGTTCGGCGCTTCCCAAGTACAAAATACAGTCCAGTCTGACTTTAGTCAAGTTTGAGGCATCGCTTACCGAGATGGAAGCACACTCTGGTGCAATAAAAAGCTGTAAATTCTTTACATGCCGGGCATAGGTTTTCACGGCTATTAATGCCATCAGCTTGCTATAATCGTAAGCAGCTGCACATAATAGTTGCAATAATGGCACATCCTTCTGGACACGCGTCCATGGGAATGGCGTGAACTTCTGCACGCTACAGATAAATATACATTGTCATGCGTTATCGTATACGTGCTTACTGTTTGCCTGAAGCATACGTACACCGAAAATGACCGCAATCGTATCGCGCTTTGTTATTTCCTTTAATGAAAAGTTCCAATAGAAGCCACCGATAATGACTTTCAAACGCAGCACTCCATGGCTTCTTGGAAATCTCTCGCCATTCCGTTGAGATGCTACTTCAGCACGAAACTTTCAGCGCTCTCCTCACCACATTCCTTCCCTTACTCCTACACAAGCCATCACCAGATCCGTTTAAATTCCTTTAGACCACCCTCAGCCAATTTCTTCTCACACTCGTTCGGACCGGATCGTCGCAGAAAGGTTAGCGCTTTGTTGGCATAGGCCAGTCACCTTCGCTAATAATAGTGTCATGATTGGCTGGAATATTTTCTTAGGCACAAGTCTAGCGAAAGAGCTTTTTCTGAATACGGACGTAGTTTTTCTTCCTTTCACTGATATAACGAAACAGCTTGTAAAGTCTTACAGCCTCCATTCTGGCAATATAAATATAATGCACGTTTTTCTTTTGTACGCCTCAGGCAAAATCAATCTAGAGGAAGAAACCATCCACGAACTTTATATGGACGAGTCGGCCATACGGGAAGTAGTGTTGTCTAGCGAGGAAGAGCCCGACGCCTGGGTGCTCGCCAACGGCACGGACCATCGCTTCAACGTCTCGGCCGACGAGTGGGACGCCCTGGTGAACAAGTACCTTGGCGCCAGCGGCTTCTCGACGTCCCAGCACGTCGGCATCTTGGCGATCCACCAGGAAAATTTTAATGAATTGGCGCGCCTTTTAAGCGCACTTCCCACGGCTAGACTCCTGGCTGCGGCTGGATGGACGCTGGCCTACTCATACGCGTGGGCCACTAACCCGTCCCTGGACGCCTTTACGCCTACTAAAGCTACCATGGCGAGCGCCACTTATAGAGTCCCGCTCGCATTGTGCTTCTTGGCTGTACACGAGTCTCAAGGCATTACCATGGTAAGCCATGGCTAGAAAATTGCTCGGCGGATGCGGCTTTTTCCTAGTTGTTTCTGGCGTTTGCGAAGATAGGCAGACAAACAGTTAGGTTTTGAAGATGAGGAAGTTTAAGTTTACTGCATCCACTTGTGCACAGCAAAAATCATTCTGTGAATGATTTATCGCAATGCGTACATTACGCCCAACTTATGGTTAACCTAGCGGCCGTCTATACAAAGGAGCCTCATTACAAGGCCGTTTGGTCACGGCCTGCTTGGAGCAACATACATTTATCAACACTTGAAGATTGGATCATGAGAAGACATGGCCTCGCTGTTGTCACTTCGAAGATTCTTAGCGCGGGCCTCCATAGCAGAGGAGGCCATCGTTTTCTTCAAAGCTGTCGTTGAGACGTAACGGAATGAGCAGAGAACAACGAGCTATTTCTGTTTGTTGTATCTATAACTAGAGCGTACTTCGGCCCACAGGTTGCGCCCATGTTCCTGGACGTGTTTTCCGCTGAGCAGCAAGCGCAGGTAGTGGCGGTGCTCAACAGGACCGCCGAAGCCCTGACCAGTGCCGTCCGCATCTCCACTGTCATCGACAGCGAAACAAAGAAGAAAGCGGCCGTCAAAATTGCGGCGCACGTCTACCGTAACTTCTGGCCGCCGGATCCTTTCGTTCACTTCCAGGTATAACTATTTTCTCAAAATTGTTCGACTCAAGGAACGTCAGCTGTAGGAGTTACGGCATTGAGACAAAATTTGGGTAACTTGGAATACGGAGGCGCCTGCTACGTACAGCCTCGTGCAATTATAAAGTACCGTTGTATTACTTTTTCAACTGCGACGGTGCATCACTTTCGGTTATTTGTTGACTATGGCGTCTGAATTTGTCCGAAGGAAATCATCAATTTCATTAGCAGTAAGCGTGATTTATTCCTCTTCCCTTTTTATCCTGTATTGTGACTCAGCACCGCCCCCCCCCCCCCCCCTCCCTGTCCTCCTATTTGGTAAATGCTTATTGGGGTATTTATCATACTTGCCAACTGTCCCGAATTTTTGTAATGTTTGTCAATTTGGGCTTCAGTTACAATTCTATGAATGTTGCGCCAAGTTTTACGAAAAATACCGGTGGCGATAAAGTTCCGCTAGCCCATCTCGGAATTTACAATTCGAAGTCTTTTGACGATGAAAGGACAAAAGCGGAGTACCTCCTTCGAGAAAATTTATACGAGAAGTTCCTGATGCGGGTGAAATCGCCAACAGCCAAGTCACTGTGACGTTTAAACTAATGTTTTGCTTGTCAGCATTTGCTGTGCGAAGATTGTTGCTGCTCTTGTGCGGCGTCTGAACTTAAGTACTCGTTAATAAAGTAGGTATGTAACCCTGAAAAGCGTCCGTTCAGGTCAAGATATAAAAATCACGTGATGTACGTGAATAACTGATTCACGGTACAAGGGCGTTCTTGCATTGTTCTCCCATCGATATGCAGCCGCCGTGGCCGGGACATGAAAAACACTTCTAGTATCGGCAATCTGCAATAACACTTTCTTCCTAAAAGAACTTGTGCAATATTTCAGCAATAGGTGCACGAAGGCTGATAACACATGTACTTGCATTCACGCTGCGTCTTGTTTTTGTTAATATTTTTTCTGACTTTTGTTTTCATACCATGGTCGATATTTATTCCGACACAGGGAATATAGCCTGAATTGTTAGTTGAGCCCCTTATTGTGTCGCCTTCATCTCCTGTCCCTGTTCTCTTGTGCTGGTATCGCGTCGCATGCATGATGTTTCACCTTCTGCGATTTTACAGGTGCTTGATTTGCTGTACGACAAGTTTCCAACGGAGAGCGGCTCATTCTTTGTGACGTGGTTGGAGTCGCGGAAAGCTCTGAGGGCGTCTATTACGAACCGTTACTACGCAAGCCTCATGCTGGCCAGGTACATCGATAGCTGCGCCGGATGCGAGTATAGGCAGTTGCTGAAAACAAATCGGAAGCGGAAGAGCAATCAAAATATGATATACGGGAATTTCTAAACACCACTGCATCGTTTGAAATGAAGCAAATATGTGTATATATTTACGCCACACCTTACATATTTTCATGCGTCCAGATTTCTAGCTTTTTGAAACAAAAATGAGAACAAAGATGTCAGTTGTTCCGTAGTGCGCACAGATGGTCTTGCGCCAGGGTTACCGATTCTGAGACACAGTTTATTAGAACTATGTGTCTTGACCTTTTATTGCGATAACAAATATATGGACACATCAAAGCTGATTTCTGCCGTCGGCGTCGCCGTCGCCGTGAGGTTCCGTATGATGTCAACGGCGATGAAATTGTCGCCGCGCGCCGTATGCTGTATGTGCGAATGAAAGCGCGCGAGGGACGCGTGCTTTCACGGGGAGCGAACGCACGGCGGAGAGCAAACGTGCGTTCTGCGCCGTGCTCCCTGAAGGGCTGCAGAATTAAGCGTCTCTTTCCTCCTTTAAAATCACCATATATATATATATATATATATATATATATATATATATATATAGAGCAAACCCGACTTCTTCCGTCGCGCGAAAGGCCATGGGGGGGACGGGAGGGAGGGAGGGAGGGGAGGCGACGTTTAGCTGCGGCACCAAATTCCTATTTATATAAATACGTTGTGAGGTGAGAAGGTGGTAAAGACTTCCGACGTTGCTCGACCCGTGTCCCGTTCTGATCTCGTCAAAAACGTCCAAGCCGCCCCCAGAAGCGGCAACAGTCACCAACGCCGCACGCGTTCGGTGCGAACGCGGGCAAAACGCCGACGGCGTCGACAACAGTTCTGCGCGCTGCTGGTGCTGCTGCATGTCCAAGATTATACAGCTGATAAAACTACTATAAAGCATGGTAATGTTTTTTAACGACGACAAATTCAATGATGCATTTTAATGAGAGAAGGACGTCGTTTAGCCCTTGAGGCCCGGAATTTCTTTGGCTGCCTCTGAGGCAAAATTTCGTCTTCCACCGATAAACGAAGGAGTGCGTAGAGGAAAGTGGATGGTTTAAAGCTTGACCTCAAAGGTTGCTAAGAGGCAATGACGAAATTGATGTTTGTGATAGTTGGACCCTCCATGACCCTTAGAAAAAGGATCATGACCCATTTGGGGTTCATGACCCGCAGGTTGAGACACAATGATGTAGAAGAACGCTCAGGACTGTTGAAGTTGCACAACTGCACTGCTATACTTCCGAAATGCGCAAAATTTCGACAACGCCAAACATTTTTCGGTCCGTACATGCGCTTGACTAGTATGGCAGAGGTAATTACCTTCCTGTCAGTCTAAACCGAGGTATGTAACTTCTTAGAAACCGGAAACATTGACAGCATTGGCTGTATAGAAGATTTCACCTCTCCGAAAGCTGACTTAAGCACCTGACTCCCTTTAATGATATTTTCGACGAAACGGCCACAAAGAACTGAAAACGCATCACACAACTGTCTTGAAGATTTGCTATGTGGTGTACAAAGAAGCTTAAGAATAAGCTAAGGACTGCGCAACAAGCTACGAAACGATAAATGATCGCCGTAACGTTAAAAGACAGGAATACAACACTGTGTTTTAGCAAATTGGGGTAGCTAATAAATAAAATTAGGTTCTTGGATTTTTACATTTTAAGAATACTATCTCATGACCACTTAGTAGTAGAGGTTCAGGAAAAGAGAAAAGATGCATGTTTCTGCAGCCCTTATAGGGAGCATGGCTCAGCATCTTAGCGGCGGGGAATGGGGGATAGAAAGTAGCTCATGACCACTTAACGTGGGCCTATAAGAGAGAGAGAGAGAGAGAGAGAGAGAGCGAGGGAGACACAGAATAAACTTTATGCAAAAGAGCACACGAGAACGCGAGCGTTCTTACATCTGAATGCGGCTGCCGAAGCCGTGGTTTTACCCGCTACGTCGGGCTCAGCAGCGCAGTAGGCCGGGGGGGGGGGGGGGGGGAGGAGGCGGTAGGGGATATCCGAGTTGAAGTTCAGCGAAAGAAATAAAGCTAGAAAAGCCGTGTAACGCTTACTGAAGATAACCTCTTGAAGGACCCCGCCTCTGGCTGATTAGCGTTTTAGAATGGATGCCAAGAAAAGGAAAGACTAATCGGGCACGGCAGAGAAGTAGCTGGTGTGATTGAAATTAGGAAACTATAAGGCCGCGTCTGTTGGTGCAGGACAAGGGTAAATGGAGGCCGCTAGGAGCAGCCTTCGTCCCGCAGTGGACATAGAATAAGCTGAGAATATTGATGATATTGCTACAATGATCATGTTGATGAGGTCCTTTACAAGCGGATGTCTATAGGTATTGTGTGAACTACGGCCCATGATCACATAACTGCCCCCCCTTCATCCCGCCCCCTTGCGTGCCTACCCGACGCTACGCCACCACATGATATACATGACACGCTTACGCTACGCGCATATTCCGGATACGCATAACGCCCACTTCCTGTAGAGATGTGAACCCTCCAGCGTTGCTAGTGATATCGCTCTATGTATACGGCTCTTCTTTCGTGTTCTGTGGCGTATGGCGCTATCTATCGGCTAGTGTGCTGTCAGAAGTGTCGAGACTTTACAACCGGCCGTCCAGGTACCGGTGGCGCTCGTCGCGGGTGCTCTACCTGTATGCGCTGAACCTGATGCTGGTCGGCCTGGCTGCCGTGTTCCCGCCTTCGTATTTGCGCCACGGATCGCACGCCATGACGTACGCGGGCTTGGGATTCCAGTTTGCGCGACAGTTGGTGCGTGCCGTGGACGACCGCGGACAAAGCCTCACCTTCGACGGTCGGCCTCAGGCCTCGCCGAAGGACAACGAGAACGTGAGTACACGCAATGCGCGCGTCACCTCCTCACAGGGCGCGTTGTCACCTAAGCATTGGACCTCAAGGAAAATGAGACTGCTGGCAAGCGCTCTTGTGGAACTAACTACTTGTCCCACTATTTAATTT
This sequence comes from Dermacentor silvarum, assembly GCF_013339745.2. Classification (NCBI taxonomy): domain Eukaryota; kingdom Metazoa; phylum Arthropoda; class Arachnida; order Ixodida; family Ixodidae; genus Dermacentor; species Dermacentor silvarum. The sequence goes on from NC_051158.1 coordinate 88,387,088, forward strand.
CGTTATTTAGAGTTATTGACCTTTTTAATGTAGCAAGCTGGACGGCTAGGTGAGTGGGTTAAGATTTGCGTGGCTATTAACAGACAAGTAAAGCCCAGCAGAAAAGTGCACAGCGCAGGTGCTGACAACAGAGAATTTCGTTCGATCAGTACTTTCAGTAATTTCGATCAGTACAGAGAGCAAATAAAATAAAAGCAGACCTGTTTGTCTCTATAGTGTATTCACTCGACTATTCCCCAAATGGAGCGATATTACCCTATCGAGTAAGACGAGAAACTTTGACAGAATTGTAAATGACATGCAACTTCTTTTTATATTTTATATTGGTTCACGTGGTCCATTGTTCCATAACAACAGCTTCCGGCTGTTGTTATGGAACAATAGACCCCGTGCTCACCAGCAAGGAGCGATTGCACCGCACTGTTTCCGTGCATAGAACTCGAACTCTATTTTCACTGCGCAATATATACACTTTGGGGGCACGACCATCTAATCAGTTGGGGCTTGTCTGTAGCGCCCTCTATAACCTCCATCGGAACGTAGGCGCTACGGCCTCGATACGGACCGGGAAACTTGTTCTCCGCAGGACAACGCCTTCATGACTTCGGAATACCTTTATAACTTATCGTTGCGTACACAGTACCCCGCGTGCGGTGGCAGGCACGAATGAAATGCATGGTAGCTTGTCAACGCACATAACAAATGTGCAGAAACGCAAAAAATACACGTAGAAAAGAAGAGAGCGAAAAACGCACACTGTGACATTGAGCAGCATTCAGTGAGCCAGCTTCGTAATATTGAAGCAAATGAACTCAGCGGAAACTGAGGGAATGTGGAGTTTGTAGATGTGAAAGTCATCAGTCGCTTATTTGTAGAATAGCGCTGGAAAAGTTCCTAAATTGGTTGCTTGAAAAGGAAACTTTACAGTTGAAAATTTTGTCCTCGCCCAGGGTATGAAATCTGGGACCAAGGGACCAGAAACTTTACTGGGTTTAGCGGCTGAGCGTGCAGATGAATTAAAGTTCAAACAACTGAGCGCAACATGAACGAATGTTCATCTCGATGTGGTCGATGTGTAGCAACCAGAGTTACCTTTCGCTCATCAAGTGATGCGTTCAAACAGGCCTGGCCATGGGGCCTTTCATACTTAGTGGCGTTAAGAGGACGAGACCTAGCTGAGGACGAGAGGTTATGAAGTTAAAAAACGCGAAAAGGACCACAAGAGTGTTCTAGGGTTCTCTCAAGTGTTCTATGTGTTTCTTGATTGCAGAGTCAGAAATGCCGATTGTCCATTGCAAAAACCGCGACTGAACGGCGAGCGGTTGGTGACCTGTTCGCCCTGGACCTTTGCTTAGCGGCCATGAAAGACGCGGTAGCCGCCGATTCGACGCCGCTCGAGCTGAAGTCGCTGGAGTACCTGAGCCCCGAGCAGACATTTTACATCAGCTACTGCGACCACTTCTGCGACGAGCATCCGCAAGAACGAGCGAAGTCGATGTGCAACCTGGCGGTTAACGGCTCGGGCTTCGGCCGGGCCTTTGGATGTGACGCACGCGCAGATGGCACCCGCGAGTGCCTTTTTTTCTGATTTTCTTTAGGTTTACTGGACACGGTGGTATACCCCTCAGAACAAAAAGGGCTGCTGGCTGGTAACTTCCTTGTTGAGGAAGTAAATGTTTGTCCCATAGTTAGCGCCATTTTTTAGCGTTCTTGTATATCCTTTTTTAGATATTGAATTGGGGAAAGTGCACTGCTCCCGCGCAAGGACGCTGTAATCCCCGTTTTGTTTCTTGAGTATGCTCTTACGCTATCCTGCCTGAAGACTTCGAGCTACGATCGTATATAGCCAACCTACCGTGAATACTGGAGAATTCGTCGAAGAATATTGCTGGCTGACGTCGAACATCGCCCTACAATGTGGCCTTTGATAGCATCAGTGCCTGCATTTGATCGACCACTTCTCTGCAAACTCCGCAAACGCTTGTTAGAACTCACCTCAGCCATGTGTTGCGAATTCGACTGCTGTTGCGACCGCGTTGAACAATACGCTTATGGAGTAGATGGCAAGGACGCTGATATTTCATTTCTTAATTTGTTACCTATACGTGCAAATGATGGTTTCGCAGATAAGTGATCTGCTTAGGTTGCTGAACAAACTGCTTTTCATAAACAATTTTAATATATATGCTTTGTCGTAGATTAAAACGCACTGTCCACTGTAGCATTATATTCATTTGCGCAAAATGAGAAGCCGTCGAGTGCGAATATGGACTGCTCTCGCAATTTCCGCAGTGATATTACCGGCTATTGATTGGAAAAGGCTCTTAATTACCATCTAGTCGCAATATTTCTTTCGCAACTGAAACGCTTATTGCAGCTGGATTTGGCTTTTCAGTGCTTAAGGCCAATAGTGTAAAAATATATTAGCTATAGTCATCAGGAGGAATAGCTCGAGTTGTTTAACCTTCATCTGTCCCGTGCGGATCTACCCGTGTGCTTATATGTCAATTTCACCCTGTAGGCAAGATGATAGATATCTATCGTGGATGTTTGGAAAGCCAGCGATTTGGACCATATTACACGCCAATACCTGCTGATAGCTTGTCCGAGTTGCGTCGCCATACAGAACAGCCTTCACAATTTAATTTTATTCCCGTAATTTTCAAAGCTCACATAGCGGGAGTTTTGACAATCATACATGGCTACTCTACGAAGCCGATCTTGACCATTAGCCAAAATGAGTAGAGTATAAACATTGTCCAGTGCCAATTATCTTACGTTTATTTTGCTTTTTCCTGCGAAATTTTCAGGTGCAATACTCACTGCTCGTTAGAAGCAAACTAATAAAGAAGAGTAATTGCTTGTGTGTGGGTATTTTTCTAGTATGATGGCGTACTGGAAACCGACGTATTGATTACGAAAGGAACATAAAAGATTAAGTTTGACCTGAAAGGAAGAGCACTGATTGCGATAGGAAATTATAAGAGTTATACGTTGGTAGCTTTATCAGCTGCGTAAACTGCTGCAAACGTTCGTTTGCTAATTAAATTTTAAAGCATGGGGTCGCGCCCGCAGAGGCAAATTTGAACATGTCTCACTCGATGACCGTGGAAACTCGCTGCCACAACGCTGGCGGGATGACTGGCAGCAGTGGCAAGCAAATTCCGCTTCGTGCTGCCTCTCGCTTTAACGTGAACTAGGCGAGAGAAAACCGAACACCCTCTAAGCCGTCAGCTTTAGTAGGTCAGCTAGCCTTCGAACCCACCACCGATTACCTCCAAGATAAGACGCGCGCGGCCGAGCAACCACGGCAGGAGTAGAAACGAACTCGCATGCAATTCTTTCAATGCTTCGAAATCTTTGCGAATTACGTGCGCCATTCGCCTGAAGTTGCAAGCAGCAAAAGTGACAGGCGATTGACGGCCAGACTTGTAGCTAGGGAATTACAGGTAATTGAGCACTTTTCAGAAATAACATTGTAATTTTTTTCATTGTTCGAATATGTTTTTACCCAGCAGTGTTCACTTTAGTTCAGTTACTTTCTACATTAATGATTTGCACGTAACCAGGTAATTTATTGATGACGCAAGCTGCAACAGGTTTCCTGCAGGCGCAGTTGAAGCATGTGTCGCTGTTGCCTAAATTAAAGCATTTTGTGTGACGGTCTAGCAGGTACATTGTTGTAAGAAATGCCTGCACTGCATGATACTACAAAGATGGCGACAGACCATAAAGGCGCAACGCATTTTCAAGATCCTGAATATGGCAGTGACCCTCGCACCACTCTCACAAGATGACTCCCACTAGTGCGCGTCAATTTGTCAAGAAGGCACAGCTGAGGACCTGTAGGTACACCATTCCGTTTCGTATGTCGTAATGCAGTGACACTTTTTTGTACCTGCTACCTGGAAATAAATTCTCTGGCGCAAAAAAAAAATGTAGCCGAAGCGCATAAAATGTGATTTTAAACAAGGCATCATACAACAAGCAGGATAACTTTTCCTGCGCGGATTTTAAATCCCGAGTCATTGTTTGGTTTACGCTGTTTTGTCGCCAACTGCTGCCACATTTGATTTCGCGCTATTTTCAGAGCGAAATTAAAATTACACTGGTAGGTGTATGGATCAAAACAGCGCCTCCTCTACTCTGAGGCGATTGGCACGTCGGTCGCGCTCCTATTGTTCGCCCGGGACCGCTGTGTTTCTCCGGCTTTCCGCGAGGTGGCGCTAACTTCTGACACTACGTACCGCTTGCTCTGGAATAGAAAGTCACTGCTCCAGTCTCTTTCCGAAGGTTTGCAGCACTGAACTGTGGAAAAGTTTTGTGCTTCAAGATTTGCAAAGCTCAGCAGAGTGAAATTATGTAGTTTTGAAGACGAAACGAGAGAGTAAATGAAGTAAAATAACAATAGCACACTGTTTATTTACTGCAGGAGAAGTGCATGCTAAATATTCTTTGCAAAAAGGGCATGTTGCAGATAACGCATTGTCACAGAACGGTAATAATTAGATCAGAAATTGATTCAATATAAAAAAGACAAAAGCAAGAACGCAAAGCGAGGTTTATTGTATCTGATTATCGGTCTTCTTCATCTGTTACTGACATGTTTCCGCCCGCTTCCTCCACTCACACATGGCGCAGTCGACATCCGCAACCTGCCACAGCCACTTCGCCCGCCAATAAGCCGCCGTGCCCTCGACTGAGCGCTGTTGAACGCCAAACCATTCCTAAGCCTACCCAGCCCGGCGTGTCAACAACGATGTCGTTCGTCAACTGGCGTGTTGCCACCGCAGAAGACCTCGCCACCGTGAATGCACAATTGATTAAAACTGAGCTGCAAAGCCGGAACCTCTCCACAACCGGCACCAAGGAGGAACTAATCGACCGACTTTTGGTTGATACCGCGAAAGACCCACCGCCAAACCACGAACCCGCGCCAAGCGTGCCCGCAATTTCAACGTCGTTCCCGACCATGCCAGTGCCTACGACGTCATTCCCAGCTATGCCAGCCTTCACGTCAGACCCAGCAGAGAACATGCAGCGCATGGCAGCTTTTCTTCACCAGAACATGGCCATTATGATGACCACGATAGCAAGTCACGCGAACCCACTGCACGTGACAGCGCTACCAGACCTCTCAGCTTCGCTGCCTACCTTCAACGGAAGTGATACCCCTACTTTCAAGCACTGGATCGAAGAGCTCGAGCACATTCAACGACTTGCACGGTGGAAAGACCCAACGTACTCTCCTCGCCATCGCGCAAGGAAAGCTACGTGGAGTCGCAGCAGACTGGCATGCCTCAACAGGGCGACAGCAACTATATGACCTGTCAATGCAAGAGTAGTTTTTCTTTTCCAAGTGGACTTGGACTTCTAGGTGGGGTGGGATGAGAGCTTCAGCTCTAAACATAGCTTTATTTGGAAACCAGGTCCCTCAACCCTGAGAGCCGTTGGACGTTTTCCGGAAAAGAGCGGGGAGCCGGAGTTTTTTTCAGCCTCAGACAATGTGATCGCAGTTTGTAATTCTGCCAATTAAACGTTTTCCACCCTTTCCGCCCGCTTCCTCCGCTCACAATGCATATTAGCAGCAGTCCCAGCTATGAAGAAAAATGCAAAAGATAGACAGTTAATGGAGGTGCAAAACAGGAGATGACTTTGCGATCACAAACAATTAAGGGTAGGAAAATGAGGGGGTTCGATCGTTATGCCATGCATATGAAGGAAGCCAACATTTATTGAAAGCAAGGAATAGGGAAGAAAGGTTTCCCAATTCATAACACTGTTATCATAGTTTTTCATGTCTGCAGTCCGATAAAATCACTTCACTAAAGAAACAAAGAACATAAAAGTCTACAGTTATTATAGGCAGTTTCAATATTGATGTGATTAGATGCAGATATCGGCTTCAATAATTTTTTTCATACGGGCTGTACAAAAGCCTCCCATGGTCGTCGTTGCACCTTTCACATTTCAACACAGGCAAGACTGCGATTACACTCATGCTGTGCTACAAACACTGCTCCATAGGTTTCAGGAGAGATTTTCGGTCTGATAGCATTCCACAGATTTCTTCAGACCACAAAGAACTAATGAGTTCTACTGCCGGGTGGTAGAGGCCACCCCTATCTTGGTAGGAAATCAACCCATCCATAGCAGAGTTTCCCTTTGGATTCTTATCTAAAGCCACAGAGTTCACACACGCAATTTTTTCACGAACTATGCGAGATAGATAAGACAGAAGAGCCAGGGACCTTCTTGCGCTGGCTTGACATGCAAAAGGGCACGCAGCAATACCGTGTGGCTGGGCTTCAACTGCGGTTATTAGGTCGAGCAATGAAGCGGCAAGACACACGATAAAAAGTAGCACGTCGGGCGCCGAGAAAAACTATAACCTAGAACGTTAATCCTCACTCCGAATGGGCTACCACAGAAACTGCGCGCGCACTGGCGGTGCCTGTGGGGCGCACGATAGTGTTAAAGCGCCCTTTAGATGATGGTGACGATTTATTGGCATCCCCTTTGAAACGGGGCGGCGACAAATAGTCACCTAGCCGGCTTGCTTTAATCAGGTATACTATACCAGAGATAGTGTCTGTGGTATAGATACTATAGATACTATACCACAGATAGGTACTAGATAGATACCACAGATATACACCACAGATAGATACCACAGATAGATACTATACCACAGATAGTGTCAGAACACAGCGCCGCTGCGCGGCAGCGGCGCGCGTAAACAGGAGAGGGTAGAGCGGGGGATTCGGCGCTGACGCTCCAGGCATCCTAGTAAAGGAGGCGTTGATCAAAAGCATGCTCCTTTCCGTCAATGTCACACATAATCTTCTATTTACCACCACAATCCGCTGACACAGCATACAGTGCCTTTATACACTTATCGGTGGTATTTTTTCTGTTTGTCAGATACTTTTCAAGATATTAGTTCACTAGCGCCAGTCATAAAATTGCGCTGTCATAATAACGATGACGAGTTGTAGAACGAGGAAAGTTGCTGGACTCAGCGACGTTCCTTCTTCCAGCACTGCTCATAATTTCAAGGCTCCATTCTTCTGTAAACTTGTCTGCTTTGGTTGTAATGTTAAGCGCCTTAAGAACCATTATCATGACAGCCGTCATCGTAACGTAAATATGAGTTAGGTTCCTGACCACCGCCATACCGTTTGTCACAAAATGAGGATACAGAAATCAGCAATGTGCAGCTACGCAAGAACTACGCGCCTATTTTGAGTACGACAGCGCGGACCAATATGTGACATCAGTATTGAATTATCTCTGTCTCGGAGCTTTTCTCAAGATCAGCTCTGGGCCGTCCGGCAAGCCGAAGATGCCGCTCGAGTCCAAGGACTTCGAGCCGACACCTGAGGCCACTAAAAGCAAAGTGCCGGCACTTTAAATAAAGTTTATTTCTTCTTTTCTTCTTCTCAAACACAACTTTTTCTCATGCTGTGCATGCTTTCGAGCGTATTAGCAGGGCGGCTTTTCAGCGTAAGCGGTAATATCTAAAAAAAAAAAAAAACTAGAGGTGAACGTTGTCTGACGCTATTAATAAACAGCAGCTCTACCTGAGTATGACCACTGAGAACTTGGCTGTTTAATACTCTAATGTGTATACTTTTGCTGAGCATAGTTATGTCGTACCTTACTTTCTTTGAGTGTCTTTCACATGACAGCCCTGCTGTATACTGCGTTCTCGAGGTGCACGTTGCTGAGTAGTTTTTGTCGACTTGAGCACAAGGCTTGCCGGAAATCTTGAAGTCTCACCATGCCAGGAAGGACTCGAACCGCCGTTTGATGGATGAATTTGCCCGCTTATAGAGCCACAAAATAATGAATGAATGAAAACTTTATTTCGTGAGCTTTTCAGCGCATGCGCCGGATGGAAGTGGTTCCCACTTCACGGTAATCTATATACTGCTCTCCCTGCCTGGCCCCTGGTTACGAGGCGAAGCTGGTTTTCCATGGCAGGGCTGGACAGCAAGATCTTCCATCGTTCTCTAAGGGGTTGGATGGGTAGGGGGATCATTTTGGGGTTAGGATTGGTGATGAGTGGTGGGTGTTGGATAAATTTGCATTCTGCTATCATGTGTTGGAGTGTACCTGGTTCGTGACACACCGGGCATTCTTGCCCGTACTGACTCGGGTACATGCGGTTTAGTATTCGGGGGTGGGAATACGACTCTCTCTGGATCTGCCTATATGTTGTCTGCTGCTCCCTCGTTAAATTGAGGTGCGGCTCGAGGAAGCTCTGTCTCCCGTTTCTGTAATACTCCTCTATGTCTTTGTACGTGACCAGTGGTTGGCTCTTTGCATTCTACTCTTTCCTCTCCGCAGCTGTGGCTCGGTGTGACAGCGCTCGGGCCTGCTGGTGGGCAAACTCATTGCCCTCCACTGCGGAGTGGGCCGGAACCCTGATTAATTCTAACTCTTCCCGTTTCGGGGGTTCCTTGCCTCACAGCGCCCGAAGCACCAACCGGGACACCCAGCCCGACTGGAAGCTTCTATACGCTTGTTGCGAGTCTGTGACCACTCTGGTCCTGCCCTGTATAGCGAGGGCCAGGGCAATTGCCAGCTCTTCTGCTTCGTGGACGTCGTTTTGTTTTTACCGTCGCGCACTTTAGCAGCTAAGAAAGCTTACTGGGCAGCGCGAAGCAGTAAGGCATGACAAATATTGATGATTTATTCTATAGCCATTCAGTCAGTCGTATGACTACGGTTGACAGGTCGAATGGAGAGCTAAGTTCATATGTAATTAGAAATGCTTAGCTAATCCATTTGTTAAGGGCTACGGAGTTGCAAGGTCGTCGCAGGGAACTTTGTAAACGAGGCCGTGTGATTTTTTGAGGCACCGCCCACGTTTAAGTTGAGAAAGATATGCGCAAATGTGATTAAGAAGATTGGGTGAAATGTTAATCTTCCTCAACGGCATGGCCGTGCACGTCTCACTGACACCACGTAGATATAAAATGCAGATTTGCCGCCACTTTTATTGAGAAAAGAGGTAGGAGAGAAGTGGTGCATAAGCAGCAAGTTTACAGAGGAAATGATTTGAAGCGATCGGAAACGGCTTCTTTTAGAAAAAAAGCACAGAATGTGGCTTGTACCAAAAACGATTTTCTCTGAAATATCCCAGCGTGTATTTGATCGTGTGTGGGATCTTGTATGAATAACAGTCGTGAAGCCCTTCATTCTGCACTAAGCGGTGCACTTCAAATTCGTTCAGATGCGCGCAGTTGTCGAGTTACAACACCATCTTGTTCACTGCAATACTGTGCGCTACGTTGGTAGAAATGATTCTTCGTGACTTGTTCATAAAGGACGTCTTAACGCAATGGGATAGCCGGACACTGAGACCCATTTGGTTTGCCTACAAGAATGATCTTGGAAATACTGTCACTGTTACTACCAACAGCCTACCGAAGTGGATCTACCTCTACTTGTAGTAAATTCAGGCTAAGGTATTTTGAGCTGTAGAAACCACCGTTGAGGTCGCAAGCGAGGTCAATGGCATGCTGTTGTAGCTTCCTGAAGTCGCGTCCGATGAAGGAGTCAAAAGGACTGGGTTGGGTTCTGTAAACCTAGCTGGGTGGAGTTTGTTTAATTAGTGTAAGTTATGCTGCTGTACAAACACACTCGTTTAAGTGTTACGTCTACCTTTTGTCAGCCGGGTTTGTGTTTTGTTTGAAAGTGATGCTAAGAGCCACTCAGGCGAAGAATGACTTCGTGTGTGTTTATGTGTTAATGCTTTTTTGTGTTGTTAAAAATGCAGAAACGGAAGGATGTAAGCAGTTGCGTGTTCCCATTCTGTCAGACGACGCATAGTGTTCGGCATGATGCGTTCTTAAATAGCACGAAGGACCAAAAGGGGATAAGACCCCGTGGTGCCATTTTGTGGGCATTTATTCTTGTAAGCGTAGGTGCGATGAACAACAGGAAGGTAGTGGACCTTCATTGTTTTAAAGGACCGTAATCATCAGATCCTTTGGAACTTGATGTACGGACCCTCTCTTGGTGCAGATACCGTCGCACGAAAACATAGCTCGAGGTCATTCTGGAATGCACAAACACGGCGCATTTTAGAGAAATCGATGGTTGATATTAACCGAATCATAGAATCACTTTACGGGACATTTTCTTCTGCTTAAGGTCGCACGGATGTAAACAGCTCTCAGATAAATTAGGTGGCCATACGAAAATGTGTATTACTGTCTCTACGTTTATTTAGGACAAACACATCGTGTAATTAACAAAAAAACGGCTCCTGGAATGAGTCTTTCTCTTCTAAAACAGAAAATTGTGCTAATGGCGGCTGATAGCACACCTTTAAATTTTATGTAATAAAAAGCCGCTTTGGACGGCTATTTGAAAATAAGGTAATATTAAAAGAATACAATTTTGGCAAATTCAGTGTTACAGAAAAAATGAAGGCAAACATTTGAACAATTTTGGCAAGCATGGGTATCCGGTGGACTGCTTTTTCGTGGTGAAAACGTGTGAGAAGTTCACGAATGACCCTGCTTATTCATCTGTGGGTCATAATGCACACTCATAAGCGCACATGCACTTGTATAGTGATGTAGGATGCACACTGGCACATCTTTAAGAACAGAAGTGTCACTGTAGTCTTTTACTAAGTACTTCATCACTGTCCTTTTACTTTTTAGACACGTTAATATCTCGCTTTGACATGTGCTTGTTGCTCGACTTGCTAGTGAAGGCGACGGCTTATGAAATGACCCAGTCTAATGCTGTGCAAGTATCGTAAACGCATGCGTCATGCCAAGTATGCATTAAATTGACCGACTTTATCCATGCTTTGTGTGGCCTTCACGCAGAAGTACACGAAAAGAGTTGCACCAAAACAGCCTTCTTTTATGACATCATGATACTAACAAATCTCAAGGGGGAAGGTCGAGTAGCCACAACTTGCTGCTGCTTAGGGTAACACAAACACTATGCACGCCAGTGTTTGTGCCTCCGTGCAGAGAGACTGTCGTATAGGGTGCAACCATATGAGCTCCCAATTACAAAAAGGTTCCTGCGTCACAATTTCTGCACGAGTGAATTGCAGATAATCCTGAGACTGGACGAAATGTTAGCGAAGGCTGTCAGCCAATCGCATAAAGCACTATAGGATCGAAGAGTTTCGTGAATTTGGCCCCAGATGTGTATTCTTGCTCAGGCAGTCTTCTGTCAAAGCTTGAAAAACAAGTTTTATTACCTTCTGGGACTCTCCGAGGGTCAACCTGTACTTCTCAACCATTCTTGCCATCGTGTACATGATTTCTAAGATTGCGAGGCGCTCGCCGAAGCAGTTTCTCGGTCCAACGCCAAAAGGTTGGTAGGCGACGGATGGCCTGGATGAGGCGTTTTCAGGAAGGAACCTGAATAAACAAGTGAGTGTGAGATCATAGGCGCGGAGGAACTCTTTGCTATCGATTGCAAGCTGCTTGACCGATGACTGTGAAAAACAGCATGCTTTCTCATGATTTAATCCTTACAAAGTGTATCGTTGTTGGTGATTGTAGTGAGCCAACGGCGAGCATTATACTTAAGGATAGGTAAGTTACTCATCATGACCTGTAAAGCACGCAGCCTGAGGAAGATGACGGAGAAGTACGCTGGACTGCGGAGGATGTGTGCTTGTGGTAATATTTCTTACCGGGGTACTAAATGTTTGTGAAAACTAACAAAAAAAAACAGAGAACACTGATGAACCTGCAAAAATAGGAAACAAAACAGAAGAAAACGCCAGAGGCATGTGGATAAAGTAGTACTTTTTCTGTTTCTTTAAACGGCGAATATTGTACAGGGTGTGCGAAAGTATTTTGTACACTTAAAAAGTGGTGAATGAAAAAGTTAAATATGTTAAGGAAGTTTCCGTAAAAAGAAACTGTGGCTCCAATCCACGCTGTGAAGGTGGTTGGACAGCGAAGCTGCAAACGACACCCGCAACGATTACCCACTGTGACGTCACTTGAATTCACACACGTGGCCCTACAAAGAGTGAAACCAGAGACAAAAGAAATGTACTTAATCGCATCTTTATTATTTCACAACATTATATTCAGGCTGTTCTTCTGGCGTCTTTACTTTCCGTGGTCTACCCATGGTAGCCTGGAATGAACTGAATGAATAGCTAGACCGTGGTGAAGTCACTACGTGATTTCTATGCTGTTGGGTACTTTTGAACTCGGCGTAGCTTACGCAACCGTAATCTTTATCGGGAAACACATGCGGGAGAAGGAACGTGCTTCGCATTATTCGCAGACGTCATTAGCGTACATTATACGGTTTAGTATTATACCATGAGCATACGTTATACGGTATACTGTCGTTGAAAAGAAAATTGTACAATTATTGCACTCTACCGGTGCCAACATATGGGGCAGAAACTTGGAGGTTAACAAAGAATCTCGAGAGCAACTTAAAGACTGCACAAAGAGCGATGGAACGAAAGATGTTAGGCCTAACGCTAAGAGATAGGAAGAGAGCGGTATGGAACAGAGAGCCAACGGGGATAGCCGATATTCTAGTTGACATTAAGCGATAAAAATGAAGTTGGGCAGGCCATGTAATGCATAGGATGGATAACCGGGGGACTATTAGAGTTACAGAATGGATACCAAGAGAAGTGCAGTCGAGGACGGCAGAAAACTAGGTGGGGTGATGAAGTTTGGAAATTTTCAGACACAAGTTGGAATCAGCTAGCGCAAGACAGGGGTAATTGGAGATTACCCACTCCAGCCTTCAGCCGTCGTCCTGCAGTGGACATAAATATAGGCTGATGATGATGATACTGTTTGCACTACACACGAGGGTTTTGAATGACGTCAAGCCCTTTTGAAGCAGCTGCAACCCTAATCTTTACCAGAACGCGTCGGAGGGTGTTCCCATTGTTCACACGTGCCTAATCGTCCATTATGTGGTTTTGATGCTTGTTTTGTGGTTTTTCTATTGAAAACAAGTGCTCAACTGCATGTATGCTGTACGCCTGATTTCAAAGGAGATATGCTGCTTGCATTCAATTTTTAGCCTGGCGTTTTTCGCTTACGTCAACGACACGAAAATTTCCTTGGCTGGTAGAGGTATACAACTTCGCTGTAAAAGTCTCAGTTTCGCCCGAAAAGCGAAGCATCTCTTGCGATAGGAAATTAGTAGAATCTATACGGAGTAAGAATAGTAGTCTCATCGGCTGAATAAATTTGGACGCATTCACTTACTAACTGAATTAACAAGCATGATGTCAGCACGCACAAGCAAACACGAATAGAAGACACTCGATGACCGCCGACACCCACTGTGAAAACGCTGGCGTGAGCAAGTGCGCTAGCAGCAGCGAGCGAAGGTTCGTGCGGTGTATTGTTTCACCGGAAGCTGAGCGGCGAAAGCACAGCGCATACAAGAGTAGGAGTCATATGTGCAGATCGCTTTCAAGATACTGTGCACGCGACCGCCCGCAGCCGCGCAAAGTACAAGAGACAGTGTTTGGCAGAGTAGAAACCGCACCACCTCACTCCCGCGCTGCCTTCCCACTTTCTTGCTTTCGTGTGCGAGATTGAGTCGCCAGTTCTCCTTGCGCCCGGTCGCAAGATACGCAGTTGGTGCCGAAGGCCAACGTCGCCCCCCCCTACCTCCCTCCCATCTACCCACGGCCTTTCGCGCGACGGACGACGTCGCGTTTGCTCTTAGCCGTGCGTTCGCTCTCCATGAAAGCGCGCGTCCCTCGGGCGCTTTCACTCCCACATACAGCATACGGCGCGTGGCGACGATGTTATCGCCTTTTGACTTTATACGAAACCTCACGGCGACGGCGATGACGATGCTATAAATCCACTTGGAGGGTCCGTATAATTGCTATCACAATAAAACACATTATGATTATGAGGCACGCCATTGTGGGCGACTCAGGAATAATTCCGTCCCGTCGTTGCAGGAACAAGATGGGGCCCCTTGGAGTCATCATTACTCCGACTGTACCAAGCGATATTCATTGGGTATATATGGTACAGCATGCCGGCGCTCTCAAGCATGGGACTTATAGTTGTGTGCGCAGGCTGGACAGCATTCAAGCTCAAGGATTGTGCACGTGTTAGGGCCCCGCACGATGCACGTCAACCAATGGAACTATAGCGGAAGCCCTTGCTCGTCCTGTTGCTGTATACTTGCTCGGCGAGCCTCTTCGACTGCACCTCTGCTTGTTGACCTGACACAAATACCATCCTTTATCATCGCTCCCTGCCACACAGCCAGGTTGCAGCTTTTCAAGGACGCTATCGCGTCAACGAAACATTCTACCGCCAAGATTTTATCCCGTCTGTATACCGATAATACCCCCGTGGGTTCTGCCTAAACCGTTTGTTGCGCTGCAAATTCCCGGAATTAAAAAAAAAGTCATCCATTGCATCCATTGGCCTCAAGCAGATTACTCTGTGTCACATTTATGCCGAGTGCGGAGATACTGCACACATGTATATCGATGGCTCTGTCACACCATATGCCTCCACTGCAGCCTTCGTCAGCCCAGATATGATCGTCGCACGGCAGTTTAAACTAGACCATAGGTCAACATGAACTGCCGCAGAACTTGCTGCTATCCGGGAGGCACTTCAATTTCCTTCCGAGGAGCCTTCTCGCGCATGGTACTGAGGCATGTACCAAGATACATTCTGCGATTCCAAGCCAGCTCTTCAAACCATTGACTGTGTCCTCAGGCGGGGCCCGTATTATGCAATGGCTATAAAAATCGCAGAGCTTCTCGATCATGCAAATAGAAATGGCCATATTATCACCTTTCAGTGGATACCTTCACACTGCGGCGTGATAGGGAACGAGCAGGCAGACGCTGAAGCGAAAGCTGCTTTAAATAATGCGACTGAAGTACGCATCCCATTCACACGAAACAGACACAAATGCCCTACCTTTTTGAGTAATACGCAATTGTACGTTGGAACAGGGACCCACCCAGATCGTCAACACAAGCGAGTGCATAAATGGGGCCCAGAAATAAAATTCCGCATGCCTCACAAGCTCAATAGAAGCCAAACAAGCATGTTGCACCGGATTCACCTTGGTGTCTGATTCACGAAGCGTTATAGACATGCGATTGGTTGCAGTGACACTAGCCGAAATTGTGAATACTGCCAGGTACCAGAAACACTTGATCATATATTTTGCGTTTGTAACACGTACGCGCAAGAACGACAAAAACTGGTCTTTGCCATTGCAAAAGTCGATGAGAGGCCGCTATCAAAGGAGTTTTCTTTAGGTCCTTGGCCCGATGCAAACAGCGCAGCCCTGTTAACCAGTGCCACTATGGCCTTTCTAAAAGCCGCTGGGCTGGACGCACGGCTTTAGAGATGCCACAACGTTGTAAACTTGTATATACACACATCCTCCACATATCATCATCATCGTCATCATTAATTAGCCCGTTTCCTCCACGTACATTTTCGCCAGTGTACAGTGGCAGGCCTGAGCAAGTTACAGCTCAAGCCGACCTCTCTGCCTTTCTGTAAATAAATTTTATCTCTCGCTTTTAAAGATTGCGGTTTTTTAACGTGCACCTAAATCTAAGTATTCAGGAGTTTCTGCATTGCCCCTATCGGCAAAATGGCCGCTGTGGCAGAGCTCAAATCTGCGACCTAAAGCTCAGCAGTGCAATGATATAGCCACTGGGCTAACGCTGTGAATAAAGTGCTTAAAAGTAATCGAATGTTGCCATTCGATGCTGGTACCTGTCCGGGTCAAACCTGTGTGGTTCAGGCCAGTAGCGAAGGTCCATATGTATTTGAAGCGTCGGAGCCATGAATGACGTGCCAGCTTTGAACTTAATGCCATTGTAGTCGAAGTCGTTCAAAGCACGCCTCGTGGTAAACCTGCGCAGTAAGAATGTTAGATTGCCAGAACATGTGCAGATTAATGTTGTACTGACAATAGAGTGGAACAATAGCATAGGATACCCACGTACTGAAAGAAAGCAAGTAATGAAAGATACATACAACATCGTTCGCGTTTTGCCCATTGCTTATTGGGCTTTTCTTATTAAAGTTCAATCGAAACGCCCAGCACTTTTGCCTATCGGAGTATCACGTTTCGTTGGTTTCTTACATTTATTGCATTGAACAGTGACGTACCTCGGTCACTGTTCAATGCAATTTCAGGCACTTCGTATGACGAATGAACATATTGCTGTGATGTCTTCACATGAGGTTGAATTCATTCCGCGTTGTTTGAGTCAAAATATTATCATGCTTGATTAGGCTTATATTTTTTTTTTGCTGCGACAGTATATGTTTTTGAATATCCCACGGAAGAGTGGTCCTCTCACATTTTGCAGTGTACCTCTCGAGGCAAAGTGTTTAGGTGAACAAGAACGAGCAACTGATTGCTTTCATGTGCAGTGTTTAGAGTGATGAGAGTCTTCCCTACCGGCGAGAAATGGAGAACTGTTTGGCTTCGTCAAGGTGGTGTCAGGCTTAGGCCCTGTTAGCATGACAAAGAGCGAGCTGTCGAATGACAATAAACGTTCAGCAGTTTAACAATGTCTTCCAACATGTTTCTTTCACTAATTTATTATGCGATGTTGCTATTGAAAAAAACTAGTATTATACTGTGCAGAAACAAAAAAATGGAGGACTGCAAGTAAATTTTGAACACGGTATTATCATGAAGATATTGCGTTTTCTATTGAAGATAAAGAAATTACTGATAACTAGTGTGTTCTTTACATATAAATGAATCAAACGTGCTATTTTGTACGCCTAAGATACAATAGCAAACAAAGACAGATTGTGATCGCTGGCATATTTGTAAGCTTTCAAACTAAATGCTTAAACCCAAAAATAATATTGTACTAAACAGAAAGCCAAAAAAGTAAGGTACAAATGTTGTAACACAATGGCTTATTGAATGTTGTGTGATCAAAAACATATCCTTGAAATGCGGAGTCAATGTTAAAATCTAGGTGTAGTTAAATGTTTTGACAAGTGCCTGAGGGCGGTATTTTGGGGCCAATGTTATCAGTACTGTACACTGACGATCGACATGGCATTCCTCACACACATATGAAGTGATACACATTCTGGTGACACAACTAGGTGTTATTTTTAAGTGGAAACAGATATAATCTCGAAGGGAAGTGAACCACTGGCCTATGGGTCCTTAGTAACTGCATTACTTCCAGGCAACTTGAACCTAATGTATTGAAAACAAAGTGTATCTGTATCACATTCACGCCGCTTAACCAACAGATTACCACGTAATTTAGTCTGGAGTTTGGAAAGGGCGCATAAATACGCATGAAAGTACCACGTTTTCTTGGCACCATACTTGATTAAATCTTTCGGTGTAATGAATTGGTAGCTACTTTGGAGTGGCTTCATATAAATGACTAGAAATCGAAAGATAACATATAAATATTTTTTTTTTCTTTTGTGACCTAAAGTGTTGCTCCACCACAGTCCTAAAGTGTCAAAACTCCAGTATTTTCTTACCCAGTGGTTGCGTGCTTATAACATAACAGTGATGTTTCATCAATATTATCAGAGCGGACTATCCGTACGTCATTTTGTTCACCTAAGTATGACCATAGATTACCGTATTTCACTTAGGCGAATATACTTTGCTTAGAATAATTGATCAGATGAAGGATATCAGCCTTAGTTCACAAAACAACACTTTCGGAAGTAGACACTCCTCATATTGACATTGAGAGACATAGTCCTTATAATAAGATATGAAGAACATATTACCCCTAAAATTACAGCAGCCTAAAGTATATAACCACCCACGTAGGCCCCAGAGCATTGCGAATTGTTTTTTTGCATATGCTATATCACAAAATTAAAATCGCTACAAGATTTAGAGAATCACTTACATTCTACTTAATGGAGCGTGTACATAATCATTTAGCTGAACATCTTTTTTTTTGAGCATTCTTCTTGAGCGTTGGTTGTGCAGAGATCTATTGTATATACACAATGCTTATGGTTGAGCAATTGTCTTGTTAAGCTTGAAGTGCCGCAGCCTTGTTTCCTTTCTGCGCTAAAAATGGTGAGGGCGTCAAAGGGGTTTTGACCTCATGTGGCATTCTTTTTTGGTTTCGGTTTTATTATTCGCTCTGGGATATTTCAGTGTCGGAACACAATCCGAGCTCAAGTGAATTGGTTGATAGGTCAATGTATTGATGGCATATTGATGACAATTTTCCCACCTTTCTATATCATTTTTGGAGCAATACATTTGGTTCAGGTACTCACACAGTGCCTGGTGGATAGATCCTCAATGTTTCGTCCACAACCCTTCTTAAGTACTTCATCCGGAGCATGACGGAATCGTAATTCAGCTCTCCCTAGAATGAGAAGTTATACTATATGATGAAATAGGATAAAAAAGAGAATAGTGGTCTGCTTCAAGGTTTGCATACTTTTTTATATTGGATGTTTCGCTTAACTAGAACGAAACATTAGAAATCGAATCCTACAGCATAGAGGAACGAGACCAAGGGTATATTGTTTCCAGTCGTCTTTCGTTACTTAGATTATTCTTTGAAGTTCAGTTAATTAGGTTTATAATTCAGGCGCATTTGAAAATCTGTAGAGCATGCCTTGAAACACCCGATGAAATCGTTTTCATATCCGAACTTGCAAGTCTTTTTTTCTCAGCTCTGTCGACCGTTCGCGAAATAGGAGACAAAAAAAAAATGAAAAGAAAAAAAGGTGGCACAGCACGCTCACGCGTCCGTATTGCCTCAACCTGAATAGTGCTTCTTAAGAACGAAGCCCACATGGTCGCTGAAAGCTGACCAATGTGTTCGTATCCTTCATTTAGCGCCGGGCTATCTCTCATCATTAAGGACTGCGACCAATTTAGATTTTCACAACGAATATGCTGACCTAAGCTGGATGCCTCAACTGATCGCCTTCTTCTTTTTGGATGGGTGGGAGGGCTTCGTTCTTCATAAGCCCGGTTGAGATAGGTTCAATGCAGAATGGCAAGTGTGCAGTGACGAAATTCTTAAATATTTCTTGCACTTTATTCGAAGCTAGGAAAAAAGACTCATGCAAAAGAAAACGACACAAAACAACTTCATTAACTATTTCTATACATCCTCTACATCTCACAAGCAACTTATGAACTAAAACAAATCTTTACATTTTGTAATAACTAAAACTCAATTAATGCTGGGGGTCGCACTGGTGTAAGGTATACCACTATGTTTTTACAATTGTGTTTTGCTTACTTGAAACAGCCAGTATAAATATATTAACAAACTGAATCCTGTTTGAGACCTAAATGGCTGTAGCTATAGTCGATAGAAATGATTTTTATGCAAACGTGTTCTCAAAGAAAAAGAAAAGACCGTGGGCAGCTTGCACTAGTGGTACAAGGCTGGAGTAAACAGTGGAGCTGGTGATCGACCTCACTTCTTCTACGTTTACAAAGCTTGACTAAATTTTGCTAGGAAATGCTAAGTGCTGCTATGCACGGTATTCCGAATCGACTCGCCGCCGAAGCACAGATTCTCGCTTGGCCGTGCGACGTGCTTCAACGTGAGTGGCTTCTTCTTCGGGTGTCCGGATCTTCTTTGGTCGTCAAATGTCAAGGGTATGTGTGCTCGCCACAGAGTCACCGATAGTTCTGTCGCCGTCGCGGCAGCTCCGAGCTTTATCTCCCCGGTGACGTCACGGCTAAGCTGCGCCTCCACAGTTGCCGGGGCGTGGCTAGGGACTTTAGGCGTGGCTGGTTAAACGCGCCTCTTGCGGCGGCCAAGCCGCCGCCAGAGGTGCCTGGTGCAGTCATGGACAACACGCGCGTTCGGCGCGAATGCGGGGAAACGGGGAAACGCGGATGGCGTCGGCAGCAGCTCTGCGCGGTGACTCGTTGGTGCTGCTACAATTTCTTTCTTTCTCTCTCACTCATTTTCTTTTTCTCCTCACGAGCATTGCGCGAGCCACGCGCATACTCTCCTTCCCTCTCCTTAACCAGGTTGCGCGCAGTGAAATTGGCAGAGCTTGGCGGAGTGGAGCGCGGCTCTGTCTGGTTATACCCAGCTGCCCCTAGTTGCTAGACAACGCGATGTGACGTCATAGCTCAGCACAGTTTTTCGCGGACTACTAATGAAGTTACGAATAGCTTAAACTGCGTAGCTGTTAAGAATTTTTTTTATGCACATAGGTTGAAACATGCACCTATTGTTGTTGGCGTGGATGAGCTCAAGAGAACAACACATCGAAACAAATTTCGTTGCATCAGTATTATTGCTAGATTTAAGAACATAGTACGTATTGATGTCAAATTGTAAAGGTGACAATAAACCCCGTATTCAGAAATGTATCTAACTTGTAGTTCGTGCTTGACTTGATCTATGTGCCGCCTGGGGTAAACGGGCCCAAGACACTCATTGTGTAATTATTACGGCGCGTTCTCGGCAGGCATCATTTTGATCAAGTCAAACATGGGCTTCAAGTTCACATTGATTTCTGTATAAGGGGGTAACTGCTATGCTTATTCCTTTATTTTAAGAATCCAATTTATAAATAGAGGAATGTTATTCTGCCGCAGAGAGCGATGTGCCGCTTCAATTTTACTAAGGCTCCAACTAAGCGGGCTTGGATACTCACGTATTCTTCAACTGCTGAGGCAACTTCAGCTCTGACCTTTTCCTGGATATCTTGGTACTTGGCCAAAACATAGGACACGTAAGTCAATGCCGTAGACGTTGTCTCAAAGCTATTAGAAGCAGTAGAAGAAAGAACCAATATAACTTATTCCTTCAGGTGATTTCTGTTTTATAAAAAGAAAATACAACGTAAAATGTTTACGTCCTTTTAAGTATACTCTCATTCGTGACCACAGTGACTTAGACAAAAATGGGTGCAGGGGCAGTGAAAGTCAGGAGTTCATAAAGATACGGGCTTTTTAAAGGAAGGGTCGTGGGACGAGAGTTCACGCATAATAGGGATAAAGTTATGAGGCATATGTTGTTGTCTACTAGAATGGAAAATTGATAACGGGAACGCGAACGCACTTGCTTAACTTCCAAATTTATTACGTGCAATGAATGGCGTCTCCTTTCATGGTTTTTCTCTTAGAATGTTAAAAAAAAAACGAGTGAGAGCAACAGGGTGAGGAGATAATTTGCCCGCAAGCTTATATGAATGCGACAGTAGCGTATCGAATTTTCATAGCACGTCACGGTAACACTGCACGATAACCTTTAGTTGTGGCGCGTCGCTATCGTCCGAAGCAAGCCGGAACCTGTGTCTGACGAGTGCGTTT
Organism: Dermacentor silvarum; assembly: GCF_013339745.2. Lineage (NCBI taxonomy): Eukaryota > Metazoa > Arthropoda > Arachnida > Ixodida > Ixodidae > Dermacentor > Dermacentor silvarum. The sequence goes on from NC_051158.1 coordinate 88,408,388, forward strand.
TTCCGGTGATTCGAGGTAGAGCAGACGTCGGAAACCGCGTCACTTTTCCTCTCCCACTCGATGCGATACGCCATAGTTCGCGTGCACTGCCTGAGTCGACTTGGCCGTCTAGATCTACCTTCTCCTGGAGCATTGCTCATACCGCATCACAAGTGCATACACCCCGTGCACTTGTGACGCCGCCTGCTAAAGCGTCGCGTTTTTGTCCTTTGGAGCCCTTATGAGGTAGGTTCGATTCTACTGAGCATTGGAGATAGTTAAGGGATATTTTTCGCCAGTGTAGAGCGGCACATTCCCAATGGTGTATGCGCAGTGACCCAAGTTGGCTCGAAAGAGGTTCAATAAAGACCAGCACAGACAAACTGGCACATATCCAGCGCTGCAAGTCGGCGCCAAAGAGGCTCATTGAACACCGAGATCTACCCAGACGGCATCCAAGTCAGTATGAAAGAGGTTCTTTGAAGAGTGGCGCGTATCTACACGTTGCCACATAGCCACCCAAGTTGAATCCTCCCAGGTTGATTTGGAACCCTGTTCCGTCAGACAGCAACCCGATGCGCTTACCATTCGACCATGGCCAACCCATGCAAGCGCGTACTCACGCAAGTGCGTGAAGAATGTGAACGCATTAAGACAATTGGCTCGTCGGAGAGAAACTATCCCGAATGACTACTCGCGCAATACACAACCAAAATATTGGCAGTGAGGCGAACACGCAAAGAAGGCACGTTTTGCTTCAATACATTTGAGTAATAGTAATATGATTTTGAATATTTAAGGTGATTCTTTGGCTACCACGCCCTCTTTGGATGGACATTGACGCATACCGCACGATAAAAACAGCAGAGTCGACGTGGGCCACTAAGTAAGTGCTGTCTACAGCAAGCAGCAAATATGGGCAACTGGGTATGTACAACAGGTTATGAGTCTGAACAGTCGACTGCGGCACTACGTATGTGCCCTTTCTTGGCCAATCTCCCAGAATGAGCGTCAGAAGGTCACACCTGGGGTATGTAGCCATTAAAGCGATAGCTTTCTTTAGTTACTTCACCTGTTTTAGATGGATGTCGCAATGAAAACTGAGAGGAGAGCTAGGAGCCACCAGAGAAAACGCAGGTGTGCAGGCGGAGTAGCACAAGACACCAGATTGGTTGGCGCGGGGGCGGGTGACGTCACGCCGTAAGAGAGGAGAAAGTGAGAAGAGCGCGCGGAAGCTGCGAGCGCCCCATATGCAACAGCTACCTCCGCATCGAGTGTTGCCACCTGATAGATAGCCAATGCAACTAGGTTACAGCCGGGATGCTAGAAATAGTGGGAGTTGCAACGGAGTTATACCAGGATGTTATACTTACAACAGAATATATATTGCGTCGTAGTATCAGTTCGCCTTGTGGTTGGCAGCGAGATTGCGATTTCGTCTGTCTGCTGATGTGCCGATGAGGTTTCGTGATCCACAGACGGCATGGGATATGCAGCAAGTTACACAAGAACAGCGATCACTGATTTTGACAGTAATATTCGATGCTTTCCGCCACAATTTATTCCTGCCCTACTTACGACTGCGGCATTGCACATTTGTTTAGAACACTTTATCTCTAGCATATTTTATCCAGTGTTCATGGCCGTGAAACCAATTGCGGTTTCGCATTCAGCTCGCGAGATGGTGGCGCTGTGATTTTGCTACTCACCCGGCAAGCAACGTCATAGTCGTGTTCACTTCAACCTCCAGACGTGTCATACTCCCTTTGGTCTTCTCACCAGCTGTGCGGGTGCAAAAAAGGAAAACAAAAACAACTCAATATTTTTACTATGAGATTCGTGACAACAGAATGGCACGCTTGTTAGTTTTGCCCAAATAGTCTGCTTGTTGAGTGCAGCGCCAAAGGCACACGATGCAGAGCAGGATGTGCACGAATCCCGGTGCTGAACGCTCAAGTAATATTTAGTGGACGCACATATTATATATATTGTGAGCACATTTCACATACTTCATCGTTTTCACTTGTATATAGCCATCATCATCCCTGTTTCTCTTCTTCTTCGTGTTTGAGCCTCGGCCGTGCCGGTGGAATAAACGGGTCTGCCACTGCTGCCTGTCCTGGTCGTCTTCCGTCTTTCAAAGTGGTGGAGGTGCGTCAAGATCCCGACGTCCTCCTGCGTTCCTGCCCTGCCTGGAGCTACGTTCCGGTCGCCGCCTGCGCCCGGCCACCCCCACAGCTATGACCACCCCTGCGTCGGCCGCCGGCACTATCGCTACCCCTAACGCTCCTGCTCCTACGACATCAGCTGCACTGACATCGTGCACCGTTACCACCCCTCATCGTGATCCACCAGTCTTTGCGGGTCTCCGCGGGGATGACGTCGACGACTGGCTCGACAATTACAACCGCGTGAGTTCGGCCAATGGGTGGACCGATAGACAGAAGTTGACTAACGTCGCGTTCTATCTGACCCACGTTGCGAAGACGTGGTATTTTAACCACGAAACTGACTTCGCCGACTGGTCAGCGTTTACTACCAGCTTGCGGCAAATTTTCGCGTCTTCATCTGGCCGTTCAGAAGTCGCCAAACAGAAGCTCGCTGCGCGTGTTCAACTTCCACAAGAGTCATATACATCGTACATCGAAGATGTCCTGGCTCTATGCCGCCGCGCCAACGTTGGAATGACGGAAGCCGAACGCATTCGCCATATTCTTAAAGGCATTGGTTCCATCGCATTCAACGCCTTAGCTGTTCAAAATCCTACCTCGGTTCAAGATATTACATCGACGTGCCAGCGCTTGGACGAGCTTCAGGCCCTACGTCTTCACCGTGACAGCGACCTTCCAATGCCACCTCATTCTCATTTACGTGCTCTTATCCGCTCTATTATTCGCGAAGAACTTCAGGAGCAGCAACAGCGGCGATCCACTGTTGTTCCCGCCCCATCGCCAACGTTCGAATTGCGCAACCTTGTGAAGGAGGAGTTGGCAGCCATGACGCCACCGACAACGTCTGTTGCCCCAGCAGCGTTCCCGATGCCCACATACGCGGAAGTCGCTGCAATGCCACCTGCTACTGTCGCTTCTGGGCCTCCTGACCTCACCTGCGGCCATTTGGCCTCTATTGGCGCCCGAGCACCTGCTGCACCTTCGTATACTCCGTGGCGGCCACCTCGTCCGGTCTGCTTTTACTGCGGTATACGGGGCCACATATCGCGTTACTGCCGTCGCCGCCAGCTGGATGTAAGCCGAGGCTACGCCGATTTCGAGCGAGACGAGATCCGAAGACACGACGCTTACTACCCAGGCCCGTCCGCTTTCACGCAGCGTCGTTCTCCATCTCCTCCAGCGTCTCCACGTCTGCCTCAGGGCTCCCGTTCGGCTAGACGACGTTCTCCTTCTCCCTACCGCCGCTCTGCATCACCGCTTCGCCCCATCTCCAGCTACGTTTGAGCGTATGATCGACACTGTTCTTCGTGGCCTTAAGTGGAAGACCTGCCTCTGTTATCTGGATGACATCGTTGTTTCTTCTTCCAGCTTCAGCCAACACCTACAGAGATTAGACGAAGTCCTTCAATGCCTTTCAGATGCTGGCCTCCAGATTAATACTAAAAAGTGCACATTCGCCAGCAGAAGCATCAAAGTGCTGGGTCACGTCGTTTCAAAAGACGGCGTCCAACCTGACCCTGAGAAGATTGCTGCTGTGCTTCAATTCCCTTGCCCATCAAATCAAAAAACATTGCGCAGCTTTCTCGGCCTGGCGTCTTACTTTCGCCGTTTTATACGCAATTTTGCTACAATAGCAGCTCCTCTACATAAGCTCCTGGTCACCGGCGCCTCTTTCACATGGTCCGAAGACTGTGAGTCGGCATTTCAAGCCCTTAAGAAACATCTCACTTCCGGACCGGTGCTTCGCCATTTTGATGAGAGGGCACCCACTATACGCCACACTGACGCAAGTGCGCAAGGCATCGGAGCAGTGCTCCTGCAACGGGGTCCCGCGTCTAAAGAGCAGGTTGTGGCGTATGCGAGCCGGACCCTCTCGCCATCTGAACGGAACTACACGATCACAGAGCAGGAATGCCTGGCTATTGTATGGTCCATTCAGAAGTTTCGCCCGTATCTCTATGGTCGCCACTTCACCATCGTCACCGACCATCATGCTCTGTGTTGGCTGTCATTTATGAAGAACATGTCAGGACGCCTGGGACGCTGGATACTGCGCTTACAAGAATATGATTACACGATAACGTACCGGTCTGGCAAATGTCATCATGATGCAGACGCACTGTCTCGATGCCCGCTTTCGCCTTCTATCGATCGTGCGCACTCCCCGTGTCTACCACGTCGCTCTGACGCTACGCCTGCCGCCTACCAGCTCACGCTAATGTCACTGGATCAAGCTCAGCTTTCTTCACGCTCCGATTTAGCTTCCCTTCAGCACGCAGACTCCTACTGTCGAACTCTCATTGATCGCCTTCGCGGCCTAACTAAACCACCCAACAGCCGTTTGCGACGCCAGCTTCAGCAATTTCGCCTTCAAGATGGGGTGCTTCATCGTTATATTTATCATCCTACGGGTAACAAGTGGGTCCCAGTCATACCTCGTTGCCTTCGTGTTCGAGTTTTAGAAGCATTTCATGATGACGTTGCCGCCGGCCACTTAGGCTTCCACAAGACCTATGACCGCATCAAGACCCGCTGCTTCTGGCCTGGATTGTCCACAACGGTAGCCAAATACGTTGCCTCATGTGCGTTGTGTAAGCACCGCAAACGCTCCACATCCCCGCCTGCCGGTTTTCTTCAGCCTCTGCTTTGTCTGACCGAACCTTTTGAGTGCGTTGGAATTGACTTATACGGTCCCTTGCCGTATGTGAAATGTGAAAACACCCGTGTACTTAAATTTAGGTGCACGTTAAAGAACCCCAGGTGGTCCAAATTTCCGGAGTCCCCCACTACGGCGTGCCTCATAATCAGAACTGGCTTTGGCACGTAAAAACCACATAATTAATTAAATATTTATTTTCCATGTGCTTCCGGTAAAAATTAGTTGCGATTTCAGCAGCGTCTTTCATGCTTATCCTTATTGTTACGTGTGTGTCTTGCATTGCCGTTCAAATATGCATTTGCACCAGTGAGCCTAAGTAACGATCTAGGAACAGTCTGCGCAAATGATGGAGCAGAATAAATTCTGGACGTGTTTCAAACATTGGCGCAGAGCATAATCCAAAAGCACTATTTCTTTCTGGTTGCGCTACAACACGCACGCACACGCACACACACACACACACACACACACACATATATATATATATATATATATATATATATATATATATATATAAGGTCTCTTAGAACAGTATCCGACCTTTGGCTGAAGACAAAAAATGTCACAGTTTCGCCCTAAGGGCGAAGCAATGAATGCGATAGCAACACAGCAATGTCATACGAAGTAAGGTGAGCGGCTTTGGTAGCAACAACACGCAGAACTGTTGTCGACGCCATCGGCGTTTTGCCCGCGTTAGCTCAAAATGCGTGCGGCGTTGGTGACTGTTGCTGGAGCCTCTGATATAAATAGGCACTTGGTGCCGCAGCTAAACGTCGCCTCCCTTCCCTCCCCCTCCCCCACGGCCTCTCGCGCGTCCGAAGAAGGCGCGTTTGCTCTACATATATGGTGATTGTAAAGGAGAAAAGAGACGCCTACTTCTGCAGCCCTTAAGCGAGCACGGCGCAGAACGCGCGTTTGTTCTCCGCCGTGCGTTCACTCCCCGTGAAAGACGCGCCCCTCGCGCCCTTTCACTCGCACATACAGCGTTCGGCGCGCGGCGACGATTTCATCTCCAAATGACGTCATACGGAACCTCACGGCGACGGCGACGGCGACGCCGACGGCAGAAATCTGCTTTTGAGTGTCCATATAATTGCTATCGCAATAAAACTGACATAACTGGAGCGTTGGAAACCTAATCAGCCTAAAAGTAGTCTCCTTGGGACCGCACACACTTCTCCCAGCGGTGCTGCCATTGCTGGAAGCATTCCGTGAAGGCCTCTTTCGGAATGGAGTTCAGCTCGATCAGCTGTCGTCGCAGCCATAATGTCCTCTCTTGTTTGAAATTGCGCTCCTTTGAATGGCCTCTTGATTTCGGGAAACAGCCTGAAGTCGCAGGGGCCATATCAGGAGAGTGAGGAGCCTGTTGAACTACAGGAGTCTGGTTTTTCGCCAAAAAGTCTGAATCAAGTGCGAGGAATGTGCAGGAACGTTGTCGTGATGGATGCACCAATTTCCTGTTGACCACAACTCCGGTCCCTGTGGTACGTACTCGTGGTGTACCACACCGCGGAAGTTAAAGAAAGCAGTCAGTATCACTTTGACGTTGCTGCGCAATTGGCGGGCCTTCTTTGGTCTTCGTGACGTGCAATGCTTCCACTGTGACGACTGGGATTTGGCTTCCGGGTCGCACCCGTACACCCAAGACTCGTGACCAGTGATTATGGTGTTCATGAAGTCGGGATTCTACTGTATGTGGAATCCAGCATGTCCTGTGAGACTTCAACACGAAGTCGCTTTTGCTCCACCGTGAGCAGCTTTGGCACGAATTTCACCGCAACTCTCTTCATGACCAGTTCTTCAGTCATAATAGAATGTGCAGAAAAAGTGCTGATGCCCACCTCCTCCGCAATTTCTCGGATAGTCACACGACGGTTCCGCCTCACCACAGCGTTCAATGACCTGGTCATTTCGGCGTGTTGATGGCCGACCGGAGCGTGGCTTGCTCTCCACTGATGTGCGGCCGTCTTTAAACCGGTTGTATGACTCCTAATAGTATCGTCACTGAAAGCCGTCTGAATCTACCGAATGGTTTTCACTTGTCTGTCGCCCAGTTTCTGGCAAAATTTGATGCCGTAGCGCTGCTCCAGTCACTCCGTCATTTTTCTTGCTATAAAAAAAAATGTCACAGTTTCGCCCTAAGGGCGAAGCAATGAATGCGATAGCAACACAGCAATGTCATACGAAGTAAGGTGAGCGGCTTTGGTAGCAACAACACGCAGAACTGTTGTCGACGCCATCGGCGTTTTGCCCGCGTTAGCTCAAAATGCGTGCGGCGTTGGTGACTGTTGCTGGAGCCTCTGATATAAATAGGCACTTGGTGCCGCAGCTAAACGTCGCCTCCCTTCCCTCCCCCTCCCCCACGGCCTCTCGCGCGTCCGAAGAAGGCGCGTTTGCTCTACATATATGGTGATTGTAAAGGAGAAAAGAGACGCCTACTTCTGCAGCCCTTAAGCGAGCACGGCGCAGAACGCGCGTTTGTTCTCCGCCGTGCGTTCACTCCCCGTGAAAGACGCGCCCCTCGCGCCCTTTCACTCGCACATACAGCGTTCGGCGCGCGGCGACGATTTCATCTCCAAATGACGTCATACGGAACCTCACGGCGACGGCGACGGCGACGCCGACGGCGACGGCGACGCCGACGGCAGAAATCTGCTTTTGAGTGTCCATATAATTGCTATCGCAATAAAAAACCACGACGAGAGAACTGCGCACTACCCCACTCAAACGCTGCGTCCTAGCGATTGACGCTATAGGCAGGCGGTAAAAAATTCGTGCATGCGCACGGAGGTTCAAGGTCCGCTGATGCAGGAGCGCTTGTTTCATATCCATCAGGTGTTGGCAAAAAAATAACGTCGGATACTTTTCTAACAGACCTCGTGCAGTAGAATTAGAATAGACATATCGAGCCAAGAGAAGGTATACAGAGCAATGCTGTTTAGAGAAGGAACACAAACGGTTCAAGTTATAATTTCATTGATTGAAATTGAGCTATTATGTGAAGGATGCGTAGTATATAGACAAATTAACGAGATACTGCAATGCTACGGGTAGAGAAGTAAAGGGAACATGGTATTTGTCGTTCGGCAATAAGCTAAATTAGTATACTGTTCTTCTTACTATATAGTAGTACGTTGTACTGTAGTGCTTTATTCTCCGACTGCTAGCAAAGACGTACTCGTAAAGCACACCTCTGCAAAATGCAAAGTTATAAGTTTATTTGGGTTTTGCAGACATTTCGTTAAATTTTAACCAATGTGGAAGCATTCACGTGGTAAAACGTCCAAACGAAATATATGCGTTATATGTTTCCATGTGTTAGAACTCATCTTATTTGGGTAACACATCATTTGTTTAAGATATATAGCCTACCTTCGTGAGCTTTTTGGCTGAGGTGATAAAGGTGTGGCCGTTTAAGGCTCAGATGATAAGTAATAATCTCGAATATTTAGGTGAAAATGTTCTGCCTCTGTTGAAAGTATTAAATTTTACAAGCTCAAGAGGCCTAATGGGATTTGGTTACATTTACAAAAACACAGCTAGGTTGGCTGTCTTCAATGTAAGCACAAAGTTATTGAGCATGGCAACCGGTGCATACCATCACTTGAGTGCTTCTTTTGTATGCTTGCGTCTAGCATGATCTGCAGCAGGTCTGGTTTTCTTGCCTGGAAAAGCAGGAGTTAGAGTTCTGAAACATAAAGGCTTCAAAAGTATAGTAGAAACATTTCGAACTGCGGTTATAACAAAAACGCTTCTTTATATTTTTGCTAAGCGGCCGGCAATAGCACGGAATCTGTAAAGTGCTGATGATCACGCAAGAAGTACATTGTGGTCTGTGAATTCCAGATTTATTATATGTATCAAAACGTAAGGCCAGTCATTAGATGAATCTATAGGGACCCTGGAACTGTCAAATTTCTGCCATGATTATAACTTGAAATCATGTTGGGAAGAATTTTTGAGGTGTCGCGCGCAATGCACGCACCACATTGCCGGCTTCGAAGTGCGGTTCTGTGCTTTCTGTAGTTGAAAACAGAGCTCTTATTTTGATCTATAGTGCAATGTCTCCGTAAAATATCCCACGAAAGTTACTGCCGCGTTCTGTTACATGTATTTGTTCGTGAGCGCTTTCACTAATTGCACTCAAAATTAACAATATATCTTGTAATGTGCTTTCTTGAAGACACAAATTTGAGAGGGAATGCGTTTAGTATTTTTTTCCAACGTCATAACGTTGAATGTCATATCTAGGCCGTCGGTCTGCGGTTATTAAGCCGGCCGACCCCGAAAGGACTGTAAAACGTTGTCCTCATATAGGTGTACGATGTGTGTCCATGTTTTAACCATCGCAGATTTCTCTAAGAGATGTTCTCTGTGGAGCAACCCTGACGTGAGAGCGACGGAACAAAAAAAAAAGGAAAAAAAAACAGCCCGAGGCTGACATACAGAGGAATGTGGGGAGAGGAACGCCGGTAGTTTCCCGGATGCGGAGTGGGCATGCTGGACTAAGCAATGCTCTCCACCACATTGCCCTGTTTGAAGGTACTTTACCAACGTTATAGCTGTCATTAGCGAGATAAAAGATGTGTCATCTGCAGGGAACCTGGGCTGGCAACATGGGCCGATCGCAGAGTTGCACAAAGCGTGGTTGGCCCGTTCCCATCCCATAGGATGAAATGTGTCTTCGCAAACGTTAGAACAGTTTATATTTTGTGTGATGTGATGTAGAGAGACATATACTCGACGAAGCAAGTGGCGGGGTTTGAGCGACGGCTCTGGAAAGCAGGAGTGGCGGTGCGGTAGGACGTAGAGAGCGATAGCAGGATAGGAGCACGTGACCGGAGAAACGGCGGCGGTTGGACGTGTGCGCGGAGAGTACGATATATTGAGCAATGATCTGTGTGAAACAGTGATTGCCACAAGTGATAAGACATTGTAGTAGATTCTTGCTCTAGAATGCCGTAGAATCTTTATGCTGACAGAAGAGATATTTTAAACGAGGTTCTTGCCGGCACGAATACAGTTCTAGTTAGTTTTACGATGTACCATCTGCGAACCACTTTGACAGTGCAATGACCTCCGAAAGTTTTGGCGGGGTACGTGTTTGAGTATCCACAAGACGCACAGGAAATATTGATTGCGACTACTAATAAAACGTTGCTTTGTCACAAACGTTAAACCAGTTTCAGAAGACCCTCAGATGACATCTGGTAAGTGAAGTCTGATGTGCTCAGTTCGCTTAAGGTATGTCACCACCTTTTTCAAAAAAGTTTTAGTTTTGGCCATTAAATTTTTATTTCACATTGACCTTATAAAGGACCATTTTAAATGATATTCAAAAGCAAGAAAGAGTGAAAAAACTTATACTGGCATTTGTTATTGACAAAACATTGCCCAAACTTGGCTGTTACGTGAACATTCATAACTAGCGAATGGAGTGCAGGAATCGTAAACTTTTCGGCATAGAGGTAGCCAACTAATCAGACTGTGCAACGAACTAGGATCTTTGCCATCCGATGATTGGGAATCAAGATATAGTAATAATGCCAAAGAAAACAAAAAATGTGTCATTTTTGTCTGCGTTGCTTGGAATAAAACTTGAGAACATCAAAACTTAATCCTAGTTCATTCATCTTAATCCAACATTCAACTTAATCCTAGATCAAAATTAATCCTATTTCATTGCATAGTCTAGTAATGAAGGAACGAGCATGCAAAGTTTCGTTGAAAACTATTCATTGATTTTGAAGTTGCAACTGTTTGCGCAACAGGACAGTGCAAGAAATCAAGTTTTGAGAAAAACAAGATTAAAGTTTTCCAATCCTTGCACAAACAAGATCATCACGCCATAATAAGTTAAAATCCACTAGGTTCATAGCTAGGGCCCTTCTTAGCTGCCACGAGCTCTGTTTTGGCTTTTGTTGCAGCCCACATTTTCTTGCGGAGATATTTTGCCTCACCCGTTGATTGACACTGGGCCTTCTTCACACGGTACTGGTCACTGGTGCAACATGCTACGAGCGTGTGATGGCCAGGTTCAATGCCTGCTTGCCTCAAAATATCTGTTGTACTTCTGTTGCTATCTTTGAAGTGGCACACATCATCATATAAACCAAAAAGGAGGATGGGCAGGCCACATAATAAAGGGCAGGCTCACGCGGACGTCTTTGGCACCCGTTGCCATATCATACCGTTGAAACTCTCGTTACATTTTGGGATTTTCCGTGCAGACACTTCTTTAAATCCGTACAAAGGTTAGCATAAACCGGCTTCACTTTCGTTTGAATCTTTGTTCGAATGTTTTCTATTTTTTCGAAAGTTTTGATTGAAGCTTTTGTTTCAATCGCCTTTTTACCTTGAACTTGGCCAGGCCCTCCTATAAAAACGTTCAGCCTATGTTATTACTGTTGCTACTAAAAATAATAGCTATAAAAACGACAATCCCGGTAGCATTCACAGCGGCAGCATAAAGCGCGCGCAACGTGAACAACAGAGACGCAATTTTAACGCTTGTAGCGTCAGGCATCCCCCTTACGGAAATTTGGGCAATGTTTAAAAAAAAGGAAGCCTTACAAATTGTCTTTGAATAATAATAATAATAATCTAAAACATGGCAGAAAAATCTCAATATACGCTGTTGATTTTCGCTGAGTTATCAGTTTCTGTTACCACACCACATTCGTTTCGGTTTCAGAACCGTTCGCCAGCTGTTAGTAAGTTGGCTATAACTTTTGAACTAAATAAGATAAGAACATAATTCTTTCTGCAGAACATTTTTGAATGTTTGGGAATTCTCGAAATCTAATAAAGAGAAAATGTATATTTTTCTTAAAAAGTGCCTTTTCAAAGGTGGTGACATACCTTAAGACAATGCTTAGGTCTAGAAATGAAAAAAAGGTGCGTAATTTTTGTGTGCAATAAAAGTTGATTGCGATTTAGCAGTTGTCTGTTGAAAAAGGAGTAGATATTACAGAAAGCATTAAAAAGGGCCAAAGAAATTGAAAAGTTTGTAAATATAACTACGGTTTTTCTAGAAGACAAGATCAGTAGATTTGGATGCTTTATCACTAAATTAGATAACATATGAAAAGAACAAGTAGGCCTACTGATAAACCAAGTAAATGTGGCAATTCTGGTATGAAGGGGGCTCTAATAAGGTAGGAGGGATCGTTCACACAGCTATTTGCAATGACCAATGGTTTTATAGGAATAAGTACGGTCAGTACCTTTTGATTTCTGTAGGCAAAGCTGCGTACTATAAGATAAGTCACAACTGTGGCGCATATGTATAATGTTTTATAGCAACGAACAAAAACCGTCCTTGTGCTGTTGCGCTTCGGTGGACCATAGGTGGCGTTATACGCACGTAAAAAATAAAAAAAGAAGAAACAGCAGAAGCAAGCAGCAGCAGCAAGTAGCACCTCGCTGGTGACTTTAATTCACACCATGTATCTTGGGGTTTTAAAACTGATTCAGAAGGAAAACGCCTGTGGGAATGGACTCTTGATAATAATCTATCTTGTCTAAATTCAAAAGTTATTACGTTTCTTCGCGGACAGTCTCAATCGGCTATAGATCTCACTTTCTCCAGCTCATCTTTAGCTATATCATCGTGGAATACTATAGACTGTGCTACGAACAGCGACCACCTCCCAATTATTTTTCAAATTGATTTCCCTGTGATTTATCTTAAAAGGAAAAATAACTCATTTATAAACTATAACAAACTTCAAAAAGACTTGAAGTCTACGATGCTTTCACGTACGGCTATGCAAGAGGATATTAGGGCTCTGAGCCTCTGTGCAGTTTTAAAGCGTTCCGCGAAGAATGCAACAGTTAATTTAACCTGCAACACAGGTAAACCATTAAGTCCGTGGTGGAATTCAGATTGCGCGAGGGCCCACCGAAAACGAAAAGCTGCCTGGAAGCAACTTCTTTGTAATCAATGTCCAAAGAATTGGAGTGATTACCAATTTGTTGCTGCAACATTCAAGCGTACGATAGGTAAAGCCAAAGAGGAGTATGATATGAATAAATACAATCATCTGTCTAAATCAAAAAACAAAAAAGCCCTTTTTAGGTTTTTACGCTCTCGAAAAATGATTCCAGTTCCAGCAAATATTGACTCTTCCGTGCTTTCGCCACGTGAATTATCCGAATTATTAGAAAATATTGGAAAAGGACTGAAAGATAGGTTCACTTCAATCATTCCACCGTACATAGTGAAACCGTTACCACTAGAGGAATTTAGGGAAGTCACAACACAAGAACTGGCGGATGTTGTTCGCTATCTGCCTTCTTCAGCGCCAGGACCAGATGGAGTTACCACAGCCGTGATAAAAATTCTGTATGAATTGTCCCCAGAAGAAATTTTGAATATGGTAAATTACTCTTTAAAAAATGCGTGGGTACCTTCAGAATGGAAACTTGCTAAGGTAATTCCGATACTTAAAAAACAGGGAGGTCGATATGATTTAGATAATATTAGACCAATTTCCCTAACATCAAACTTAGTTAAACTAATTGAACGAATTTTAAATTGTCGAATTACGACCTACATTTCTGAAAACTTAATACTTAGCCCCTGTCAAATTGGTTTTAGATCAGGGTGCTCGATTTGGTGTGCGCACGTAGATTTAGAGAGTCGCATAAAACTTGCTCGTCGCCGAAGAGAATATTCAGCATTAGTGACCCTGGATCTAGCAAAAGCTTATGATTCCGTGGAACATAGCATACTGATAAAGCAATTAGAGAATTACAGGTTTCCGAAATACATCACGGCGTGGTTGTCAGAATTTTTAAGGGAAAGAGAGTTCTACTGTTTTCAAAACGGATGTTCATCGTCTAGGTATAAGCAACAGAGGGGAGTACCACAAGGATCAGTATTATCTCCTGTTTTATTTAATATATTTTTAAGCTCCATCCCGCTGCTCCAGGACATTCATGTGTACGTTTATGCTGATGACATCGCTTTTTTTGCATCGAATGCTGATCTACATTCACTTTATCAAATGTTACAAAATTACTTATCTATGCTTGAAACTTGGATTGAAACCATACATATGTCTCTGAACGTTAGTAAAAGTGCACTCCTTCTCTTTCCTTTAGATGTTCCCGTTCACATTTCACTGATGTATCGTCAAGAGTTCATTCCTCAGGTGGATTCTCTTAAATATCTGGGAATTACATATGACGGAACACTAAACTGGAAAAGCCACATTGATAACGTCGCGTTTAAGGCAACTCGGGCTGTAGGATGGTTGCGTAAAATCAGTAACCGACGATACGGGCTGCGAAGAAACACATTAATTATGATATATAAAATGTATGTCCGACCAATCATGGAATTTGGCTGTGTCTTATTTTCTGGGTGTCCAGCTTATAAAATTAAACCTTTGGTACTATTAGAAAAGGAAGCTCTGCGTTTGTGCCTTGGACTCCCTAAGTTTGTTGCAAACAACGTTCTGTACATGGAAGCGCGACTACCATGTTTAATTAGTAGATTCCAAATCCTTACTGTCCAAACGTACCTAAAGTTTTACGATTCTCCCCAAAGAAGATCAATGTATATTTTCATTAATGAACCAAGTACGTTTTTTAATACTCATTGGTCGCGACTGCACACCCCTCAGATCGTATTCGTACAGGCACAGCTATCACCACTGAATGTACAAATTCAATGTATTCACCCAATAAGTCAATCCAAGAAAATCCTCCAAATTGAATTTGACAATATCTTCCCCTCGAATGCTAAACTAATGCCATTCCAATATTTAAATGACCAATTACAAGATTACCTCTCTCACCAGGAAACAAACAATATAATAGCCACGGACGCTTCAATGTTAAACGAAAAGGCTGGCGTAGGCATCTTTTCTCCTTCTCTTAGTTGGTCCTTTTCTATTCGCCTTCCGGATTACACGACTATTTTCATAGCAGAATTATTGGCGATTGTTTTAGCACTGCGCAAACTACCCCCGAATCAATTATCAGCTGTCGTAGTAACAGACTCTCGGTCGGTATGTGTGTCGCTTTCCTCGGCAACGAATTCAACTATCTTAAATGTGTTTCAAAATTTAATCCCTACAACGTTACAAAAAATTAATTTACTCTGGGTTCCTGGACACTGCGGTTTATACATAAACGAAATGGCATATTTATTAGCCAGAACATCTTTAAATGGACCTGTGCTTCATATTTTACCGGATACAGCTTACGTCACTGCATCGAGATTCAGAACGTTTAGCCTACGAAATGACTTAATGAAATTATCGCTGATCCCATCTACAGACTTTCAGCATCTCGGTTTTGGCTGGAATAATCAGTGGTGTCCTTCTCGGCAGTTAGAAGTTACATTCTCCAAATTACGTTGTCGCATCCCGGAATTGAATTTCTATTTACACAGAGCTGGTCTGACGATGTCCCCTCTGTGCCAAAATTGTAAGGAAATTGAAACAATAGACCACTACTTTTTATCATGCCGACGTTATTCAAACCAGCGAACGAAATTACTCGAAGCTCCACTCTGCAAAATTGGATTAAGATTAAGTACACCAGTATTATTATCATTTGGGGCCTCCTCCCTCGGCTATTGTCACAGAGACGTTTGTTGCGCAGTCTTTCAATTTTTAACAGAAACAAGACGATTTCCCTGTTAATTATAGTAACCTTATTCTACCTATCAGATCAGTATTCATTTCACTGAAATTTGTTTCTCCAAATTTGTTAGTAACATTGTATTTTGTCTGACCTTGATAATAACTATATTTTTCACCTTTCGGTTAGTCTGACTGCTCGTTGGCACAATACTCTAGGTATACAAAATTTTCTTTGTTTTTGATTGTGCCTTCTTTACTTTGCGTATCTCATTGTCAAAAAGAATTTTTTTTAGCTACCTACTGCCGCCCGATTCTTGGCCTATCCCCCTCAGTGGGTGCGAGCCATGGTGAAGGATCATCATCATCATCATCAAGTAGCACCAGCAGCAGGAACAAGGAGCAGCAAGCTGCAACAAATCAGTGTCAGAACAGCTTACAGAAGAGTCAGCGTAGGAAACGAAGTCCAGTCGCAGGTATTACATACTGATACAATGATAAGATCTCATAATGATATCGCACCACTGTCAGTCGAGTAAAACATGAGGAGGTGTGATTTTTTTCTACGGCAGCCTTTCAACACACGTGGCATTCATTGAGCACTCTCATCTCATGAGACCAACTGCATAAAGCATTCACACGTATATGCTTGTCTTTGGTAGACGAAACTTTCGCTCATCAACGCAGCAGACGAAGTTAAGCAGCCTTGTCATCTAAGCACTGATTTGGTGCCACCGATCTCTCAAGCATAAGATGCAAAGAAAAATTATTTACCTCCGGGTTTCGGAGCCTCAGTTCAACAACCTTAGTGGTTTCCTTGTTGAAGACACCAGAACTGGAGGAGCCGAGCTTTTCTTTCAGCCATAGTATCGGAGCCACTAAATTGACCAATGTAGTTGTGGAATCTGTGAGGACAAAAAAAGAGTGAGGAAGTTGGCATTCTTAGTGAATAGCAGTGTCTTCAATCGGAAACCGTGTTTTTTTGGGCGCATCAAAGAGCTCAGAGTTACTAAAAGCGCTTCCCTTAACCCTTGAGGCCCAGAATTAAAGCATTTTAAAATAAGAGTGAATGGGTGAAGGTAAATGAGCTTGATGAATGACAGTGTAGCGTAGTGACAGTGACAGTGTAGGTTGAGCGGGCAATTCACTGTAAAGCATTTAAGTCAAATGAGGCCCGACTGCTAGAGTGCACGAAGCTGCTAACAGCGTATATGGGGATGACAATTAATGGTCAAGAACGCTGCGCTTTTTACCCTGAAGCTTTTCGCTACATGGAATGTCAGATCTCTGCTTGCATTATATGTACTCACGGGCAAACACGTGGAATGGTCCAGTCATGACGCCATGCAGTACTTTGCGTGTGGTGATCATGAATGGGTGCGAGAGGTCCCGCTGAAAGCAGCAGTCGAATCCGAAAGCTGCTCGGGCGGTGTAGTCCATGGCAAGTCCTTGTAATCGTTCGAAAATCGCACACTCGCGTCCAGTGTCTGCCATATTGCCCATAAGTTCTAAAAACAAGTTGGCCGGCTCTTTGAGTTCCTGCATCATCTGCAAGTACGCGGTGGTAATTTTATATGTTGACAACCAAGGTGTCAGGAGTCACTAACGGTTGACAAGGTACTGTCGAGTTCCCTAAACATGAGCGCCAAGAACATTTAACAGCTGAGCTGTTAAGCCGCCCGTTCGTCCGTGATTGGCGAAAAAATGTGGGCCGATCCTGGCGGTAGTGCAGAAAGTGTGCAAGCGCACTACCCCTGTGAACTAGCCAAGCTGAGTCTGGCTAAGTCTAGCTAAGCATGGTTGGGACTACTTAAGCTTAGTCAGTCGATAGCCAATCAATGGCCAATCAATAGCTAATCGATAATCGATCAACAATCAATAAATTCCGGAAAATGCTGGGATTGAATTGTTAGTGCTTAGCCTAGCTCAAATACGTGGCCAATGCCTTGCGATAGCGAATCAATAGCAAATCAATAGCTAATCGATAATCGATCAATAATCAATAAATTCCAGAAAATGCTGGTGATGACTTGGTAGTGCTTAGCCTATCCCAACCACGTGGTCAATACCTTGCAATTGCCAATCAATAGCTAATCAATAATCGACAATTCAATTAATTCTGCAAAATACTAGGGATGACTTCGTAGCGCTTAGCATAGCCCAAATACGTGGCCGATACCTTGTGTTAGCCAATCAATAGCTAATCAATACCTAATCAGTAATCGATCAATAATCAATAAATTCCGGAAAATCCTGGGGATGAGTTGGTAGTGCTTAGCCTATCCCAAAAGCCAGAACTTGCTAGATGCCCATCAGCTCCGCTGTCTCTTTAGCATTGCGCCTCCAGTGCAATCTACGCTAAATTTTTCGCTGACAAAATAGGCGACTAAACGGGACGGTAAACTGATCACACATAGGCCTTTTTTTCTCGACCTTGTAGAATAGCTTATAATCTAAACTACATATTTGAATGTACTATTTTCCCTTCTGTGAACAATTATAATGAACTGCCTCTAAACATGTCAAGTTCCCACCATCTTGCAGAATATCCCGGAATATTCCACATTACAGAATATTCACTCGAGGTCGCTTACATTCTAGAATGGTAATCTTTCCCTCTAGTTAATGCACAATTCCAGGGCTTTAGCAGCAGACAACTTTTGGCTGATGGCACTGGCACCGTTCTGCATACCTGTCGAGTGCTTTGATCTAGCTTCAGCAGGCGCTTGGCAGCTTCAGCGTATGTGTTTCCATTAACAATGAATAGCACCGTACAAAAGCATTCGCGTTGCGCGCGCAATCTGATTACCCGCCATTGCTGTGCTATGTACCGAACCTGCTACAACACTCCAGAGAGAGAGAGATAAACGAAGAGAGAAAGGTAGGGAGGTTAACCAAGGACGTGCCCGGTTGGCAACCCTACACTTGGGGAGTGGGAAAGGGCAAGAATAGATAAGGAGAGAAAAGGGGAAAAAATTGGAGTCAGTCATTCGCAGAGACAGTCAAAGAAGAATCTCCGCTGTCACAAGCGTTCGTACAATCCAGTACTATTCACGAACTGCAGAAGGGCTTTTGTGGCCTTTTGCATGCAAGAATGCATAGGCCATGGCCCAAGAATCTTTTCTTCCGAGAGCGTTGTGTCATCTAACAGGTTGAGTTTAGCTTGGAGAATACGTCGTTGAGTGTCAAAAGATGGACAGTGACACAGAAGGTGCTCGAGAGTCTCGTCGCACCCGCACAAATTGCACGCCGCACTGTTGGCCATCCCTATTAGGAACGGATAGGTGTTGGTAAATGCAACACCCAACCACATACGGCACAGTAAAGTTGTTTCACGACGGGAGAGTCCAGGTTGTAGGCGAAGTCGCAAGTTAGGGTCAAGAGAGAGCAAACGTGAGTTGGCGAAACCCGGTGAATTCCATCGCAGAAGTGTCATATGGCGAGCAATCGATTGAAGTTGCCGCGCAGCATCCGTTATTGAGAGTAATATAGGAACCAGCTGATGTTTGTGATGAGCCGAGCGTGCTGCTTCATCTGCGCTGTCGTTGCCGACAATTCCACAATGGCTCGGCAACCACTGAAATACAATATCGTGTCCTTTTTCGAGAGCATGATGATGAGCGTGCCTAATTTCGTGCACTAGCTGCTCGTGTAACGCTTGTCGTAGGGAAAATTGCAGAGTTTGTAGAGCTGCTTTAGAATCACTGAAAATGGCCCAACGATTTGGAGGCTGCTGGAGCACGTAATTGAGTGCACCTTGAAGAGCCGCAAGTTCTGCTGTTGTAGACGTGGTGTTGTGCGAGTATTTAAATTGCAAAGTGACGGCGTCCGATGGAATAACTACTGCTCCGGTAGAGCTGTTGGAAATGGTGGAACCGTCCGTGTAAATGTGTATACGGTCAAAATAATACTCGTTGATGACAAGCAGAGACAATTGCTTCAGGGCTAGTGTTGAGAAGTCTGCCTTTTTGCTAATCCCAGGAACTGAGAGGCACACGTGAACTTGCCGGAGGCACCACAATGCCGATGTTGGGCGTTTCGCAGGCTTGAAGCCAGATGGTATGGAGGCATGATGTCTTGTCACAATACTACAGAATGTAGCTTGTGGTCTTCGCAATGGCAAATCGGCTAAATGATGGGATGGTAGCCGTGAAATGTGTCGAATGTGCGCTCTTAGCGTCTCACCGACGATATGAGTGGTGATCGGGTGCTCCTGTGCAATGACAATTGTTGCAGCTGTCGATGAACATCTCGGGAGGCCAAGACATGTCCGAAGTGCTTGGGCTTGTACGCTCTGTAGTGCAAGGATATTAGTCTTGCATGTGTTGGACAAGACAGGAAGACTGTATCGCAGGAATCCGAGAAAAAGTGCCGTGTATAGCTGTAACATGGAGTGCACGGATGGTCCCCACGATTTTCCAGCTACGAATTCAAACATATTCTCAATACAAATGAGTTTTTTTTCATGTAGGAGACATTGTGACTCCAAGTGAGGTCGCCATCCACAATAACGCCTAAGAACCTGTGAGTTTTCTTCTACTCAATTGACTGGCGCCCGATACACACCGGGTAAAAATACATCGGCCGTCGAGTAAATGCCACTAGTGCACATTTTTCTGCGGATATCGTCAGGCCTTGTCGGCGAAGGTATGCCGCTGTCAGGGTTGCCTCTTTCTGTACTCTTGCGCGCACTTGTGGCCTTGTCACGCCGGACGCCCAGATGCAAATATCGTCTGCGTAGAGCGAGACATTAGCCGTCTGTGGTAGCGTTTCGGCGAGCCCCACTAGAACAAGATTGAAAAGAGTAGGGCTCAACACTCCGCCTTGTGGGACACCAGGACTGGAGATATGTCTATTTGTCGGCCCATCTTCAGTTAGGGCAAACACAGATCTCCGTGACAGATAACTCCTAATCCACCTAAAGACGTGGCCTCCAAGTTCTGCAGCCTCAAGGGCTTGGAGGATGGCTTCGTGGGTTAGATTGTCGTAGGCACCTTTTACATCTAAGAAGAGTGCCACAGAGAGGCGCTTCAGAGCTTTTTGTTGTTGCACGGATGTCACAAGATCGATGACGCTGTCAATTGAAGACCGTCCACGTCGAAAGCCAGCCATAGCCTCAGCGTAGATGTCATAGTATTCGTGGTACCATTACCATGCGTGTTAGTAACATCATCGCCATGACCTTACCGATGCAACTCGCAAGTGCAATCGGGCGGTACGATGTAATGTTCAGCGGAGACTTCCCAGGTTTCAGTAGAAGCACCAGTCAGCTACACTTCCAATCGTCGGGGACTATGCCGTCATGCCAAGATTGATTAAAGATATCCAGAAGATAGCATTGTGCTGTTGAACCTAGGTGCCTTAAGGCAGCGTACGTCACTCCATCAGGACCGGGTGCTGACGACCGCCTGCACGCAGCCAAGGCCGCTTGCAGTTTTTCCATAGAGAAAGACACTTCCATGCTTTGATGTCTGGCGACGGGAACGTCATGTAGCGAGGAGTCAACCAGCAGAACGAAGTCGCCAGCAACATTTGCACAAAAATCTTCCGCGACCTCAAGCTCTAGACGACCTTGAATTTTCGGATACAGTGCTGGCGCATTCTGCGCGCAGCGATAAATATATATGTGACGGTCCCGGGAAAAGCGGTCACCGTGAAATAGCAAACCAATGTCCGCGTGATAACATTGTTTGGGTTCACAATATCTTACGTGCTGTTGTTAAGATTATAACATGCTAGGCCCGAATGTGTCTTCGATTGAGCCTCCTGCAAGCGCAGATTCGACTACGCACGATAATTCAAATGAGTCAAGGTCTATGAACTGAGGCTGTAAAGATTTACAACAGGGTAAACGGAGGGAGTTGGTACATATTAGTATTGCACTTGCAAGGAGAAAACGTGAACACGGACAAAGGGGTGACCACTAGTCACGAGCGTTGTGTCGTGTGGTCTGAAAAAATCGTGAGCGAACAGGGTAAAAGTGGGCAGCTAGAGAGAAGTACCCAAGGGAATTCTTGTGCCGTCGAACGAGGTACTAGGTCACAACTCCTAACTGCACATGCTCAATGAGAGAGACTAACGCATAGCCTGTGGGTTTGAGAGCCAAGGCGCCGCTCGTTTGGTGCTGGTTAGAAGCCAAAAAAATTCGGGGCAGCTTCATACTAAGTGGTGCGAAGACTGGACAAACAGCGAAGCTGGTGGCCCTTCCCTACCTTTAACTTTGCTTTCCTTCCTTAACTTGGTTTGGCTTGGATGGTTCTTAGCTTTAACTTTGCTAACCTTGGTTTGGCTTGGCTGGTTCTTAGCTTTGTCTTTGCTTTCCTTTGCTTAACTTGGTATGGATTGACTGGTTCTTAGCCAAACTTAGCTGACCGCGCGCAGTCTTCTAAAGGCCGCTTTACAGTCCGACGTAGCGTTGACGCGCGAGCGCGCATGGCACGGGCACACCACGCCAGCGAAAGCGCAGCACTCGACGCGAGGCGTGGGCGACCTATCCACCGTTCATTGGCGTGCGCCGGCTGCAGCCGGCGTCGAGATGTGACATGCTGCATTTCGTTCCTGTTCCTCGTCACCCAGAATGGACCGCATCCACGTCTCTTCGAACAAGATGGGCTGATGGATACTGGTGGCAGCACGGTGCAGCGAATTCGCAGTTTCGTATAAAATGACATGTGTCTAGGCGGCGCGGCGCACACATTGGACTATAGAGGGGTCTGTTTTCGCGCCTTCCATAATAGCGGCTATCCACCAGCCCATCTTGTTCGACGAGGCGCGGATGCGGTCCCCTCTGGGTGGCTGAGGCTGGCGCGAAATGCAGCATGTCGCATCTCGACGCCGGCATGCAGCCGGGGCAGGCTGACGAACGCCAGATACGTCGGCCGCGCCTTGCTCTGTGGCGAGGGTAACCTGGGAGAAGTTGGTAACCTCGCCGAGCAATGACGTCACGTGCGTCGCTTAGCAACGCCTCGCAACAGCTCGCACCAGCTGTGCGAGGCGTTGCTAGGCAACGCGCGGTGACTTCATCGTCAGGCCCACTTATTTGTTTGCACTACGTGGCCTAACCAATACCTTAAACAGCTCCGCTGTTAAAATATTGTTACGAGCAAAGTGTAAAGCTTACTGCTTTACTGCTTGATGAAGACATTGAAGAAGATGGAAAGATGTTGGCAATAAAACGCTGCGGCTCTACATAATTTGTTATGTCTGAGTCAGTTCGCGTTGAAACGAGAGTCGGCACGAAACCCAGTTCGCTCACCGCTGTTGCCGCTCTTGATCAGCGAACGTTCGCAGTCATCGGTTGAGATATGTTCATGTTTGCTTGTGAGCGCGTGACATCATGCTTGTTTATTTAGTTAGTAACCGAATGTT
This sequence comes from Dermacentor silvarum, assembly GCF_013339745.2. Taxonomy (NCBI): domain Eukaryota; kingdom Metazoa; phylum Arthropoda; class Arachnida; order Ixodida; family Ixodidae; genus Dermacentor; species Dermacentor silvarum. Next base: position 88,431,160 of record NC_051158.1, read on the forward strand.
TACAGTTGCTCATACAGCAATTAAAGCTATGAACCTTACTTTGTATAGCTGTCTAATTATTTGCTATTGCAATCAATGATTCGCCTTTAGGGCCAAACTGCGACTTTTTCTGAAATGATTCAAGCTAAACGACACGAATGTCTGACAGATATGTGGCATTACAGCCTCGACATTATACTGTTTCCTGTTTAAATTAGGGACCTGCATGTTACGGTGGTTTTGCTGCCCTCTTTCTATTACTACCACCATGTATACTAATTCCGTTAATACCATAGGGAGAGCCCTAACTTCCGCGTTTATTTGCGACATCGCACCGATAGACTTCGAAGCAGTCATATAACCAAGTTTTGAGACTGTCATTGAGAACGTAAATACATTAAAAAATTATTTCGACCTTATGTTTATTATCTTGCTAGTGGAAACACTGCTGCCAACGTATATGCACTGCAGCATTGACCATAGATTTAAATTTACTCACGTGCTTCAGCTTGTTAGAAGTGAACGCTTGTGAGATGCAGCCCCTCATCCTTCTCCAATTGGCTCCTTTGGAATGTGTGACGCTTTTGCCTAGGGAGGCATGCTCTTGTTCCGCTCGCATGACAATCTAAAAACAGGGGAAAAAAAAGAATTTCAACACATTTCTTCGGCAGCGCTTCACACTTGTGTTCTGACACAAGAAAACAAAACGCGTTCAATTCGTCATCTATAATGTTTCGGAAAGTAGTTCATGCTCGTCTACGCGCTCGCCTGAAAGAGATGTGAACATGAACTTTAGACTGCTCCACAAAAATCGCATTGAAATTAGGGTTTGCCATGTTTGTGCCCGTGTGTGTGTGTGTGCGTGTGTGTGTGCGTGTGCGTGCGCGTGCGCGTGCGTGCGTGTGTGTGTGTGTGCGTGTGCGTGTGCGTGCGCGTGCGCGCGCGCGCGCGCGTGTGTGTGTGTGTGTGTGTGTGTGTGTGTGTGTGTGTGTGTGTGTGTGTGGTGTAAGCAAACATACATATACGGAAAGGGTAGCTGAGGGCTATGCGTAATGTTATGGTGTCTAGGTACGCCTACTCGGCTCTTGTATCTGCGCTGAATGACGACCACTGTTTTTGTACGGTGGACTATTCTTACTAGAAATACGAATACAAGCTATATAGTTTCGAGATAGCAACACGCCGATTAATGGGTGCCAAAAACGTGGTGCTCTCACGGTACGGCATAGTTTCAAGACAGCGACACGCCGATTAACGGGAGCCGTATGGCCGGCGGCCGCTGTTGCTTCTGTGCTGATCAACGGCATATAGTGTGGAAGGTCACGCGCAAGTTGCGCCAAGTAATGAGCGACGCTTCTGGGCGAGTACGTGACAAGTCGTGTTTTGTTTGACAGCAGTTATTTTTTTAAGGCACGTTTGGTAAGTTGCATTCATTATAATTGATTTCTTTGAGGATACTTGAAACACCTTTGAGTTTTAGGAACGTTCTGTTAGGCAGAGGGCAGTGTTGGTCTCTTCTGATCGTGGTAGAGGCAGATAAATGCTCGAGTTAATTTGATGTTTGCTTTCAGGAAAACGTGACAGCTGAATGCTCGAGAAAGGATAGCGTCAGTGTTTTTTTTTTCGCAGAGATATGTAGAAAGTTCGCGTGAGTCTCCGTTAAACTAAGACTTTCTTTTCAGATTTCGCGAGTTCTGAAAATAAAGCTTTATCAGGGTAGATACTGGTTATTCTGCAGTCTACTTCAGCTGATTTTAGAAATCGCCGTATGGTTGTTCCCGCACGTACGTAGAGAGTACCGCGCCTTAGAAACGGACTGCGCGGATCGCTTTTAGTAATGGTATACTCTACAGAATACTTTTCTCTTCGGCGTATTATGCAAGGGCGTAGTATCGGCGTATTATATATGTAAGGCTGTGGGTATCTCACACGTGTATCTAGAAGACGGCAGCATTTGAGTTTAATTTAGTGCGTGGAAGTACTTATAAATAAGCGCGAATCTTCTTGTAGTCTTGAACGCGTAATTTGCGTATTTTTTGTTTTTGTTTCTTTAATGCGTGAGTCGAACGCAAGAGGTCTGACCGCAAAATGAGAGCGAGTGTGAAAATGCATCCGTGAAGTCAACGAGGCTCTCAGTGGAACTATTGCATGCGTTAATAACTGAATGTAGAGTACGAACATATGACATTTCAATTCTCAATGATTTAGGGTCATTCTGCAGTTAATTTGGATGATTTTGGTGTTGTATGCAAAGACGTGTAGTGTTCTGTTCGATTGTTTTCCCAGTCCACTACATTTTCAGTCATGGAGTGGCGCCTTAACTGGCAAGAAGAATATCGCCGAGAGCTAGTGGGGCTATACTAGTCGAGGTGCAAGCAAATTAGGAAGGCCCACTAAGCTTCAACAAAGTCACTCCCTCACCAGAACAGGGAATTGGCCTCCCTGGTGCAGTATTCGGCCACTACCTCCCTCATGACTCCTACAATTTACCCTTGGCCCTCAATCCCCAGCGGCTGCGGAGCACCTGACCAAGGCGGCGGTCAAACCTGCGACGCGGCAGAGGGTGCTAAGAATCTCTGGGGCCGGACAGGCCACCACCGGAAACAGAACCTCGCAACGTTCAACAATTGCACCCTATCGATCGAGGGTAGTTTAGCAGGGCTATTTGAAGAATTATTAGGTATTGCCTGGGATATTACTGGCCTTAGTGAGCTTAGAAGAACTGGTGAGGCTTATACAGTACTGAATAACGGCCACGTCCTCTTTTACAGAGGTCTTCCAGATAAAAGAGAAATCAGGGTAGGATTCCTAGTCCATAAGGACATAGCGGGCAACATTGATGACTTCTACAGCATTATTTAGAGAGTAGCAGTCGTAATAAAGCTTAATAGGAGGTATAGAATGAAGGTAGTACAAGCCTACGCCCCAACCTCCAGTCACAATGATGAAGAAATAGAACAGTTCTATGGAGATGCTGAATTAGCAATGAGAAAGGTGCAAACTCAGTATACTGTAGTCATGGGCGACTTCAATGCAAAAGAGGGGAAAAAACAGGCTGGCGAGCCAGCAATTGGCAACTACGGCATCGTTTCTAGGAACACTAGAGAAGAGATGTTGGTAGAATTCGCGGAAAAGAATAGGCCCAAATAATGAATACCTTCTTCAGGAAAAGCCCTAATGGAAAAACAATGAATGAAATAGATTTCATACTCTCCGCTGATCCCAGCATAGTGCAGGATGTAGAAGTGTTAGGTAGGGTAAAGTGCAGTGACCATAGGTTACTGAGGTCTAGGATTTCTCTCAATTTGAAGAGAGAAGAATAAAGTTAGTCATGAAGAAACAGGCCAACCTAGACGCAGTAAGGGTAAAAGCAGACCAATTCAGGTGGGTGCTCGCAAACAAATATGCAGCTTTAGAACAGAATGATAAAGACAACATAGAGATAATGAATAAAACCTTAACTAGGTTGATCTCAGAAGCAGCAATTGAAGTGGGAGGTAGGGCACCAAGGCAACCAGTTGGTAAGCTCTCCCAAGGAACAAAGGACCTAATAAAGAAACAGCAAAACATGAAAGTGTCAAACTCGAGAGATCAGATAAAATTCGCTGAACTGTCGAAACTGATCAACAAGAATAAAGTAAGGGATATCCGAAATTATAACGTGGAAAAGACTTAGGAAGCAGTAAAATATGGACGCAGCATGAAATCAGTGAGAAGAAAACAAGGGATACGACAAGGAAAAATGTATGCACTGAAAGATAAGTAGGGTAATATCATCAGCAATTTAGATGACATTGTAAAAGCATCGGAAGAATTCTCTACTGACCTGTACAGTCCCAGAGCAGCAAAGCTACCTTCAATCGAGGTAGTCATGAACACGATACAGAGGCTCCTTCTATAACTAGCGATGAAGTTAGAAGGGCCTTGCAAGATATGACCAGGGTAAAAGCTGCTGGAGAAGATGGAATAACAGTCGATTTATTCAAGGATGGAGGAGATAATCATACTTGAAAAGCTTGCGGCCCTTTCTTTATACGCAATGCCTCACGACTTCAAGTGTACCAGAAAGCTTGAAGAACGCCAACATTATACTCATCCATAAGAAGGGAAACGTTAAATAATTGAAGAATTATAGACCCATTAGCTTGCTCTGAGTATTGCATAAAATATTCACCAAGGCAATTTCTAATATAATCAGGGCAACACTTCTCTTCAGCCAACCAAGAGAACAGGCTGGCTTCAGGAAGGGATATTCTACGATGAATCATACCCATGTCATCAATCAGGTAATAGAGAAATTTGCAGAGTACAATCAACATCTCTATATGGCTTTCATAGATTATGAAAAAGCATTTGATTCAGTAGAGATACCAGCAATTATAGAGGCACTGCGAAATCAAGGAGTACAGAAGGCATGCATGAATATACCTTGGCAAATATCTACAAGGATTGCACAGCAAACTTGGTACTCCACAAGCAAAGTACAAAGATACCTATCAGGAAAGCGGTCAGGCAAGGAGACAGAATCTCTCCAATGTTATTCACTGCATGCTTTGAAGTATTCAATCTCTTAAACTGGGAAGGCTTAGGAGTGAGGATCAACGTCGAAAATCGCAACAACCTTCGGTTTGCAGATGACATTGTCCTATTCAGGAACAAGGGGGACGAATTACAGCAAATTATGGAGGAGCTTAACCGAGAAAGTGTAAGAGTGGGGTTGAAGAACTAATATGCAGAAGACAAATATAATGTTCAATAGCCTGGCAAGGCGACAAGAATTCAGGATCGCCAGTCAGCCTCCAGAGTATGTAAAGCAGTACGTTTATCTAGGTCAAATACTCACAGGGGCACCCGATCATGAGAATGAAATTTATAGAAGAATAAAATTGGGCTGGAGTGCATACGGCAGGCATTACCAAATCCTGACTGGGAGATTGCCAATGTCGTTGAAAAGAAAAATGCACAATCATTGCATTCTACCGGTGCTAACATATGGGGCAGAAACTTGGAGGTTAACAAGGAAGCTCGAGAACAAGTTAAGGACCACAGAAAGCGACGGAATGAAAAATGCTAGGCCTAACGTTAAGAGACAGGACGAGAGCGGCGTGGATCAGAGAACAAACGGGTATAGCCGATATCCTAGTTGACATTAGGCGGTAAAAGTGGAGCTGGGCAGGCCATGTAATGCGTAGGATGGATAACTGGTGGACCATTAGAGTTACAGAATGGATACCAAGAGAAGGAAAGCGCAGTCGAGGACGGCAGAAAAATAGGTGGGGTGATGAAGTTAGGAAATTCGCAGGCGCAAGTTGGAATCAACTAGCGCAAGGCAGGGGTAATTGGAGATCACAGGGAGAGGCCTTCGTCCTGCAGTGGACATAAATATAGGCTTATGACGATGACGATGATGATTTACAAAAAAGCGTGGCAGTTTCACCGAAAGTGCGAGGCATTGAAACAGGTAGCAACGTTCAGCATTGCGCAAGCTTCTCAGATGGTGGTCTAACAACACGCGGGTGCGCCATGCTGGCTTGACGAAGCACGCGAGGTAACTGCTCCTGCGAAGCAGAAATAACGTAGTGGCAGTGACCAGGCGTCTATCAACATTCGCATGATGTGTAGTGCTGCCTGCGCCGTTGCAGGCGTAGCGGATCCACGGTGCATGAGATGAGACAGACGGAAAACCATCGGCATTCGTCAGCGTTATTAGGTTTATTTGCCGTCTGACTATTCGTTGATTGCACTGAGCAAACTCAGAAAGAATGCTAATGTGCTTGTGCACAGCAGCGCCCGTGGCACAACGCTCATGCCCAGCAGGACGTGTTCCTTGTTGACGAGTGGATTGACCATAGTGGGACGGTGCGACGACCCTAATTTGCTGCTTTTGCAGCTAAACGCACTGCGCATTTCGGGAGGCTTTCTAACCCCCCACACGTCGGCCGTGAATGCGCCGATGATATAGCGACAACAGGACGACGGCGACGGCGATGCCAATGACACCTGCGCAGACGGCGCGAGCGTGTCTGTAGTTTCTGTATAATTGCTTCGCGGCAATAAAATGGAGGTACAGGCTGTGGGCAGACCCGTCAGATTTTACGTGAGAGGACCATAGTTTGCACGCAGGCATCTTACACAGGCGTGCTTCCTGGCTAGGCTCACCGTTTTCCATATTTGTGGCGTGTATTGTTCTGAGCACGAGCAATAATAAAACAGGCGTACATTTCTTTTAGGAAGTTCTTCACCATCCTAAAATGTACAAGCCTACATCGGTTATGCTAACCTGTATAGTGAAGAGTGTGTCACCTGCCAAACTGATTTTTCTAGCATTCACTTTCTTTCTTCGATGGCAACTTGCGAATAGATAAGTTTAGTGTAGTGCAATGGGACATTCAGGTTAAAAGTAAGTTATTCTATAGCACCAATTGTTAGAGACCGCTATGATGAAATGAAAGTAATGAAACGCGGCAAAAATATCACCAAATTGAAAGATAACTCGTCAAAAAAAAAAGAAAGAGAGCTGAATGCAATGACTTTGAGACTTGAACTTTCTCTTGGGCAGGCTGGGGAATCTTGTGCGTCAGGAAACAATGAATGACCCACGGCGTGCAACCATAAACGTAAATTTCTTCGTTCAAGTTTTCGCTGGCAACTTGGAAATTTATTCTAATTCGTGTGGTCGCTGTAGGTAGAAGTATCCGGTCTCCTCGGCTGACGCTGACGACATCAGTTATGACACCGCGAAGCAAGCTGCAGAGTCTTGTTTACAAATTTGTTCCTTATACCACAATGGGGAGACTTACACCTCTATCGGTGAAGTTCTGGAAGTTTTCTACGAAAATGTAGGTTACAAAGTCCAAGTCCTTGACAACCAACATTGGCAAATCACCATTGTAAAACCTGAAAAAGAAAACACAGAATAACATTGGAGGAACAAAACAAAGGCAATAAACTTAGCGGCAATCATGCATAGGGCATGAACACCCACTCTTTTGTTATGACAAAGAAGGTCAGAAAACGCTAACCTTTGCTGTTTTGTAAGCTGTCATTAAGTATGGCTTTGCGCAGATAGCTTTGTGTTAATGTGAACTGATCAACGTATAGCCAAAGAATGAAACGATCATTTCAGAAACGCCCTGATGAATATCAGGTTCGTTGTTCTTTAAATAGAATACCTAAAATATCTCGACCCTTTCTCCGCGTACCTCCAATGTAAAAAGTTTTCTTTTTGCTTTTCATTTACGAAATTATTAATGATGGTCAGGTCATGGTCATTCTGCTTTCTTTAATATCGCACGTTAGCACTCGGCAAATGGCGTCATATGATTTCATTCCAACTTATTGCGGTGGGTATTACACGTTTTGCGCCTGATCCAGTTTGCATTTTGCCGTGAGCTTGAAACAACAACAGAAAAACCTGCAGCAAGGAAACAGCGTGCATTGGAATACCGTTAACTAGCTTTCGCTCCTTCATTTATTGGTATTATTTTATTTGAGCATTTAAAAAAAAGATGCTCATGAAGAGAGGCAAAAAGAGACCACCTGTTTCATTACTCGACCTACCTTTAGTGCTGCACTTCGGGCAGGTAGGGCAAATAAAACCACGAATCAAAACAGGTATGTTAGGATGCTATGTACAGGGAAGATTGGTACACTAATAAAAAAATTAAAACACAAGAAAGTCAAGTACAGACTCTCTGCTATGCCCACAGAGGAACGCACATTTTGTGCGAAAGACATGCCTAATGTGTGTCAAAAACGAGTATCTATCGCGCTTGATATAAGTTGTAACACGGGCATACACACGTCAGTTCTCTCAATAATAAAAATGTCAAGTGCAATTTTTCTTGTAAACAGAGTGATACCTTTCGGAGTGGCGTTCAGCAATTTCGTTTTGTGCAGGCGCTGTCATGCCGCCATACGGGAATTGTATGGCAGTATGGCAGCACCTACACACGCACAAAAAATGGATACTCGTGTGGCAACTTATATTGAGCGCGAAAGTACACTTACATAAGAGCCAACTATCACCAAATCTTACGAAATATTTGGAAGTTTAGCCAGGGGCATCTGTATTACAATATAGTTTCCTATGTCATGAAACAATACAGTTGAGTATATTTTAGCAACTCTAGAAGGTCCTTTTAATTACATGACATGGACAAGGAGAGATCGTTTTGCTTGGCATCAACAGCGTAGATTTTTTGCATATTAAAGAAAGAAAATTAAATGTACTGATTGGAGGGAGGGCATATCTTATTTTACCTGCCCACTTTCTTCCTGAAAAAACAGCCGAAAAAAGGTTAACTGAGGCCAGTGAAGTGTACAACCCTTAACTCAGCAGTACATGACCTACATTAGATTTCTGTAAGCCGAGAATATTTAACCGCCTTAGTCGGGGAAATAATTTACATTTTAGGCAGTGCTCTCCAATTTACCATAATTTGTGAACAGGACTTTCTCAATGCTCCCACAGAGAACGCCGAAAGCTATAGGCGAATGCATCAAAAAGGCTAAGTCAGAGGCTCTAACAGATGCAATTTACAGAATTGCGATGTGTGCTTTTGGTGCAGGCAGAAAGTTGTCAACGTTCCCTCTCAGCTTTTGTAGGTTACAAGTTATCTGCCATATATGATGCCCTAGATCGAGCTTCTGCTTCCTGCGATATGTAAAATTTTGTTTGTTGCCTGAGATGCAACAAATTTCACCGAAATCTTTTCTGCGATCTTTAAATGAGAGCAGCTTTGTGTTCCACATATGTTTGAATAGTGAACTTGTAGTTCACCCCGAGCCAAAGCTTTTGCGCTAAAATAGGAAATGACAAATGCGCGTTGAAGTTGCGAGAAACCGTGGCGCACTTACCCGAATACGTCCCCATATTTGGCGCACCAGTCTGTAAGGGCGTGCACGAAGCTCTGCAGTATGTGGGAGAAGAAGGTTAGAAAAAATGTGCTTGAAGTCTGAACAGATGCACATACAGCTTCGTTTCAGGCGTTCCATGGAAAGTCAAATTTAAATCAAGCAATGGGAAGCAACTCATGCGCTTTGAGATGGGCCATACTTTTATTTTTTTTTGGGGGGGGGAGGAAGAAGTGGGTGGGCTCAAGGAATAATTTAGAGCCCCATGGGATTCTTTCGCGGGCAACTAATTATAAATAACAGTGTATTTTATTCGACTCCTATTCGAACGTGACTGCCGTAGCTGGGAGCGGAAGGGCAGAAAGTCCGTTATACCACAAAGATAGATTTCCTTTAGCCACGATGCATTATCTGGTAATTGTAAACTATTCTTCACTTCACCCTGCCGCTGTTAAGCATGAAATGCTTTTAGCTCCCGTCGTCGGAGACCTTCAAGTGACCTTGAGCCAAAAACCAGAGCCGTTTTTCGGGCATCATAGCGATAACAAAACGAGATCATCTGGGCAACCAGTCAGAAGTTACGAAAACGCGGTATCTGACCCCCAACCCTTTGTACAGGATAGTATTACAGACGTTAGTTACTGCCCAAACAAGTTTAAAAAATATTGCTTCTGAGTTCTTCCTAATGTTTGTTCACAATGTCCCTCAAGCTGTAACTTCTAGTACGCTGAAGTTTTATTTGTCATTTTCAATAGCGATGTTCAAAAAAGGCAGATACAGGGCCCCATGCACTTGATTGTCATCTTTTGGCACTGAGACAGGGTTGCCTGTGCTCTTTTGAACACCAGCGGTCCGGGAGTTCCTCGGCGCAGGTTTTGCTTCGCCTCGAGAGATGGCGCCATGCTGCGTGGCATCTCCTTCATCTTCTAGATGGGCAGTGTGCTCCGTCTCCCTGGCGTATTTCGCTGCCTGTCGTGCCACCTCCAGCCGATTTGCTTCTTCTAGCTGGGCAGCGTCCTTATGGAACAGTGCAAAATATGGCGTGCTGCGGTGTGGTGCGGTGGGGTGTGCCCTTGCGAAAGTACACGACCCCCATTTTAAGATTATGGCTAGTATCATCTCCAAGCAGTCTGCTTTGTCGGTATCCATTTCATGCTTACATCTACTCTCGATTACGGGAGAGCCTGGAATTTTTCATCCCTACAGACATTCATTCTGCATGGTACAGTATCTGCTATTACGTTTGCCAGGTGAGCCTGTGCACTAAGGTGGAGTTCCGACATATAGGCACTTTCTGAAATCTTTGTGCATTAGTTTTGTGCTTTTTTTCTCATATATTTCAAAGGTTGTTCAATAAATTGCTTATAAGCAGCGTTCAATCTGATTTTTGAGTGCCCTTCGCTAATGCCTATTATTTGGAGTTAAAAAATAGCGTAGTGGTAACTGCTACAATGAAAATATATACGATTTAGTGTTGATCAAAATGAATCATTAAGTTGTTTTCGTACAGAGCGTCATTGAATCCCACGTCACCGTAGCTTCATGAATGCAGTGAGACGACTGAATGCCTCGCGTAGGGGTAGTAAACATTACCGTAGGAAATTCATAACCAGCTTTGGGTTGTACTGGTCGCTGCAGAAGAAGATCATGGGCACGTAAATAATTTCGCTGCAGCTAACGCGGCGTACTGTTCCCGGTGCGACCACGAGACATGGCGTTTGAATTCTGCGCTTAGCGGAAACGTCTAAACGAAATTTAAATATTATTTCATGGTTTCCGTGTTCTAAAAACGTTTGCAGTGGGGTGTACACGAGCACACGAGCACACGAGCCCATAAAACTAAGCGGTGACGCAAGGGCTGGCGTAGCATTATACGCAGTAAGTCTCATACTTCTTCGGCATTGAGTGAACGAACAAACATGTGTGCATGAGCAAGCTGCTTTCGGGCTTATCAAAGCAAATGGAGATGGGAATGGGGTGAGAAGGGGGGAGGGAGGTTCATTGCAAGCCTTTATTTTCCAGGAGGACCCGCCGTGGTGGTTTAGTGGCTGATGCTGCGCTGCTAGGCACGAGGTCACGGGATCAAATCATGGCATGGTGGCTACTTTCAGATGGTGATGAAATGCAAAAACACACCATTGTGCCGCGCATTGGGTGGACGTTACAGAACGCCAGATAGCCTAAATTCATCCGCTACGGCATGCCTCAGACTCATATCGTGGTTCTGACACCTAAATCCTCATAATTTAAATATTGTAAGATATACAGTCGTCGGGGTTAAAGCGACAGCTTTCTTTAGCAACGTCGGCCACTTTGTATCGTTGGATGATCTCGTACAATAAACAATTTCAGTGACCCAAATTGGGTAACATAACTAGTGACCCAAGTTGATCACTAGCTGGCTGATGTCTTGCCGTGCAGACGACGTGCTCCATTGAGTGTATGCCCAAAAGCACAACGTGCTGCTGGCTTCTGTCTGGCCTAGAATACAACTTGGGTCACGGAATATTGGGTATGTTTCCCGAAGGGAGAACTTCGGCGCTGCGTATTTGATAATGGTATATGTGTTTACTGTTGGCCAATCCACCAGAATTGGTGTGCCAAGCTGACACAAGGGCCATGTAGCCCTATTACACTGAAGAGATACATCCGCAAAAGACAGCTCCTGGTTGAGCATGGCTGCTAGATGGATAGCCATGACAACGGAGTGACAGCCAAGATACTAGGGATAGGGGTGGTAGCTACGGAGTTCCAACTGCGGTGCAGTGATTTCAACAACATATATTATGTCGTGATATCATTCGGCATTATGGTTGGTAGTGAGATTGACACTTTGTCTGCTGATGTGCTCATAAGGTTGCTTGATTCCCGGATGGCATGGGGATATGCTGCAGGTTACTCAACAAAGCTATCGCTGACTTCGATAATGATATTCGTTGGTTTCTGCCATAAATAATATTTGAGCCTTCAGTTTTACTGCATTCAGACCAGCGCACGATTTCAATGACTTTCGGCAAGGCTGGCCCGTTGCGCTGTAAAAATTCGCTCTCTCTTAAAGGATTCTGTGACATTTCAGAGAGTTGGTAGATAAAAATTTGGCGGATAGTTTTAGCAAAAAACGCTTTTTCGTACCTTCTTGTGGTATTCGGCAAGATTTCCCCATAAAAGGCTTGGCTCCGGACCCGGAATTCCTATCTCATTGAAGTAGCTGAATGTTTTTTGGCGGGACCTGCAGGAGAAAAGGTCGTGCTCTCGCAACATTAGGTGATGGGCTCGTATGCTGTTATGTCATTTTCAGGAACGCAGCTATTGCCCCAGCAGGAAATCTTAGTGGCTCAGCGAGTGCGTATTGTTGAGTGGTCAAAAACAGAAAGAGTGAGAGGCTCTTGAATGAAGGCTGAAGCGGTTGCCTCGAAGTGAATGTGGTTAAAAATGAAATGATACGCACACGACATAAGACCGACACAGAACACAAAACACAAAGAAATAAAGCATCTCGTTGGGACCTGTGTGTTTTAGAAAATTAAATAGAAGTTGAAATGGCCAAGCAGAAAGCAACCGAGGAGCTGCGTGATTTGTGGCCTATGTATTCCGGTGACCTCTGTAGGATTTTAATATCGCCACAGCTCTAGGGTAGAAACTGTGCCGCAAGATCTGGTACCGTCAATTCCACGTCATCTCAGTGACATATCTGTGATATATTGCTGTGGTACACGAGCGCAGGAATTTTTTGACCTGGATTGTGTTGACATTTGAGTGTGGTCTTACTTATGGGGGGGGGGGGGGGGGGTTCTTAATTTGCTATGCGTACGTGCATTGATTTATACATTTGACAGCAATTGTGCATGAATATGGAGGTGCAAGGGCTATTCACCTGTGCTAATGTCAATCCTATTTGAAATGTATATGCTAATGTAGTGTATATGTAATGTAGTGTAATGTACATATATGCTAATTTAAATCCGCTAGGAAAAGCGAGGGAGAGGACTTCAAGCACGCGAGAAGAGTTGCCACGTAAAGGAAAGCATAGGCAAAGGTTTCTTCAATGATTGTTTTGATATTTTAAAAAGAAACACCAGGTTGCTGGGAACTAATATTTAGGTCAAAGGCGCATTATCTGCACAAGAAACTACATGATGCCGCTGAAAGGCACGTACTTTCGTCGATCTGTTTGTTCGCGCAGAGTTCGACCTCAGCATTCCTTGTATACATTTAGGTACATGAACTAGTGAGCTACATCGTTAGGTGCAAGATATGCTTGATAAATGATCTTTATTGTATCTTAAGGTTGCCCGTTAGACGTCGTAAATGAATGACGTGAGTCATGTTTGCATTTCACTGCTTCTCTTAGAAGCTCTTGACTGACTGTCAGTAATACTATTTGTATTAGAACGCTGCCTTTTGAGACTCATGGTTGACATCAAAGAATCCTATTGGTCCAACAAGAGCGCTATGACAGATTTTTGGACTGGGTATCCACCAGCTGCATAGTACGTTTTATAAGAAAGCTTGAAAGTTGAATTCTTTCAGGAATCTAGAAAGGTACGGGTGACTAATTTATGTGCTACACGTGCCATGCAAAGGGTTCGACGTGCTGCTAGTTGGTTTAGTTGACAGAGAGTTGAAAAAATTATGAGATATATGACATGAGACAAAAACGACATTTGCCTTTTCTTGCCTCAGTACCTTTAGCTTTGTACGCTCCTTGCAGTTTAAAAGTAGCCGGCTTACTGCAGTGCGTGAAAAACTAAGAAACGTTTACAAGTCTCACTTACCAACTACACTGCTGCATACCTTTATTCATAGTGAACTATTTTAGCATCAAACGTAGTGAAGCTTGCTATAAGTTTAATTTGCATGCTTACAAAACTGTAGCAGGCGCATAAATGTGATTGCACTGATCAGCTATATACGGGGGCGACATGCCTCCGTTCTTGACAGCAAGTAATGGAGTTGAAGTTAGCCTCTTGCTTCCCAACCAATTGGTGTAAACAAAGTCGGAGATCGCCGACATGGCTCCCCACCACAATATGTCTGTTTATGTTAAATCGAGTGCAATTTTCGGATTGTGAACAAAGGTTAACTGCGTGGCATTGTCATAACAACATCCTTCGTGCCTTTCCTGTCCCGTTGACAATCGATTTGCTTTCGCAAAAAGGAAGCTTTTTGGAGAACACCTACCTGACCAGCCTGAAGAGTGCGTAAGTGACGATAATCGCAATCGTGGTCCAGCTGATCGCTTCGTAACTAAGTAGCGACAACTTAGCGGCCATGCTTGGAGTATGTTAGAGCATAGCTCGGAGCAGATTGTTTCTGTGCAAAGAATATGGCTGGACAATAGAGCCTGTCCTTATCGTTATCCTCTCGTTTTAAAGTCTTATCTTCCCAATGATACGCCACGTACACAATTTATGTACTCCTTCGTCGAGTGCAATGGCTCAGGGGTCACGGTCTCCTGCTAATCAGCGTGAAGTCAGGTGTTCATTGTCAGCAGAAAATGCTGCTTTCTGATTTGAGTGGCCTACACAGACGCCAATGTGGGTTCAAAGTAAGCCACGCAGGTAGATTACAACCGTTGTGCAGCGCACAAGCTAGGCTCGAAAATTCAGCGCGAAAACAAAACAAGGGCGAAATAATACAGAATGGCACGGTGGCGTCAACCATTTGAATTTGTTATTGCACAGAAGCAGCTATATAAAATGTGTCCCCGATAACGCGGTCCAAGCTGTTTAACAAGAAGGGCTACGATATAGGACGATGAGACCAATGGTGTTTCGTTAGCAGTCACATTGCGCAGCTTATGAATGCTTCTGTCATCCTTGATTAGCTAATTATTGAAATTTCTTGGTGAAATTTATAATTGCATAATTGGCTAAGCTCGGATATCAAATTATGCGTCGTATTCGAAAACAACATATTAAGCGCTTTCCAACTCGCAGCACTTTTGCCAGGTATTTTATTCCGCGTTTCAAAATTGTACATCATAACCCGAAGAACGGGAAGTGAAGATGCCCCCTCGCATTTCGCGCGCGTGACAGCAGCGCTGTTACAAGGGGTTTAGAAAAATCAGCGCTACTCAATGGCTGACCCATTAACCTCGGCAATGTGACAAGGCGATGGCGTGACTGTAGTAACCGCAAAATGTTCTTTTTTTCCCCCGCTTTAGTCGTATTTCTTGTCGCCACCCTGAGCCGGTGTGTAGCGCTCTAGCAAACAGCGTGACACCGCTCATTGCGTGTAGCAGCAGCCAACAGTTACGCCGTCTACTTGTCATTTTGTCGCCGTAACTAAGCCAGCCATTGAACAATGTTGATTCTTCAAAACCACTTTTGAAACCACTGTCGAGAACGCGAGACGTGGGGGCCCGCCTTAACGTGCCATTCTTTTTCGAGTTTTGCTACCGAAGTATGCGAACACTCAATTATGCTCGTATTGCGAACACTCAATTAGCAGATTCTCGACAGACGCATCCAGGGCGTTACCGTCAGTGAAAACAGCGGACGGCATCTCTTGATCCTGTGTAGGAAGTAAGCTAGCTGGCAGCCTCCAGTCGTAGTGAGTCGATGTATGAGAGTATTAAAGGTGCGATCAATGCGTTCCTCTATTGTGAAGCTCAAAACCAGGTCAATACGGCATGAGATATTTGTTTACTTATTCTTTATTTCAGAATTCTCTGACATTTTCCTGTAGGTGTTGCAACAGGAGGGTTACGTCTAGGTAAGCAAGTCTACATGTTCACAACACTTTTGCACTTGAAGCAGCCTGTTCCATTCCACGATGCTCAACGAAAAAAAAAGTAAATAGAGAGGCCCGAGTTGGGCCGGTATTTCTGCATCTTTTAGGACATGATGATTTCGTTTGAGAGAGTAAAATGTTTTTTTATGTGTGTTTCTTTCGTAAATCCAACTTTATTGTTGAATATCTGGAACAAAGCAGCTTATAACCTTAGTTTGCTTCGTCGTAAAGACTGGTTCCCAACACAAATCTTGCTTTATCATTATTACGCTCTCCGTTGTTCTAAACCGATCCACGGCAAACCTAGTCACCCTGCTTTCAATACTTTCTATATGATAAATAGGGGTTTCCGATGGATCCCACACCATTCTATAGTAGAATATATTAGAACAAATATTCTAATATATTCTAGTGTAAAAAGCCCATTGCACTGCATTATAAGAAGGGAGAAAATGTTACTTGTCCAGCTATTATCGATCGTGATCAAAAAGAAGTTGCGCTTGTCGACAACGCGGCAGATGGTCAAACGGTTCCGTTATCGCGTGACCCCGCGCTGCCAGCGCTCTCATATTTCGGTAGCCTCTGTATCGCGTATTTCTCTGCTTGTTTTGCTGCCTCGCAAAGCTCTCACTAAAGAGTCGACAACAAACACGCGATATTCAAGCGATAGCTACTCGACAGACGCACTATGCGGCACAGCCGCTTGACACGACACCGAGAGAAAATTTTGTGACAAATGTTCATTGCTGTCTCAATAAACACAATAGCGCGTTCGTAAATAATCATCAAACGAGCCGTGAGGACGACGGTTTGAGCAGATGGTACTAGATGTAGTTTTATTAGGTCATCATCGTCAGTAACTATGTAGTCCATGCTGCCAGCGGTAAATGCTGTGGCGCCATGTGATGGCCAGAAATCGAAGCACTTTCGTGACTCCATGTCCTCCGGGACTGTGCGCGCGCGAGTGATCTCGAATACCTTGAACTCGGTGTCAGATGAGACCAAACGAAGGCTAAAAATTAAAATTAAATTCTGCGGTTTCACGCGCCAATACCACTATATTGTTACGCGAACGAAGGATTAAGTACTGGAGACTATTTACAAAATATATTTACAAAGCATAGCTGCAGCGCTGGCCAGTTCAGCCGACAGCTCGAGAGCAAAGCGCAGTTCGTCTTCTTCGTCTGGGCGCCCGCGCGCATCGTCCAGAAGAAACACACAATATACATGTATCAATATGATTATCAGGCAGGCCGTAGTGGGGGGGCTCCGGGTTAATTTTGACCAGCTGGGGTTTTTACCGGGCACCCAACGCATGGTACATCTGTGTTCTCGCTTCGCCCCCAACGAAATGCGGCCGTCGCGGCCGGGATTCAATCCCACAACCTCGGCCTTCGTAGCGCAACACCAAAGCCACAACGCCACCTCGACGCGTAAGAAACGAAGGCTCATTTTAGCATTCATTTCATGATGTCAAGGAGGAGAGCAAGTACCATGAGCAAATTTAGATCGAAGTGGGCGAACTGGTTCCTCTCATGTTGTTACGCAGTCATGTGGTAACGGGCGGGCCGCCACGCAAACGTCCAGGGGACTCCCAAGATTTCTGCAAGCAACTGAAAATGCCGCGTCCAGGCGATGTCTTGCCATGCTGTCAACCGTGTCTTCTCTCAGTTTCTGGCAGTGCGGCCCCATTTTGTACGAAAAATCGTAGCGCTGGCCATCGGGCGACGTTTTACTCACCGACGACTGTAAAGAGTGGTAATGGTGTATACAGTGTCACACCTCCTCGCTCGTGGTGGGTGATTTCAATCGCGCTAGAGGAATAGAGGCCCTTTAGCCGCAATTATTCCTTAAACTAAGCATTGTCTCTAGCACAAAACATGTGCTGCGGGGTTTCCGGAATAGTATTTTAACAGTACACGTTCACAAATATATTTGCCTTTAGGGTCCCTTTAACTTCGTCATGTGTAACAACTTGATCATTACATACGATTTCCTTATTGCTAGATCTTTCGAACCACATCCCTTGAGGTACTTCCAAAAAGTTTAGGATTTGTTATCCATCTATCATTCACTTCTTTGAAGTAGTTGCAAGGTCGATCCAAATATGTCGCGAAGCTTCGGGCGAAAACCGGTTCAGAAAGAATTATCGCCGACATTGGCAAGGGTGGTTAAGGGAGCACCGATTAAAGCGCGACTATGTTTGGAGGGTAAAAACATTGGGAAAGAAAAAAGCGTATTTTAATGAAAGCGGAACATAGATTCATTCAACGAAAATAAAATTCCTAATGAATTTTATTTACGCATGGCGAGAAAAGAAGAGACAACTCAATTTTCCTGATCATTATCCATAAATAGCTTTTTTAACGCCCACCGTCAGAGCGCCCACCCATAGTGGCGGGCGTTGACGCAGCTATCGCTTGCAATGCAATGCAGCTCTTGAAGTGTGTAGAAAGGCGCGCTCGCAAAAGTTCACCTGTTACAATACGCCCCCCTCACATGTGTATTGTTTTGCTTGTCGCGGTTTGTCTGAATTTAATGACGCGGGTAGTTTCATTGTTTCTTAACCTCTTCAGTCAAAAGTAGTGAGTTGCGACCGTCAGATAACAGTTTACCTGAGTTGTTTTCGTACGACAGCGTTGGCCGACGGGCTTGGCGTCCAAAGAAAGAGGAGCACTCTACGCCCAAAGCGTTCGTCGGCCTCCAAAGAGAGTATGTTCTGTGCAGGGATGCGATTTCGAAACCCGTATGGCTGACCTTTTCCTGCGTCGATTTCCGCGGTGAAAGCTCGAAGCGTGCATCAAGTCAAATGGCGGGGCGATTGAATATACAGCTCTAATGGCAGGCCTCCGAAAATAAATTTCGCGCCTTAGAGAACAAAATGACATCACTTCTGTTTTCAACGGATATGACGTCACATTATTTTTTCTTCCGCCGGAAGTGTTCCCTCCTCACACAGATGGCGCTAAGCCGAATTAACCGCCGATGAACCGCCATGTTTTGAACTTATGGGCTTCTATGGAAGCTTCGCTACCAGAGAGAGAGAGAGAGAGAGAGAGAATAAACTTTATTGTACGAAGAGTGCGCTACCAGGTATATTTATCTTGGTAGTGGTCTCTTGCGATATTACTATTCAGCTTGCATTCACGCGCCAATTTTTCAAACGGAATACCACACGTTTTTCTGTTATTCTGTGAAACACATCCCATGGAGTCGCCTGGCTTGGTCGGATGGTTGGTGGTCGGGTTCTTGCCGAGTAGATCCAATCCTACTCTTAAAAAAAGATGAAGCTCGTCCGGAAGCGGCGTCCGAACCACGGCCCGCCAGCGTTGAGGACGATGATTTCCACAATGGCGTATACCCACGAAGTGGGCGGTATATATCCTGCCAGTGATAACACGCGCTCACTATTGGCCCAGCTTTTTAAAGCGATTAACATTCTTTGCCTACTTCAAGCCATCTATCTATCTATCTATCTATCTATCTATCTATCTATCTATCTATCTATCTATCTATCTATCTATCTATCTATCTATCTATCTATCTATCTATCTATCTATCTATCTATCTATCTATCTATCTATCTATCTATCTATCTATCTATCTATCTATCTATCTATCTATCTATCTATCTATCTATCTATCAGCTTACGCCGACCAAGTGACCTAAATTGTCCACTAACTTGTACAACTAGGTATGATCTTGTGGTCGTGATGATACCGTCGGGGTTTTTCCATCGTCATCATTAAAGCAAGGCCATCATTTCAGACACGTAATGCAATTATCGCCATGCCGTCGTCGTCTGACCGCCTTCGCCGTTCCATCGAAGTGACTTGCTTGCTTTTCATTCCATTGTAAACACGCTGTCTTCGTTCAATCGTGATTCTGTTGTCGTTTTCATGCCATCATCGCAATCGCATCGCCGTCATACAGACGACGCCATGCATTTGTTGTCATAATGTGGTTGTGGCACCATCGTGGTCATTTAGTCGTTTTTCATTCCAGCTTGTTCATCCGATTATCTTCATGGTGTCGTCTTCACGCCATCGTCGTCATGAAGTCGTCATTATCGCATCGTGTTCATACCGTCGTCATCAGGCAGTTGTAGCATCACCATCCTTCCAGAAACGCCATCAAATTGTATTGCCGTCGCCGTCATACTGCGCTTGCCTTTCCGTCGACGTCATCTTTTCTTGTTATTCCGTTGTAACCATGCCGTCGTCTTTCGATCGCAACTAAGCTGCCATTGTGATGCCATTGCTGTCATTGCATCATCTTCCTACAACCGACGTCATACTTTCGTCACCGTACCATCGACGTGAAGTCGCCGGGGTCGTTCCGTTGCCGTCATTCCAGCGTCGTCATCCCATTCTCGTCATATAGTAGGTCGCCATGCCGTTGTCGTCATACGACATTCGTCGTTCCATTGTGTTCATTTTTTTTCTTCGTCATTCGATCCTCATGACCGCGTCGTCATCATGTCGTTATGGCCACAGCCGACCATGGCAAGTGAGTGGCATAGCAAAGTGGGCAGATTACGCGGACAGGTGTATTTCGCATATAGCAGAAGCAATCGAACTCTCAAAAAGGACTACTACAGATTATAAATAAAGGTGTGTTTCGGCAAGACGTCGACGTCCCCACGTGGGAGGCCTAGCTAGACCCAGCCAACTAAACTGCTAATTTCAATAAAAGTTTGTTCCTCCTCATCCTCGGCAATGCGGTGCGTCGCTACATTGCAATAATAATAAATTAGTTAACTGCGACGGTCATTGTGAGATGGGCTAAAGTTGAATCCTGTCGCCTTCGGGGCACTGGAGAGCTCTGATCAACATTGCTCCCAGGTTATTAAAACTTTGGACTCCTAGATGTGAGCATGCCTATGCGAGACACGGATTAATGAGACGTTCGAATGGAAGTGGAGCATTGTGTTTGGCAGCGGCCTCTCCTGTCAACAAAGGGACGGAAAATATTGGGGTTGGGAGCAGCGTCGAAAGACGAATCTCAAGAGTGGCAAGACCTCACCGATTTTAATGAAAATGATGATTACAGTTAGGCATTTGCATTGCGATGGCGTTGAAGAGATGGGAAGCAGTTTGCATTGCGGATGATTCACTGCAAAAAGTTTCCTAGACTGCTTTGAAATGTCCAAGGTATCCTGCGTAAAGCAGCTATAAGAAGAATCAACGAAAAACAAACAAACAAAAGCTGCAGTAGAACTGGTTGCAATTTTCAAGAGCAGGAGACGTGCCTAAAGGGAGACTCGTGAATGGCCACATTTCAAAGTCAGTTTCCTTGCAGAAGATTGATTTCTTGTTTTTTTTAATTTTATGTATGCCCCATCACTCAGAAACATGTAAAATAAATTGTCTTCTTATTATCGTTAGTTTGGGATTACAGCGAGTTTTCCAACCCATACCCTCGAAACCGAAACCGCACGAATTCGTTCCAATAAGCAGTACGATTTCTTTAATATTGAAATTCATTTTTGTTTTATGTTGTCTGTAACGTTAACGTGCATTTTTGTACTTATTTGTGCATTTGTTATTCTTTTAAAATCTGTAAAAACGGACACAAGACCTCTACGGTCCGTGTGTGTTGTTTTTGACATCTTTCACATGGTTCGAAACACTTGTTAATGCTTTTCCCAAAAGATTATTTGCCCCTCCTGATGTCACGAAACCTTTGAAACGTTTTTCTGAATTGATATTTTGAAATGAAAATTTGCACACTCATTTCTCACATAGAGATGTGTGCAAACAACTAGGACAAAATAAATTTATGCAATATGTTTTTAATTTATGGCTAATGCAAATAAATGTGGTACAAATGGGCATAAGCACAAGCTCTTGGCCCATTTAGTGCATGATTAACTTGAAAAAGCGGTACCAGCGAATACATAAGGGCGTGTGCACAAGGAAGGGGCGTTAGACACGTACGGACGCTGAGCAAAAAAGCAAGTTTTTTTCACTTTGCTTAGTTTTTCAAACATAACTTCCTTAATATTTATCACATAACCAATGGCCCAAGCTGGAAGATAACTTGGACCATGGGCTCTGCGTAATAGACACGTTTGATAGATAGATGGATAGCTAGATAGATATATAGATATGCTCCAAACGGCTGAAGTTGACTAACAATGCTAATCGCATTAAATGTGTCAACGCAGGGTGGTGGTCCGACACTGCGCTACGTTTGATTGGTTTGCGTACTGGTGAGGACGACGGTTTGAGCAGATGGTACTAGATGTAGTTTTATTAGGTCATCATCGTCAGTAACTATGTAGTCCATGCTGCCAGCGGTAAATGCTGTGGCGCCATGTGATGGCCAGAAATCGAAGCACTTTCGTGACTCCATGTCCTCCGGGACTGTGCGCGCGCGAGTGATCTCGAATACCTTGAACTCGGTGTCAGATGAGACCAAACGAAGGCTAAAAATTAAAATTAAATTCTGCGGTTTCACGCGCCAATACCACTATATTGTTACGCGAACGAAGGATTAAGTACTGGAGACTATTTACAAAATATATTTACAAAGCATAGCTGCAGCGCTGGCCAGTTCAGCCGACAGCTCGAGAGCAAAGCGCAGTTCGTCTTCTTCGTCTGGGCGCCCGCGCGCATCGTCCAGAAGAAACACACAATATACATGTATCAATATGATTATCAGGCAGGCCGTAGTGGGGGGGCTCCGGGTTAATTTTGACCAGCTGGGGTTTTTACCGGGCACCCAACGCATGGTACATCTGTGTTCTCGCTTCGCCCCCAACGAAATGCGGCCGTCGCGGCCGGGATTCAATCCCACAACCTCGGCCTTCGTAGCGCAACACCAAAGCCACAACGCCACCTCGACGCGTAAGAAACGAAGGCTCATTTTAGCATTCATTTCATGATGTCAAGGAGGAGAGCAAGTACCATGAGCAAATTTAGATCGAAGTGGGCGAACTGGTTCCTCTCATGTTGTTACGCAGTCATGTGGTAACGGGCGGGCCGCCACGCAAACGTCCAGGGGACTCCCAAGATTTCTGCAAGCAACTGAAAATGCCGCGTCCAGGCGATGTCTTGCCATGCTGTCAACCGTGTCTTCTCTCAGTTTCTGGCAGTGCGGCCCCATTTTGTACGAAAAATCGTAGCGCTGGCCATCGGGCGACGTTTTACTCACCGACGACTGTAAAGAGTGGTAATGGTGTATACAGTGTCACACCTCCTCGCTCGTGGTGGGTGATTTCAATCGCGCTAGAGGAATAGAGGCCCTTTAGCCGCAATTATTCCTTAAACTAAGCATTGTCTCTAGCACAAAACATGTGCTGCGGGGTTTCCGGAATAGTATTTTAACAGTACACGTTCACAAATATATTTGCCTTTAGGGTCCCTTTAACTTCGTCATGTGTAACAACTTGATCATTACATACGATTTCCTTATTGCTAGATCTTTCGAACCACATCCCTTGAGGTACTTCCAAAAAGTTTAGGATTTGTTATCCATCTATCATTCACTTCTTTGAAGTAGTTGCAAGGTCGATCCAAATATGTCGCGAAGCTTCGGGCGAAAACCGGTTCAGAAAGAATTCTCGCCGACATCGGCAAGGGTGGTTAAGGGAGCAGCGATTAAAGCGCGACTATGTTTGGAGGGTAAAAACATTGGGAAAGAAAAAAGCGTATTTTAATGAAAGCGGAACATAGATTCATTCAACGAAAATAAAATTCCTAATGAATTTTATTTACGCATGGCGAGAAAAGAAGAGACAACTCAATTTTCCTGATCATTATCCATAAATAGCTTTTTTAACGCCCACCGTCAGAGCGCCCACCCATAGTGGCGGGCGTTGACGCAGCTATCGCTTGCAATGCAATGCAGCTCTTGAAGTGTGTAGAAAGGCGCGCTCGCAAAAGTTCACCTGTTACAATACGCCCCCCCCCCCCCCCCCCCTCACATGTGTATTGTTTTGCTTGTCGCGGTTTGTCTGAATTTAATGACGCGGGTAGTTTCATTGTTTCTTAACCTCTTCAGTCAAAAGTAGTGAGTTGCGACCGTCAGATAACAGTTTACCTGAGTTGTTTTCGTACGACAGCGCTGGCCGACGGGCTTGGCGTCCAAAGAAGGAGGAGCACTCTACGCCCAAAGCGTTCGTCGGCCTCCAAAGAGAGTATGTTCTGTGCAGGGATGCGATTTCGAAACCCGTATGGCTGACCTTTTCCTGCGTCGATTTCCGCGGTGAAAGCTCGAAGCGTGCATCAAGTCAAATGGCGGGGCGATTGAATATACAGCTCTAATGGCAGGCCTCCGAAAATAAATTTCGCGCCTTAGAGAACAAAATGACATCACTTCTGTTTTCAACGGATATGACGTCACATTATTTTTTCTTCCGCCGGAAGTGTTCCCTCCTCACACAGATGGCGCTAAGCCGAATTAACCGCCGATGAACCGCCATGTTTTGAACTTATGGGCTTCTATGGAAGCTTCGCTACCAGAGAGAGAGAGAGAGAGAGAGAGAATAAACTTTATTGTACGAAGAGTGCGCTACCAGGTATATTTATCTTGGTAGTGGTCTCTTGCGATATTACTATTCAGCTTGCATTCACGCGCCAATTTTTCAAACGGAATACCACACGTTTTTCTGTTATTCTGTGAAACACATCCCATGGAGTCGCCTGGCTTGGTCGGATGGTTGGTGGTCGGGTTCTTGCCGAGTAGATCCAATCCTACTCTTAAAAAAAGATGAAGCTCGTCCGGAAGCGGCGTCCGAACCACGGCCCGCCAGCGTTGAGGACGATGATTTCCACAATGGCGTATACCCACGAAGTGGGCGGTATATATCCTGCCAGTGATAACACGCGCTCACTATTGGCCCAGCTTTTTAAAGCGATTAACATTCTTGCCTACTTCAAGCCATCTATCTATCTAATCTATCTATCTATCTATCTATCTATCTATCTATCTATCTATCTATCTATCTATCTATCTATCTATCTATCTATCTAATCTATCTATCTATCTATCTATCTATCTATCTATCTATCTATCTATCTATCTATCTATCTATCTTATCTATCTATCTATCTATCTATCTATCTATCTATCTATCTATCTATCAGCTTACGCCGACCAAGTGACCTAAATTGTCCACTAACTTGTACAACTAGGTATGATCTTGTGGTCGTGATGATACCGTCGGGGTTTTTCCATCGTCATCATTAAAGCAAGGCCATCATTTCAGACACGTAATGCAATTATCGCCATGCCGTCGTCGTCTGACCGCCTTCGCCGTTCCATCGAAGTGACTTGCTTGCTTTTCATTCCATTGTAAACACGCTGTCTTCGTTCAATCGTGATTCTGTTGTCGTTTTCATGCCATCATCGCAATCGCATCGCCGTCATACAGACGACGCCATGCATTTGTTGTCATAATGTGGTTGTGGCACCATCGTGGTCATTTAGTCGTTTTTCATTCCAGCTTGTTCATCCGATTATCTTCATGGTGTCGTCTTCACGCCATCGTCGTCATGAAGTCGTCATTATCGCATCGTGTTCATACCGTCGTCATCAGGCAGTTGTAGCATCACCATCCTTCCAGAAACGCCATCAAATTGTATTGCCGTCGCCGTCATACTGCGCTTGCCTTTCCGTCGACGTCATCTTTTCTTGTTATTCCGTTGTAACCATGCCGTCGTCTTTCGATCGCAACTAAGCTGCCATTGTGATGCCATTGCTGTCATTGCATCATCTTCCTACAACCGACGTCATACTTTCGTCACCGTACCATCGACGTGAAGTCGCCGGGGTCGTTCCGTTGCCGTCATTCCAGCGTCGTCATCCCATTCTCGTCATATAGTAGGTCGCCATGCCGTTGTCGTCATACGACATTCGTCGTTCCATTGTGTTCATTTTTTTTCTTCGTCATTCGATCCTCATGACCGCGTCGTCATCATGTCGTTATGGCCACAGCCGACCATGGCAAGTGAGTGGCATAGCAAAGTGGGCAGATTACGCGGACAGGTGTATTTCGCATATAGCAGAAGCAATCGAACTCTCAAAAAGGACCACTACAGATTATAAATAAAGGTGTGTTTCGGCAAGACGTCGACGTCCCCACGTGGGAGGCCTAGCTAGACCCAGCCAACTAAACTGCTAATTTCAATAAAAGTTTGTTCCTCCTCATCCTCGGCAATGCGGTGCGTCGCTACATTGCAATAATAATAAATAAATTAACTGCGACGGTCATCGTGAGATGGGCTAAAGCTGAATCCTGTCGCCTTCGTGGCACTGGAGAGCTCTGATCAACATTGCTCCCAGGTTATTAAAACTTTGGACTCCTAGAGGTGATCATGCCTATGCGAGACACGGATAAATGAGACGTTCGAATGGAAGTGGAGCAGTGTGTTTGGCAGCGGCCTCTCCTGTCAACAAAGGGACGGAAAATATTGGGGTTGGGAGCAGCGTCGAAAGACGAATCTCAAGAGTGGCAAGACCTCACCGATTTTAATGAAAATGATGATTACAGTTAGGCATTTGCATTGCGATGGCGTTGAAGAGATGGGAAGCAGTTTGCATTGCGGATGATTCACTGCAAAAAGTTTCCTAGACTGCTTTGAAATGTCCAAGGTATCCTGCGTAAAGCAGCTATAAGAAGAATCAACGAAAAACAAACAAACAAAAGCTGCAGTAGAACTGGTTGCAATTTTCAAGAGCAGGAGACGTGCCTAAAGGCAGACTCGTGAAAGGCCACATTTCAAAGTCAGTTTCCTTGCAGAAGATTGATTTCTTGTTTTTTTTTAATTTTATGTATGCCCCATCACTCAGAAACATGTAAAATAAATTATCTTCTTACCATCGTTAGTTTGGGATTACAGCGAGTTTTCCAACCCATACCCTCGAAACCGAAACCGCACGAATTCGTTCCAATAAGCAGTACGATTTCTTTAATATTGAAATTCATTTTTGTTTTATGTTGTCTGTAACGTTAACGTGCATTTTTGTACTTATTTGTGCATTTGTTATTCTTTTAAAATCTGTAAAAACGGACACAAGACCTCTACGGTCCGTGTGTGTTGTTTTTGACATCTTTCACATGGTTCGAAACACTTGTTAATGCTTTTCCCAAAAGATTATTTTGCCCCTCCTGATGTCACGAAACCTTTGAAACGTTTTTCTGAATTGATATTTTGAAATGAAAATTTGCACACTCATTTCTCACATAGAGATGTGTGCAAACAACTAGGACAAAATAAATTTATGCAATATGTTTTTAATTTATGGCTAATGCAAATAAATGTGGTACAAATGGGCATAAGCACAAGCTCTTGGCCCATTTAGTGCATGATTAACTTGAAAAAGCGGTACCAGCGAATACATAAGGGCGTGTGCACAAGGAAAGGGCGTTAGACACGTACGGACGCTGAGCAAAAAGCAAGTTTTTTTCACTTTGCTTAGTTTTTCAAACATAACTTCCTTAATATTTATCACATAACCAATGGCCCAAGCTGGAAGATAACTTGGACCATGGGCTCTGCGTAATAGACACGTTTGATAGATAGATGGATAGCTAGATAGATATATAGATATGCTCCAAACGGCTGAAGTTGACTAACAATGCTAATCGCATTAAATGTGTCAACGCAGGGTGGTGGTCCGACACTGCGCTACGTTTGATTGGTTTGCGTACAAAAGTGAGTTTAGCAATGTTGCCATTGCCATTATCAACAACATACTCAAGTGGCTCTACATTTAGTCTTAGTGCGTTCAGACCACCGCCTTGATCAGAGAGGCAGTTCACTATATTTGGCGAAAGCCTCCTAATGTATGGGCAGTATTCAGTGACGCAAAATTGGCTCTGCAACTACTTCGAGTTGTATTGAAAGAAAGCTCAAGCTCTTACAGAGTGTTGGCTATAAAAAAACTGCCGAGCTATCCACTCTAGCGGAAGAAAACGGCCACCAAATTACATTTCATTGGATTCCCAGTTACTGTGGTATACAAGGCAACGAACTGACCGATACCGAAGCGAAGAAAGCGCTCGAAGAACCAGAGTCACTGCTTGCAATTCCTTTTTCAAGAGCGGACGCCAACTGCCCTCTCTCAAGTGTCATCCGAAAAGCGACAGAAAAGCACTGGGACAATCCGGGTAATCACCACAGCCTACTCCAGAGATTGGACATGAAATTTAGGCTACCACCAAAAATTCAACGCAGCTGTGCCAGTCTACTGCATAGACTAAGGCTGGGGGTAGCGCTAACGCGCGGGTACGTGCACCTCATGCGACGCACAAAGCCGGCAGACTGTGAGCTGTACAATGTGAATGAGACTATAGGTCACGTGCTTTGCGACGGCCCTTAGTACGTGGAAAGAGTGTTCAAAGTTGAGCACGGACCTTACGCGCCTCGACAGCCCACCGTTGTCGGAGGACGTTATTTTAAGCCCTTGGTCAGACGCTCAATCGAGTTTTGAGGCCATCCAGGCGTTACTGGACTTTTTAAAAAGCACGGGCCTGGACTATAGGCTTTGAGTATCACAAATTACGTGCTATTTAATCTAACCTTTCTATGTCTCACTGGTTCGTCCGTGAGTGCCGAAAACGCTTTGCAGGGAAACGAACCTATACAATGGAATTATATGCGCATCTGCGCACACAATGGAATGATCTGCGCATCTTCACACACAATCGTAGAACACTTCAGTTTACATTCGCAGTTGTACCAATAAGAAGAATGGCAACTGAAACTCCACGCTACCCAGACGAACTGTATATATCTGCATTGCATTACGCGCGTCACGCAGTGCATTCCCGGCCGTCACCATGGGCAGGCCGCGGGTGCCGCGCACGGCAGAAGAACAGGCTGCCTACGCGAACGTAAGCGCGAGCGCGATCGTGCCCGTAAGGCCGATCCCGTGTATCGGCAACGGCATGCAGTCCGTGAAAGTGTGTGTGCGTGTAATGAACGTCTACACGATCTGAAATAAAGGCTATGCAACTTTATGGAATGTATCGTCACTCAACTTCAACGTTAACAAATAGAATCCTAAACAAGCAATGAAATCACTTATTCTACGCATAGGGTCGCTCAGCATTTCTTGGGTTCGTTGGGTGGTAATGATGATGTGGATAGTGGCGTGTGGCGGTGACAAGAAGAAAAGTGGTGATGTTAATTGCGAAGGAAGACGACATCCCACTGACAAGGAAGCGGCCATTAAGAAAGCACGCTTTAGAAGAAAAAATTCACAGTGCTGGATTGAATATTACGATACCCAATATTCTATCTTTTGGTGCCTCTTCTCTCGGACATTATCATAGGGATGTTGGTATAGCTGTTGTGAGGTTTATAATTGAATCAGGACGATTTCCTTGCTAAATTCTTAAATTTTATAATAGATTCGCTTAGTCATTCAAAATTTTTCAAACGTGATCCTTATTAGACTGCGATAATTGTTTTCCTTCAATCACCCGATTCTTCGTCAATCCCCCATAGTAGGTACGAGCCACTCTCGAAGACAAGCAAGCAAGCAAGCAAGGAAGTGGCGTGAGAGCGCGCAGAGCGGGAGAGGGAGCGGCAGCCTCGAACGTCAGCTCGCAGAACGGCGTTTCAAGGCTCGGGTACCGGCGACCGGGTGTCCTGCTACCGTGCGGACCTGGTCGGAGATCCCGCTCGTGGCTAGGCTCTCCTGCGCACCAGCGGCCTGCTGTTCTAGCGGCCTGGTGCAGTGCTTCTTGTTGGGAACTGGGGTGCCCGAGCTGCCTGTGTGCTGACCGAGCCCGATGTTATAGCGGCCGAGGCGTTACGGGCCAGCTACAGCAGTGGCCTGGTGTTCTAACGGCCTGCTGTTTTTCTCCTGCTTCCGGGTCGCGACAAGGTGCGCGGCGTGGTGGTGACGGCGTAGGACGTGGCCGTAGCAACACCACACCAGTCGAGCTGGAGCCCGACAGCGCAGCGACGTAGCCACAACAACCACCGTCACGGGCACCGCAACGACAACGTACACGGGTGACGCATGGGTGCTAGGCACATTTTTCTGTAGAAAGACAACTTCCGAAGTCTAGCCTGCGTACATGTAAATCGTTGTATCGTCTTAGCATGTCTGGATGAAGTCTGTGTTTCGTGTAACAAGCTCCCGTCTGCCGTGTCAATAGTAGAGGATCCTGGGCCCAACGGAAACAGCGAGTTTGTTTCCATCACAGTGGTCGTTGGCTTTGGGCTTTGATTCAGTTTGCATGGGAGAAAGCTTCGCGTTCAAGCACTTTTCTTTAAGAAAGGGGCTTAGATATTTTATGTTTAACATCCTTCTCTCGTCATCGTCACCCATCATGCACCTGTCTCTTCCCTCTTTCTTTCCCTCTTCCACTTCCCCAACGCAGAGTAGCTGGCTAGAGGAATGTGCCTCAGGCCGACCTGTGTGTATGTCGTATCATTAGACTTCTCTCTTTTGACAAATGAACCGATAATTGGTAGCTTTGCTCAGTCACTTACCTGTAGATATTTGACAGGTTACCTTTACTGCAAAACAGCGGTTAGGTTCGCAAGCGAGGTCAATAGCAAACTGTCGTAGCTTCTTGAAGCAACCTCTGAGGAATGACTCGGAAGGAATGTGGAACATTGGGTGAAATTTCGCAAGCGTACCTTGGTGGCGTTTGATTAACAAGTAAAGATTCGTGATAGTAAAGCTTTCGAATTCTTTTGATGCAGGACTCGAAAGGACTGAGGGACATGGACTGAATTTTGTTAACCTAGTTGGGTGGATTTTGTTTAAATAGCGTAAGTTTAACTGTTTTACCACCACATGGATTTCAATTGTACGTTCACCTTTTATCAGCCGTATGTGTTCTTCAACTAAGGGGCCACTGCTACGAAGAATTCTTTTGTGTGTGATTTTGTGTGAATGTTTTCTGTGTTATTAAAGAGGGCGGAAACGAAGAGGACGTAAGCACTTGGGAGTGCACATTTTTCCAGATGACAGGGAGTGTTCGGCATGATACGTTCTTAATTAGTAGAAAGGACCAAATGGGGATGAGTACCCACAGGTGCATGTTGTCGGCATTTATTATTGTGTACGCTCGTGCGATGAATAACGGAAAGTTAGTAGACCTTCGTTCACTTGAGAGGCCGTAGTCTTCAGATCTTTTGGAATTTGATGTACGGACCCTCTGTTGGCACCGATACCATTGCAAAGAAAGACATCTCGAGGTCATTCTGGAATGCAGAAAGGAAAGCGAATTTTAGAGAAACGTATGTGTTAAATTAACAGTTGTTTTAGTTTACTATACTTCAAGAATCACTTTCCCGCCATTTTCTTCTGCACAAAGTCGCACAGATGTCGACAGCAAGGTGGTTAGTTAGGCTACCATACGAGAACATGTAGCACTGTTGGTATTTAATTATGACATGCATTGAGTAATTACAAAAGAAAACTGCACCTGGAATGAGACCTTTCTTCCAGTACAGAGAATTGTGCTAATACGGACTGGTAGCACACCTTCAAAATTCGTTTAATAAATAGCAGCTATGCGTGGCTATTACGTGTATGCAATATAATAATAATAATAAGAAAATGCAATTGGTTGAATAAAATGTCGAAAAAAGCAACGGCGAAAATTAACCTAATTTTTGATAAGGAAGTGAAATATGTTCGCTGCTTGTTCGTGGTGAAAATAAGGCGTGAGGAACTTCATGAACGTCTCTGATTATATATCTGTTTCCCATCATGCTTATTCATAAGCGCAAATGCAGTTTCACTGTGAAGTCAGGCGCACACTTTCTTATCTTGAATAACAATTTTCTTGCAGCCTTTTTTTTTGCTATCACTGTTCTTTCCTCCTTTAGGCGTGTCATTAAATTGGTTAGTAATGTGCTTGTTGCTGTACTTTCTAGGGATGGAGACGGCCTATGGAAACATTGGGCATAATGTTGTGCAAAATATAGTAAATACATGAGTTACTCCGAGTACGCTCTAAATCAAACGCTTTTAAATACTATTTGTGTGGTTTTCACGCAGAAGTACAGTAATGCAATTGTGCAAAAAATACTTCTTTGATGACGTCTTGATATGAACAAATGTCACTGGGGGAGTAGCCCCGACTTGCTGCTGCTAACGGTAACCCCGAAACTATACGCCAGTGCTTGTGCGTCCGTGCAGACAGGCCGTTATACATGGTGCAAAGATGTGAACCAGCATTAAAAAAAATGTTCTTACGTTAGAATTGCTCGTGGAAGCTAATTACAGCCAATTCTGATGCTAGGGCGCTATAACGTATAATGATTCCAAGCTGTTTTGATTCCAAACTCCTGGCGTCAAATTTACGTAACCACCGACGCAGGCATCGGGCGGTGACCCGCAACGTTGTCTGAACAACCCGATCAAACAATCTCCTCGTTTATAGGAGGTCACCTTTGTTCGCTGTCAAAACCAATAACATTGTCTACACTGAGCGGTTTTTCTTATCTAATTGGCTGACAAGAGGCGAGGAGCACGCTCTAGTGGAGAGGGTTTCGATGGGGCCGAGCCAGCACAGTGAAAATATATAACCGCATGACGAGGGTGGTGCCGGCTTCTCCGATTGGTCCGCTTGGCCTTACCTAGCTTGCGGTGGCTGGTCGAAAATCGCGGCGGCCTGTAACGGAAGGATAAGAATGCCGCCTAAAACGGATACTCAGCAAGGAAGTGTTGGCAGAGCGATGTCGTATGCATGCCGAAAGGGCTCGATAACGTTTTACTGCCACGCAAAAAGGTTTATCATGCGCAAATAAATACATGCTCACCGGCACTTGCGAGTAGCGAGGGCTTGAGCGATCGCCGGGCAGCCATCTTCTATTCATTTCGGAACGGGGCAGTCTCTGGCTATTCAGAAAAATGTTCAGTTTTGTTCGGCATATTAATGCGATTTTTTCGCGTACACGTCACTTTGACGTGGTGAGTTTTCGCGGTTTTGTGACGTCGTGTGACAGACAGGGGAAGTGGGCGTAGCCAGAAAACATTGGACCAATAGCAGAGGTCTAATGGTGTAAAGGCGTCGAATCAGGAATGATTCTTTTTCTTTTGTGCGGTTTAATCATGCATAATCAGTGTGTACACGTTATATGAGATGGGGTTTTCGTGACGTCGCGTGACAGACAGGCGAAGTCGGGAGTGGCCCGAAAATGTCTTGACCAATTGTTGAGGCTGATTGCAGAAATTGGAATCAAAACAGTTTGGAATCCTTTTATGTTATAGCGCCCCTAGACATAACATTAGCGAAGGCTGTCAGCCAAGCGCAAGAGCTACAAACTAAAGAGCTTTGTGAATCACGCCCCGGTAATGTATTCTTGCTCCGTCAATCAGGCGGCGAAGCTTCAAGAACGAAACATGTGCGTACCTTCTGGGACTCTCCCAGAGTCAACCTGTACTTCTGAACCATTCTCGCAATCGTGTACATGATTTCTAAGATTGCGAGGCGCTCGCCGATGCAGCTTCTCTGTCCAGCACCAAACGGTTGGTATGCGATCGATGGCCTGGATGAGGCGTTTTCAGGAAGGAACCTGAAAGAACAGATAGATGATTGCTGGATTAAGAAGCGTGGGGGAGCACTTTGCTATCGACTGCACGGGATTCTTCGATGAGTGTGAAAAACAGAGAGTTTCTCACGAATTAATCCTTACAAAACGTATCGTTGTTGGCGATTGTACTGAGCCAATGACGAGCGTTAGGCTTGAAGAAAAGTAAGTTACGCTTCATGACCTATAAAACACGGATAACGAGGAAGAAAACAACGTACATGTAGGCTGGACAGCTGCTCAGGTGCGTTATAGCCTTACGGTATTTTTATTTACAGTTGTACTGAATGCTTCTGTAGAGGAAAGGGGAAAAAACTACAAATTATGTTGACGGCACTGCAGATTAAAGGCTAACAATACAGAAGAAAACGCCTAAGGTGTGTCAATAAATTTGTCATTGTTTCTCCATTTCCTTTTTAGCAGATAAAATATTTGACAGTATGTGCAAATACGATTTCTTCACTCGTGAAGTGCCCTTGTAAAAAACATACTCGGGAGATTTTACATGCGAGAACTAACATGTACTTAGGAGGCACGCCACTGTGCCAGACTACGGAATAATTTTGACCACCGTGAGTTCTGTACCGTGTACCTAAATATAGGTATTCCGGCGTGTTCACATTTCGCCCCTTTCAGAAAGCCGCCACCGCGGCCGCGATTGAATCCGCGACCTCGAGTCAGCAGAGAAACGATATAGCCACTGGCCTGCACCCGCGATGCGTAAAGTGCTTAATTGCAATCCAATGATGCCATCCGACATTAGTACCTCTCAGGGTCAAACTTGTGGGGTTCAGGCCAGTAGCGGGGATCCATGTGTATCTGCAACGTCGGAACCAAGAACGAAGTGCCAGCTTTGTACTTGATGCCATTGTATTCGACGTCGTTCACGGCACGCCTCGTGGTAAACCTGCGCAGTGAGAATGCAAGCTTGGCAGAAATTGGGCAGGTAAATGGTGTATCTATTGTGAAGCAGTGAGAGAGGATACTAAAGGCTACAATACAGCTAATCAAACATCTGGGTTCAAACAGCAAATCACTGCTGGGTAATGTAACAGGCAAGTAATTAATACGAAGAAAATTCCGGTTGGATAGCGTGAAAGCAAGGTTAACGTCAGCTACAAAGGCAACTGTAATAAGGATAAGACGAGTTCGCATATGGTAATAGGGCTACTAGCAGAGCTACTTGCAGACAAGGCAAGATATTTATTGAAGAGACGCGTAATTATGCGGTATCAATTGAACGGCATGTCATACCCTTAGTCATACCTACTCTGCCCATAGAGGCAACATACCCAACACTAGAGAAAAAGCTCCCCACATGAAAATCGACAACTGCAAGGATGTTGCCATGCTGCTGCTAAGTCAAGGCGCGCAGGGGTAGACGACTACTAGATGTGACTCAGACGAGCCGCGCGATCAGTGAGTTTCCGAGCCTCACTTAGTATGATGGCGCCATCTAGTTAAGGCACCTGCAAACTTATCCTTTCACGCACCACAATTTTTACATCAAAATGTTATAAATAGCCATCAGATCTTTCTGAAAATTATACGGAATGAGTTCGCATATTGTCCGTACGTGTTACGTTTAAATGCTTCTTTTGGCACCGTATCTGAAATAATTTAGCGTTCAAAGGGACAGGTAGCCACATGGCGGCGTCATGGCGCTTGCCGCTTTTTTCGGCCAACGTTTTTTTCCGGGATTAGTGTATGACTCTATGACTCTGCCCTTAGGCTGGTGCAGTCAGCGTCAGTAGCCTCGACGAAGCGACGCCTCGAACCATGGAAAACGACAACGACAAAACGCCAGGGGACACTCAACAGTCAACAGCCACCACAGGCGTCAGTGTCTTATTCGTCGGTGTCGCATTCTGTGTCGAATTCTTTGGCATTATGACTTTGCTTGTTTTCACAACTTTTTTTAATGATTAATAATATTATTATTGCTAGGACGTAACCTATACGTCCGCCCGTAACAAAGGAAAAAAAACGCCATTCCATCATAATCATCATCTTTACTAACATCCTACTTGTTTCTCAGGCAGCCGCTCTGAGAAGCCTATCACCCTTAGCGGGTGCGAGCCGTGACAGAGGTTCATCATCATCATCATCATGATCATGATCAACTGTTCCACACCACTTACTGCATGGCAATGGCGCCAAGCGGTAAATATAGGTGCATTAGGCGCAGCAGAAAGGCAGCAACGTAGACGAGTGAATCTCAAGAAATTGACCGCGTTCGACCAGTATGCGACACGCCCGTAGGGCGCCCAGCCTATTGGCAGGTAGCGGGCGCGGATTACGAACTGTGCCTCGTGTAAGCGGGTAACTGAATGCATCACCAGTTGCTTTCGTGTTATGACCAATTCTTCTCGAAAAGGTATCAACGAATTTTTGGGATCATTTCTTTCTCGAGCGTAGCTCGGGCGGATCGAGACCTACTATGCACGCTGCGTGTGAATGAGGCTTGGTCTGGTTATGCTGAAGGTGCAGCAGCTTTGCTTCGTTGTTGCTAAACAATGGTGAGTATACGTCGAACGGGTTCTGACCCCGTGAGGCATCCTTGTTTTGGTCTTCGACTGAAAGCTCTGGGATATGTTTGAACAGAATCTTTACTGAAGTGAATAAGTGGTTTGATCAGCTTATAGATGACTTTACTAGTGTCATAGGCAGCCATTCAGATATCAAATTTGTCGCATACAGAATTTTTCTCGCGTGTAGATATATTTTGTGGAGCATATCGGTTTTGGTACTTACACAGTGGCGGGTGGATACATCCTTAGTGTTTCGTCC
Organism: Dermacentor silvarum; assembly: GCF_013339745.2. Classification (NCBI taxonomy): domain Eukaryota; kingdom Metazoa; phylum Arthropoda; class Arachnida; order Ixodida; family Ixodidae; genus Dermacentor; species Dermacentor silvarum. The sequence goes on from NC_051158.1 coordinate 88,467,034, forward strand.
ACAACGCATCTCAAGTACTTCATTCCGTGCATGATGGATTCGTAATTCAGCTCTCCCTAAAACAAGAAATGATGCGATGCAGTGAAAGGGAACAATAAAACATTCCGACAGAAACCATCTCGGGCTGAATGTCCGCGTTAATGCGATTAGTATCGAAGCGATGCAGCGATGCCCCGTATTGCCACCGTCGAATTGCGTAACACATGAGGCGCGTACCCCATCCGTACTCCTCTCGATAGAAAGGTTATTATTATATTATTATTATTGGCTGGGTTGAAAACATTTATATACTTGAGAGGAAAGAAAAAAAAAGGAGCAGACTGGCAACAGCCACTGGAAGCGGCACAACGCCTGCCTACCCTTAAAAAAAGGATACAGAAACAGAAATGGAAGATAGGGAAAGAGAGAGGAAGGAAAGAGGGAATAAATGGCAATATGACTGATCTTAAAGAATGAATCACAACAATGACAACAACAGAGTGCAGGCGGTCACTGCAGGTCACGCTACTAAAAGAATGGTAAAAATAGAAGATGTAATGCCTGAGGCCGTGTCACCCGAAAACAAAACGAAATAATTTACAAGCGGGAACTTAAGTTAGTTGGATCTATAAATGTTAGGACAGCGCGATGAGCTAAAGCTAGCGGGAGACACACGGGACGGAAGCAAAAAGACACAGACACCACGAGTGTTACATTCGCTTCCCTCCGGACATCCAGCAGCGCCGCTGCAAAGTCCGCGTCTAGAGCTTGTCTGCAATTATATGTGACGCGGGTTCGTTTCCGCCTAACATGAGAGAGATTTTAAAGGATTTTTATGGTCATTGAAGAGCAGGACAAACCCAGCGGCACATAGCCACGGCTATGCAGACGCAGAGGCACGCCGTGACGTCCTTTTAACGCATTCTCCATTCTTTGGGTAGTTCAAGCACTTTCCGGGCGCTATCTGTGTCTGTCCGTCTGTATGTCGGTTGGTCGGTCGGCCGGTTGGTCGGTCGGTACCTATGTACATACGTGCCGCTTTTCAACGAACGTCTTTCCCGGCGACATGGGTCACTGTGAATACGGGGACTGGTATGTGTCCTCTTCGAGTAAACATTTTGACATCAATTTGGAGTAATTTGTATGTGCCAGTCGGGTGGTGGTGATGATGATGTTGAAGCAGGCGGGGTTAGCCTGGCATACATGGTCGGCAATTCTTCCGCCTGATCCTCTTTTGAGTTGAGATGCAGGGGGTGTGTCACCAGGTGTCGATGAGCCTCGTGTCTCGCTGTAAGGCTATCAGCAGTAGTTGCGCTCTCTTCCTGATTAAATGCTCTTCGATTCGTCCGTGCCAGTCGGTCCCAGCTGGTCTTCAATGAACCTCTTGGTTCAGTGAACGTCTTTCACGTCAACGCTTTAACCAGCTGCGGCGTAACTGCATTGGGTATGTCCTGCTCTTGGATGAACCTCTCGCCATCTAGGGTCACTTTGTATGTGACACTGGATGTGCGGCTAGCGAGGGAACAATTTTCAGCATTTGCACGCACCGGTCTCGTCTCGTAGGCCACGCGGGCTTCTCGGCAGCACCAGTAGATGGCGCACCGCTTTTAAAAAAGCCCAGCTGCCGCATGACGCGCTTTTCCGCGTACGCAGGCATCGCCGTGCCTTTCGTTTCGGACACCATGCGCAGGGTTCACGGTGCCGCCGCTAGAGGGTGCCGAGAGTTCATAGGGGAGCGGGAAAGAGGAGTCCCGCTGCGTACACGCCTCCTAACAATGCAGCGCCAATACGTTGTGACGCTACATTGATTCAATGGTAAACCGATTACTGTCGGCCGTCATCGTGAGATGGGTTCTGCTGAATGTTTTCAAAGTGGTCAATAATGCGTCACGTTTTTTCCCCCACTTTAGATGTATTATTAGCTGCAGTTTACGGAAGCGTTACATTTGTTTCATTGCTCAGCTGCAGAGCTGAAATCTCCGTAGTTTCGTTTTTCAAAATTTTGGAAACTATAACAATGTTAATTAAAAGAATGCACGGCCTGAATAAAAAATATTTTTGCTACAGTCACTACACTTTAATTTTTTTCTTCTTCTCAATGTAGCAAACCTCATTAATCTCGGTGGAGTGGTTGCTTACCATGGACTCCACCGAGTGGTAAGCAACTCAGTTCCCTTGTATTTATATAGGAGCCGCCAAGCTAAAGCTTCCTCTTAAATAGCTGCGGCCGTGGTCGACAGAATTGGTTCTCATGCAAAAAGGTTTCAAAAAATTTTATGCACAACAACAAAAATTTTTTATGCAAGAAGCTCGACCAGATAACTCATAAAAAAGTTCAATGCATCAAAAGGTATTGCTAGCTTACGTAGTGCGTATTGATACTGAATTGTAAAGGTCATATTGTCTGCCATGTTTTCCCTTTATTTTCAGAATGCAATATGCAAATGAAAAAAAAGTGTTTTTCCCCCGAGGAGAGCAATGTGCCGCTTCACTTTTACTCGTGCCTCAACTAAGGAGGTTAAAACACTCACATATTCTTCAACAGCTGTGGCGACTTCAGCTCTGATCTTTTCCTGGATATCTTGGTACTTGGCCAAAACATAGCACATGTAAGAGATTGCCGTGGAAGTGGTCTCAAACCTTTTAAGAGCAGCACAAGAAAGACCAAACACCATTAATTTATTTTAGTGGTTTCTGTATTTTTAAAAGAAAACATACAGTAAAATGTTTTCATGCTTTAAAATATAGTGTAATTCATAATTGTTGTGTTCTAGGCTCAAATGGGAGCACTTGCAGTGAAAAAGAGAAGATCCTAAAAATCCGGGGAAGGGATAGGGTTGTGGGACGAGAGAGTTCGCGCATAAATCACTAAAATTGTGAGGCATATATATCATTACCTACCAGCCTGGGAACATTATTTGGGAACGCTAACACATCTGCTTTACATGAAAATTTATTACGCCTAAGGAACGGCATCACATTTAATGGTTCTTATCTTACAATTTGTCATGTAAAAAAAAATAAGGACGAGTTAAAGCAAGAGGCCGCGAAGAGATTTTTCCCACAAGCTTCCTGCTTACAGTTATTAACGCTTATACTTATATAAAAAGTTGTACTTTGTACCATGCCTGGAGGCTAGGGCTGCAATCACTCTCGTGATTCTACTGCCCAGCATTTGTAAGCTTCCTTGCCTGATTTATGAAATGCCAAGTTCCGTAGCGCGAAAGTATAGGAGAACAAAGAATGTTCTTGGGTGCGTTCGGACCGTTTTGCATTATACAGCAAAATAATGCTTCAGTTCCATCCCCCTCCCTTCCGAAGGAAACTGTTGCAGAAATCATCCACAATAATTGTCAATATACGCAAATATCCGAACGTTGAAATAGTGTGCATAGTGTGCGAGACATAGTGTGCCTGAAACCGTATATTTGTTGCGGTGAACTTATTTAGCTAGCGTTTGTTGTTTGATTGCGTACCTCCATAGAGATTGGAGCTGTTGACCAGCGCATCTTCCAAGTTGTACACGTGGGCGGCATGTGCTTCTCAAATAACTCTCAAGGTTCCTGTTCGACGACGAACGCGCCTTCTATCGAGATATGGCATTGCGAATGCGCGTCCTTTCATGCACGAGCGCCTGCTCATAGGTCAAATCTTTGCCGGCCTGCTGTCGGAATAAGCGATGATTCGGCTACGAAAGCGCTGTTTTTCTTTCCTGTCGACGGAGCGTGGGTACACGGTCACGCAACACAATGGCCTAAACAGAGACTGTAATGGCAGTGTAATCTTCTGCAATCATCGCCATTCTGTCAGCTGGCTGGCAAAAAGTGGGTGTATGGACAGGCACACGAGTTTTAAGGGACACACATGCGCAATGCGATCTCGTGACAGAATGTGACCTGCGCCACGCACGGACTTCCCGCCGACGCCGCTAGCCGGCACAACGTGTCAAGTGAGAGACAGTAGCCCGCTAAACACACGATCCGGTGTGTCGCTATATTTCTTCAACGCTAATCATATTAATGTCGACGTCTATCGTGATACGGGTTCTGCTGAAAGTTTTCGATACCGTAAGGAACCTGTTATTTAGGGTATGTTTGACCCTGTGAACGAAGAGGGTTTTGGACGAGTATGAGTAGCTTGTCTTTCTAAAGGGATAGCCTATCTTAGCCACTTCACCCACTTTTGATGGATGTCGGCCGATTTCGCATAATAAAAACCTGGAGAGTCAACTTGGGCCACCAGTTATGTGCTGGCCGCTGTCTTGCCGAGAAGGCATGGGCCACAGAGTTATGTGCCTGGAGAGACAACTTCGTGTTGGCTGCTATCTGTCCTATAGTAGACAACATGGATAACGGGGTATGAGCCACTGGCTATGCGGCCGAAGAGGAGACATCGAAATTGCGTACATGATACTGGCATCCGCCAATCCTTGGCCAATCCCGCAGAATGGATGTTCCAAGGTGACACACCGGTATGTAGCCCTTGAAGCGACAGCATTCTTTAGCGGCTTCGCCCGCTTTTGATGGACGTCAGCCGATCTCGCACAACAAAAACCGGGACGAGAGTAAAGAGTGGAGAGAGAAAACGCAGTTTCGGAGGAGTAGGGCAAGGCACCTGATTGGTGCCTTGCTCGTGGGTGACATCACACACTAGGAGAAGAGGAGGTGTGGGAGGCGCGCGTCAACTCCCAGTGCCCTATTCGCAACGGACACATGCGCGTCAAGCGCGACCGTTTGACGGATAGCTATTCGAACGGAGTTGCAGACAGAATGTTAGGGATAGTGGTAGCTGCTACAATGTTTCAACAGGGGTGCTGTGATTAAAACAATATATACTGTGTCGAGATAATATTTGGCATTGTGGTTGGCAGGGAGAGTGCCAATTTTTGTGTCTGCTCATGTGCCTTTAAGGTTTCGCGATCCACGGATGGCACGGAGATATGCAGCAGGTTGCACAACAAACCTATTGCTTGTTTTGAGGCACACTCGATGACTTTTGCAACAATTTGCACTGTCCTGCTCACAATGACTGCGGCATTGCGAAGCATATTAGAAGATATTATGTCTAGCACATTTTATCACGAGTCATTGTCATGGAGTCAATTGTGGCTTTCGCATTCAGCTCGTGAGAGTGAGCCGTTGCATTCTCGCTACTTACGCAGCCAGCATGATCATGGTGGTGTTCACGCCAACCTCCAGAAGGGTCATATTCCCTTTGCTTTTCATAGAGGCTGCGAGCAAAGAAAGAAATTTATCCCAATGACATCTGCGGCAACAGAATGGCGATTTTGTCAGCTCTACACAAATAGTATGCCTATCTATAAAGAATGAAAGAAACGTAACATATACAGAGCAATGTTATTTAGAGAAGGAAGACCTGCTGACATAATTGCAGTTATTGGCTCTGAGCTATCTTGCGCAGGTTGCGTATAGTACGTAGAATGATTTACGAGAGAGTTTGCAGCGATTGTCGGTAGCGAAATAAATAGAATATGGCATTGGCCTGCGGCCAAACGTATTTAATGTAGTCCACTTCTGCAGTCCACTTCTTCTTGAAGTGGACTGCAGGAGTCCGTCTAAATCGTTCTCTAGAGCATTGTTTGGCCAAGTGCTGGAGAAGACCTAATCGAATGCGAAGGCTAATTCCTTCAAAATAGGCATTTATACGTTTATGTGTGTTTGGCAGACGTTTAGTTAATTCTTAAAACACCATAGAAACATTTTTTAATTTTTTTATTTCTTTTTTTGCGTGGTAAAAGTGGCAAATGAATGATATGTATTAGACGTTTGTAAGGTTATAGATAACATGGCGATGGGGCTACTGATGTTTTGCTTTAGAGATATACATAATATAAATTTGTTTAAATATTCGTACATTTGTTGCGGTCAAAGGCTAAGAGCACCAGTGATAAGCTGGAATAGTTAGGTGAAGTTTTCTTGCTTCTATGCATGGTTATAAATTTCACAATGTCAAGCGACCTTATTGAATTTAGTCACACGTACAAACACTATAACTAGTTTGGCTGTAGTTGCAATGTAAGCAGAACGTTATTGCACACAGGGACAGGTGCCTACCATCATTTGGGTTGCTTTTTGTTCACTTGCGTCTAGCATGATCTGCAGCAGGTCTGGCCTTCTTGCCTGAAATGACAAAATTGCAAGCTTTGAGACATAAAACATGTGAAATATAAAATAGGAAAGTATGAAGCAGAAATTCTCACAAAGACACTTCATATTTTCGCTTAGCGGCCAGCGACAGCCTTGAATCTACCTATATAGGGCTGATGATGTGCTCCGAGTATACAAGACAGACTATATGCAATAAAGCGTAGGGGCCACCCATTCTCAACAAGTTCGTCTATACGAACCTTCATACTGCGGCATTATTGCGTGCGATTGAACCTTGACCTTATGATGGCAGGACTTTTCAGCTATCATTATCGTTATGTGCGCCACATTGACACCATCGAAGTACGATTCTGTGCTTGCTTTAGCTTATAGCAGGACTCTTTATTTTGAACTAGAGTGCGGTGTGTCCGTGAAATCGCAATGAACAGTTGTGTCCGAGTTCTGTGACATCATTTACCAGATAGTGAGCTATTTTCGCATTTTTTACTGTGTGCAAACTTAACGATATATCTTGTGAAGTGTCTTCCCGACCCCACATATTTTAGAAGTAACGCGCTTGGTCTTCTTTTTCCACGTTATAGCGTTACACAAATCAAAATTCAGTATCGAGCCCGGGATTATGAAACAGGCCAAGTCTGAATGCATTATAAAAAACCGCCCTAATACTACTGCACGTTATGCCTCTTCACACGTGTTCTAACTATCAACGATAGAGAGGCGCACATCCTTGGTGGAGCAGACTTCAGACGTGAAGGTTCACGGGGTGCAGGCTTATAATCATGATCACAAGAATGACCTTCTTCATCTTCTTCAGTACCTGAAGGCGACAGACTTGAGTACCCGACTGTATACGTGCTGCACTTAGCTTAGTGCATGTGAAAGTGCGTTCAAGACTAGTGTCTTCTGTATCTTTCACTCCCCCATCGCCCTCCACACGTGTAGGGTAGCAAACTGGACTAAGTTTGATTAACCTCTCTGCCTTTGCTTCCTCCATTCTCTCTCTCTCTTGCGGACCGCAATTCTTGCTCTTTCTCGACACCTTTAACTCCTCCTATACCCCTTCCCTAGAAGCTCCAGCAAGTTCTGAGTCCGAAAATCTATCTTCCGGCGGGCCACCGCGTGCTCTTATCCCCGTGCGTGTCTACTATCTTCCGCACAACCTTTCTAGAGTGGAGGAAGATTCTCTGGAGACTTCGGGCCGGGGCGGCCCTTACACCAGACATCACTTGTCCTTGGGGTCTACCTGGTGAATACGAAGTTCAGTGTCCGAAATGCTCGGCGCATGCGTCGGCAGCGGATGCCTGTCATCTACTTCAGTTGTGCCCTGGGACAGCGACAGTGCGCGAAAGGGCTACTTAGACGTGTGAAGCTAAGAACTGACCAACCTGTAGACTGTGAAGGATGCATCATGAACAACGCATTTTATAAGTCGCTTTCGGTGTGTCTGCATGAAACTGGTCTTCATGCTTACATTTAATTTCATCCTAATGCTAAGCGCGTGGCAACCTCAAGTTAATAAAATCATTCTGAGATGACAGCCATGGAGCAGAAAAAAAAATGAGCAGCTGTAGTCCGACGTACCGAGGCATGTGGAAGAAGCAACGACAGTAGTTGCGCAGGCGTGGAGAGGGCACGCTGGATAGCCACAATGCTCTCTACCACGTTGCTCTCTGTGGAGGTAGTTTAATAAAGCTGTAGCTGTCCTTCTTATCTGACCGCATTAGATATATATAAAATGGGCCATTGGCATCGTACGCGAGTTTGGAACCAGGGGCCGATGCCATAGTTGTAGAAAGCGGGGGTGGACCATCCTCACACCACCAAATCAAATCGGTCAGCGCAAGCGTTAGATCATTTTAAATTTTCCGCGGTGTAGGGAAGTATGTCCTCAACGGAGAAACTCGCGGAGCAACTTCTGGAAAGGCGGAGTGGCGTTGTAGTATGACGTAGAGGGGCACGTCACAGAAGGAGCGGAGACGGTCGCACGGCTGTGCGACAAGTGCACTAAGTTACGGGATACTTTTTATCGAGGTCGTTCTAATGTCTAATGAATTAGTAGTTGTCGTTCACCGATGTGTTTCTATTAGTAAATTGGTGTATAGGAATAAGCGTGGTTAGTATATGCGTTGAATTCTTTAGCGAGAGCTGTATAGTATATCACCTGTAGTGTATAGGTCAAACTATTCTACTATCGTACACCGCCGGTTTAGAGCAAGTTAACTTAATCTCGACCCCAGTCGCCAACTGTCTGTGCAGACCACGCTGGAGAGCCAATTTCATGACGCAGCAGCTGACGCCAAAATCATGACGAGCGAGCAATGGCGGCAAGCATGTGATAAGAACAGGCTAAGCATTATCGCTGTTCTTGTATTCTTTTCCCGCCAGTTCCCGCAATTACCAGCATAAGATGGCTGCCCCGTAGAAGCGCTGTAAATTCTAGTCTATGGATCGCGTTAAATATCAAAAAGCAGAAATGGCGTCGCGTTGCTGTGGCGTTTTGATAGACTAAAGGTGGCGTTGCACACATGTAAACAACAGCAGCAGCAGGCAGGCAACAAGATTACAATTCTATAAAAAAACAATTTTTCTACCTTGGTCCTCTCTAGCACAAAATGATAAAAGATACTTTATAATATCATCGCTCTACAGTCACTACAGGAAAACACGAGAACGTGTTAGTAATTTTCTCCTTCTACTGCCGCCTTTGAATACATATGGTGGCATTCATTTAGCACGGTCTTATCACGAGACCAACAAAACAAAGTCTTCAGGCGCATTTATTTCAGTTTCGATAAACAAGGTTTTGTTCGGCGATGCGGTGGCCCTCGTATATAAGCTCTTATACTTCTCCATCAATCAATCAAGCTAAAGCGCCAAAGAAAGAAAACCAAAGTCACATGCCGGCGCGGCACACGCAGCACAGTCACAGCGTGAGCTCGAGGAGCGGCTCCATATTCGACAGCATGCACTACAGGGAGGGTCTTCGCGGCGAAGTCTCTTTGCGCCGTTTTCACGAGAACGATCTGAACTGTTCTCCCGCCGTTGACGGCGAGCTGCGCGTTGTGTTGCTCTCTGCAACGAGGTCTGCCGAGCCCGACGTTGCCTGGTTCCATACGCGCGCGTAGCTCTACGATTCGCGTTTTCAGCAGCGGTTCGTACCTTGCGAAGAGGCGCCCTATCGTGTATAGAATAGTAAACACAGGTATGGAGACCACGACCTTGGCACGGGACACGAGACGACGCAACTGTTACATGGCGTCACACTTGGTGGAATACAACGCAACTGCAATGCAAAGTTCACACCTATCGACGCTACGCGGCGCGCATCTCACATCGGGTGACGAGGGGCGATACAAGGGACAAGGCACGTAACAAAGGACAAGGCACGATAGGATGCTACTGATGCTGTTTCTGCTGCTGCTCATGATGACTTACTGGCATCCCCTTATTTTCATCCCCATAGGGACAAATAGTCGCCTAGCCTGCTTGGATTAATGAGGTATGCTATATATGTTTTTCATTCTAGCATTTTTGTATACCTCTTCTTAATGTTATTTTTCTTCCTCAAAATTTATTTATCTACCTTGCGCCACTACCTGTGCAACTGCTACATGATGTGCCACCTTGTGCAATAATATGCATTTGCAATGCAAACTGTGCAGGTATCGACGCTACGCAACGCGCATCTCATATCGCGTGACTCCTCGCGCGCTAGGACGCCTGTATAGGGCAGTTACGCAGCTGACTACCGCGCAGAGTGCCCGGCTTCGATCCCGGCGCAAAGTGGGCATTCTTTTTATCAGCGGAGCTGTTTAAGCCGGCCGTAATGTGTGCCGCCTGCCACTGCGTTGGCTAGCAAATACCTCGCGGAGCGGCGTGTGCTTCCCCTCCTCTCCGTGTCGTACAGATGTTGCCTTGACATGGGACGTTAATAAGGAAAGGGAAGGAGAGAATGCGCGCGCCTCGCGCTATGCACGGGAGAGAGAAACAGAAAATGAGAGCGAGAGAGAGAGAAACGAATTGTAGCAGCACCAACGAGGCAACGCGCAGAGGTGCTGTCGACGCCAATCCGCGCTTCTCCGTTTCCCCGCATTAGTGCCGAACGTTTGCGGTGTCCGTGACTGCAGCAGGCGCCTCTGGCAGCGGCTCGGCCGAGCACTACTGCGCATGCACTGTGACGTCATCCCGGCGTGTCGTCTGCTGCGCGCCGCCCGTACACTGTGCATAGCTTTCGCCCCACTTCTCCTACGTGTGCTCGGCCTGCAAGTGCTTCGCGAGGCGTTCCCCGATACCACGGACCACAAGCAAATGCGTATACACTTCGTGACCACATAAAGCCAACTGACAATGTTGGCTTTATGTGGCAGCTTTACGTGGCAATGTTGTCTTTATTTACAAAATCGAGTCCGTCGGTTCCCCTTCTTCTTTCGTTTATTCATTGTGAGGGTCTCGAATGTGACAGCCTTGATGTGATCAGGTAACATGTGAGTGTTTATTAGCCACGTGCCTGCTCTCCCAAAATCTTGTGTTACGTGACGCCATGGCGCTAAAAAGGATGTTCCACATCCGCCCACCATGCTTCTGAGTGGCGCTGGCTAACACAACGAGGGCTAGATCTAGTAACCATAAATATCCAAGTTCATGGACGAATTGATGGCCTTCGCTGTATACCCCAATTGGATGTGCAACGCACGCGTTATGCGGAGGTTGCGGGTTCGGCTCCCGCCGGCGACAAGCTATCGTTTCGTCCACTTTCATTTCCCCTTTCTTCAGTGTTTTCTGCATTTCAATTTAAACCGCACTTAATTTCCCCGATGCTCTCCTTGGCTTCATTGTCTGTTGGCTTTATGTGGTTATGATTAGCAAAATCGAGCCCCTCGGTCCCCCTCATTCTTTTATTTATACACTTCGTATAACTTAGCATCACTTCGCATAGCCAGGACCAGCTAGGAACCGGTCAGCTCCGCTGTGTCGTTAGCCTTGCGCCACTAGTGCAAGCTACCCTAATTTTTTCCTTATTCCTGGCGATAGTAGCGACGGGCGCCGGCGGCGGCGGACAACATCGCCAACCGAAACGGCTATTGGAATGAGCCCACAAAAGTTTACGCTGTAAAATATTTACCTGCGGGTTTTGGACCCTCAGTTCAACAATCTTAGTGGTCTCCTTATTGAAGGCAGCGAAACCGAAAGATCCGATCTTTTCATTCAGCCATAGTATTGGAGCAACTAAAGGGGCCAATGTAGTCGTGGAATCTGTAATTGCAAAAAAATGAGCGAAGAAGTTTTTATACTTATTAAATAATAGTGTCTCAAAACAATGCCGCATTTTGCTAAGCGCATGGAAGTTTTTTTTTCCCATAACACCTCATGGTATCATCTTTAAATCCTTGCATAACTTGTTTGTGGAGAAGCTGGCAACAGAATAGTTGCCAACATTTAGTATTTCATCCAAGAAAATCAGTGATTCACATAATTATTAAAAATGTATTTCTGAACTCCTTGGGGCACCAGAAAACATTAAAATATACGAATGAATGGTTGGAGGACCGAGACATTGATGGAATAATGAAACGCGGTGTTGGCTTAGCTGAAACACTAGAACGTGCTTCAGTAGACCGAAGCCCTAGGGTTAGTGCACAAAAAACTGTTCAGATTGTATACGGCGATGACAATTACTGGCAAACATAGTTACATTTTTGGCATGAAGCTTTGCGCTAACGGTATTGGCAGATCGCTGTTTAGGTTGGATCCACTCACGGGCGAACACGTGGAAGGGTCCGGTCATGAGGCTGTGCGCGACTTTCCGTGCGGTCACCAGGAAAGGGTGCGAGAGGTTCCGCGTAAAGCAGCAGTCGAATCCGAAAGCTGCTCGCCCAGTGTAGTCCAGGGCAAGACCTTTTAGTGGATCAAAAACTGCAAATTCGCGTCCTGCGTCTGCCATGTTGTCCAGCAGTTCCATAAACAAGTCGGCCGGTTGTACGAGTTCCCGCATCATCTGCAAGCACGCGGTACTATATTTAAAGTGTTACTAACCAAGGTGTACAATAGTCATTAACAGTCGACTAGTCACGGTACACTCTAAACACAATCGACGAGGGCTTCAAAGTAACGTAACAGGTGATGAAAACAGACGGCAAACTTGCGATGCAAGTGCTTTCTTCCGATGAACCTCCTAAAGCGTACAAAATATCTTATAATCTAGACCACACACTTGTTATTTTCCCTTCAGTCACGAATTATAATCGACCATTGAACGATAAGTTACATATTTTCATTCTAAAGAGCTGAAGATTCCAGAAAATGGAACTGAATGTGGCAGGATAATGGTTTGTGCATTTCTAGTTAATACATATAAATGCCGCGCAACAACTAAATATGGATATTGAACACAGTCATGGAGCTCTTTATAGAAAAAATCGATTAGAGTCTCAAATTGCTCATTTATTTATTTATTTTGGTACTGTCAATCGCCCGAAGGCTTTACGGAGAGGAGGGGCAAGAACAACTGTAAGTGTTAATGGCGGTCTTGAAATTCTTGGAGTCCGAGATGGCAGAGATGGAGGCAGGTAGGCGGTTCCAGTCTTCCGAGGTTCTTGGTATAAGCGTGTCAGAGTAAATTTTTGTGCGACAAAGGTGAACACCAACTTTCTGGGAATGATTAATGCGAGATGATACGTACGATGGCCGATGGACTAAGTCTTCTCTAAGTATGTGATCGAAGTAAAATAGTTTATGGAAGAGGCACAGTCGAGAACACTTTCGGCGCAGAGCGAGGTCTGATAGGTCAAGAGTTAGTATAATCAGGGTCCTTCAATACTTTTATCCTGGTCATGAAACTCCCGCGTAACGCTATGGGAGAGCTTCATATAGCACCCGAAGTTATGGTGCCGCTGTGCTGGCGTCGCTATAAGGGCGACGGGAGAAGGCGGCCGCTGCTGCCGGAAAGCGGAGTGTCGGCGCGGCGTGCTGTTGTGCGTGGTTGTTTTTTGTTTCGCCTGAACGTGTCTCTCCATGTGATGAAGACTTAGAGATTGACTCCTACCAAATAAGGAAATTTACTAGCCCGACGTTTCGGAACCAATTCGGCTCCTTCTTCAGGGGGTATCCTTCGGAGGTGGCGGTGTGCCGCTTTTAAAAGGTCCATCGTCCATCTTCCTGCCACTGCCTTTTAAAAGCGGCACACCGCCACCTCCGAAGAATACCCCCTGAAGAAGGAGCCGAATTGGTTCCGAAACGTCGGGCTAGTAAATTTCCTTATTTGGTTGGAGTCAATCTCTAAGTCTTAATCAATTTTCCCAACCAGACAGGTAATTCTGTCGAAATGTTTAGCTTCAACTCTCCATGTGGTGACATCGATAGTTTGTAATTTGCCACAGCAGCGACACCTAACACTTGCTGTGTGCCAGACTGTCGCTCCGGATACAAGGGCGTCGACGAAAAAGACTCCTTATTCTGTTTACCAGCCAACCCGGAACTACGGGACAGGTGGAAGCGAGCAGTCCCGCGACAAGAGACTGCCGGGTTCTCGTTTGAATCGAAGTGCTTTCGCGTGTGCGAAAAACATTTTGATGCCGGAGACATTATTCTTGGGGACGTGTGTACAGTGAATGGAAACGTTGTGCCACTGCCACGCGATCGACCCAAACTGGTAGAAGACGCCATTCTGAGGATTTCCTAGGAGTGCCGGTGTACTTGTCTAAGAGTACCTGCAGAAAGGCGGCGAGCGGTATCTTCAAACTGCGCTGAAGCCGAAGTTGCGGCCGTCGCAACTGCAGAGGTCACCGATGCAGCCGAAGAAGAAATTCACGGTAAGTCTGGCACACACCTTTGGAGTATGCTACTTACTCACTACGCAGGCAAACTGGCATCACTCTTATCACGAAATTCGTTCTTGGTCACTCTTTGCAGATGAAGTACGAACTGTGAATCGCCTTGGCGGTGCTGATGCAGAGTGCCTAACAGAGCACGCCGTTTGCTTTGCCTCAGAGCTGCAAAGGGTGAAGGCCCAACTTCGAAGTGTGAAGCAACAACTTGATTCGTGTCAGCGGAAGCTCGCAAAAGCGGAGGCGCAGGCAAATGAAAAAACGGGGCATGCGGGAAACCATCCAGAAGCTATCGGGCCGCAAGAAGCTCATTATAGATCAGTGCATCATGAAGGCAAACATGAAGTCTACGAATTCAGTGCGGTAAGCCCCATTCCTGATGTTTTTTTTTCTATAAACCGCGAAAGTGTCTGTGTTTTAGAGGTTTGCTTGAGGCGCGGCATTTGCAATGAACGTGCTTATTTTTTGCTTAATGATCAAACGAAAAAGTGATAGCGCTGACCTAAATGAAGATGGGCCACGCCTACTCTTATAAATGCAAGATCTCTTTCAGGATGAAGAACCTACAGCTAACCAGGTAAATGTTTTAATAACACACACCAAAACAACTTGCAGAGTAGCTGTGCACTGTATAGAAATGTGATAATGATTGTCTAGCCATTTGATGCTGATGGCATACACGTCTAGTTGTTTGGAATGCAGTGAACATCTATTATGCTTTCTGGTGTTTAAAAGTTCTCACTTTTTCCATTCACTGAGTGATAGAGCGAAATATTTGTGTTTCAGATTGATACCCTCGCAGTTTTTTGGACGATATACTACTGGAGCCGGCTGAATGCATGCAAGTTATCAATCATCCGGAGTCAACGAAGGGCTGCATTTTGGACTACCTTGGTGGCTACATTGCAAGATAGTTTGCTAAAATAAGTTGCAAGGACTGCCTCCAAACACTGAGGAGCACTTCCCAAGAGCCAAGTGCACTGACCGAAATAAAGACTGGGGGATTTTTGCAAGTGCCATCAGACCAGCTGCTGTGCCTTCTGCAAATTGTGGAAGAGCACGTGGAAGTGTGCACCGTGGACAATATATCCTGTGTCAATGTCTACATGAACATTGTTGAAGACGTCCTGCTTCATCGGCCAGTGTAGGCTGCGCAACACATTTTGTCAGCACTACGGCTGACAAAAGTGCTGTTTGCATTTTACTTATTTTACGTTATTAAGTGCCGTTTGCATTTTACTTTGCAAGCGAAAGGAACAGGCTGTTTCGTGCTGGTGTTCGTTCATCCTGTCCAGCCGCAGGAGAGAGGAAAGTAGTGACAAATTATTTTTCCAGGTATTTTGTATCATTCCCTCTATACACCAACTTTTCTGCCAGTCTATCAAACACAATCTTAATTGCAACCATATGTGCAGTAGTTCTTGTGGCACTTTTGCATTCTTGACGCTTGCTAGTAATTAGCCTTATAATCGTATGTACCATGCCATCCATTCCGCCCTTTTACTAAGCAGAGACTGTCCTGCAAGGGGTAGCGTGGTTAGCACAAGTCAAAATGCTATTCACAAAGACCTACACAAACTTGTTTTCTATTAGGCAGAAAAATTATTACAAAAATTAGGCTCTAGTTGGATTAAGAAAACTGAGTATAAAAAGAAACAAGAGAAACATGCAAAAAAGTAATATAGTTATTCAGTTTGATCGGTAAATGTAGCCTTGAATGACCTAGTTGCGATGGAAGCTCCGAGCTGGTTTCAATCTGCGCTGGTATTTTTTATAAAAAGACTCGGGTGGTGTTTTCGGTGACTAAGTGGTACGCCAACCTTGAACTGATGGTCGCTGTGACATTAAATGTGAATGGATGAAAAAAATTACAGTCGCGCAGGTTTGAACTGATCATGTTGAAATTTGTATGCATAAATGCAAGAACTTTCGCTTAGAAACCGCAAATATTGCCTATATCTAGCATGCGCAGATCACAGCTGCTGCTGCAATTAGTGCCAAGATGACTTTATTCAGACGTGCCTGTTCTGCGCGCGAAATTCCCATTGGCAGCTTCGCGATGCCCCAGAATAACCGGCAATTAGCAGGAGAATGGGCACTGCGGACCGCCAGCGCGCAGTAGGGCGCACCATAACTTCTTGCGCAAGCAACATTCATCTGTAAGTCAGCTAGGCTTAGTCATGGTACACTGCATAATTTAAGCTCAATTTTAATCACCTACACATGAATCAAGAAACGTAGTTACAGGTACGAGCACAATCGAAATTGCATCACTTGACGGAGAGCCTTGGTTGAACCATTGCTAACAATCAATGACTTGAAGTAGTAATCAACTCAAATGCTATCTTATTTGGACAAGAGTAATCACTGCTATGTTCAGTTATCGAACCCAGTGAAAAATAAATGTGGGCGAGGTGTTTTTCGTGGCAAACATCCACGCGAACGCACGACTGCTCTTCCAAGCGTGGCAGATCGGTGCCTTCTACTCGCGGTGGCGCCTCTGGTGGCCGCTTTTGTCCCTATATGAAACTTCGGCGGCAGTTTCATATACTCCCGCCGAAGTTTCATGACCAGAAGAAAGCATTGATGGACCCTGGTATGATTGAGGAGACACTAGAATAGCGACTATAGTTAGAAAGTATAAACGGGACGCTGCGATTCTGGAGAAGCTTTAAAAGGTTTGTTAGTGTTACCTGTCCAGGTTGCCAAATTCAGCAGGCTTTCTCAAGTTGGGGTCTGACCAAGGTCTTGTAAAGTGTGAGTTTTAATGTAGTATTGGCTCGTGATAAGCTGCGACGCAATAAATCTAGCATGCGATTAGCGTTGTTGACAATATCGTTAACATGCAAAGTTCATGATAAATTGTGGGCTATAATCACACCAAGATATTTGTAAGAAGTGACGGCGGTTAGGGGTGAGATATTAAGAGTGTAACCAGCAGGATTTGTTGAGTAAGGCACTCGGGACATGCTCATGCTTTTACACTTGTTAATATTAAGTTTCATTAGCCAATGAGAACACCAGCGGGAAATACTATCAATGTCAGTCTGTAATGCAGTACGGTCACAGAGGTTAGAAATTATGCGATACATTACACAATCATGAGCGAACAGTTTTATAGAATAAGAAGAAACTTGGGTAGGAGGATCATTGATGTATATGGGAAAGAGCAGCGGTCCTAAAGCCGACCCCTGAGGCACCCCCGATGTTACTGAAGCGAAAGAAGAATCATAACCGTTAGCTGAACCACATTGAAAGCGGTTAGAAAGAAAGCATTTAATCCAACCTAAGACGTTCGCATCGACGTTCAACCTGTCAAGTTCAAGAAAGAGTAGCTGATTTGAGATTGAATCAAATGTCTTAGGGAAATCTAGGAAAATACAGTCGACAACGAAACCATTATCAAGAGCGGGAAATAAGTAGTTTGTAAATAACGGAAGTTGCGTTTCACAAGAACAAGAGTTTCTAAAACCATGTTGAGAAGTAGAGAAAAATGAGTTAGACTCAAGAAAACATACCACATGTGAATAGAGGACGTGTTCCATGAGCTTGCAAGGTATACTGGTCAATGATATCGGTCTGTAGTTCAGTGGAGATGGAGAAACACCTGATTTGTGCTAAAGAACCACTCTCCCCACCTTCCAATCACTTCGTTTGGTGCAACATTGCAATGACTGTGAGAAAATCTCGCAAAGATTCGATGATGAATGCACTGATGTGCATTTCAAAAACTTCGAATTAATACCATCAGGGCCAGCACAGCTAGAGACCTTTAGGTTTTCAATTAAACGAGAAATACTAGTTGAATTAAACACAATAGGATCATTATAATCATCATCATCAGCCTATATTTGTGTCCACTGCCGGACGAAGGCCTCTCCCTGCGATCTCCAATTACCGCTGTCGTGCGCTAGCTGATTCCAACTTGCGCCTGCAAATTTCCTAACTTTATCACTCCACCTAGTTTTCTGCCGTCCTCGAATGCGTTTCCCTTCTTTTGGTATCCATTCTGTCACTCTATTGTCCACAGGTTATCCATCCTAAGCATTACGTGGCCTGCCCAGCTCCACGTTTTCCGCTTATGTCAACTAGAATATCGGCTATCCCCGTTTGTTCTCTGATCCACACCGTTCTCTTCCTGTCTCTTAACGTTAGGCCTAACATTTTTCGTTCCACCATAGGATACACACAATAGGATACATAGGGAAAAATATTGAGTCGGGATAATCAGGATATACAACAGGATTATTATGCGAAAAAAAGAGATAAATGCATTATTTAGTACGTCACAACAATCCTTGTTGTTTACAGGAACGCCATTAGTATCACAAAGCTTAAACAGAGTTTCATTTTTGCTATTGAATGCGCACCAAAATTTTTCGAGGATTGTCACGTAGAAGTGTTGGTAGTGTGTTACGATAAAAGTCCTCCTTAGCGCGTGCTATCGCTTGTTTGTACTCGTTATCTGCGTTAGTGTAAGCAAACCAGCTCGAGGCACTTGCGGATCTTTTTGTGCTTCGAAATAACCTTTTCGTTTTATTTAGTAGCCGTTTAAATTGTGTGCTAAACCAAGGTGTCCGAGATTTAGTTGTAGTTCTCTTCAGTGGGATATAGCCGTCCATTAGGTATGTTATTTTATCTTTAAAAAAAGCCCAGTTTGCCTCTGCCGTGCAGTGCACAAACTCGGCAGATATTCGCTAATGAAGGATGACAATTCAGAATTATTAGCTGTGACGTCAGTACTCTTATAAACACGAATAACTTTAGATGATTCGACCGAAGAGGTGCAAGCGCGTAAGTCGAAAAGTTGAATGCAATGATCACTAACGGCAGGAAAATGTTGAACACTTGGAACGAAGTCAGGGGTTGTGGCTAAAATGAGGTTCAAAGCGATGGCTGGATGACTGCATGAACTTCGTGTGGGTTTAGTGATAAGTTGCGTGAGGTTAAAATCAAGACATAGAATAATGAACGCGAGACACTCAGATCCACCCTTCATAACTGTACGTTGGGTTTTCCAGTCAATCCCCGGAAAGTTAAAATCGCCCACCAAGAATAAAGGGCATGTAGAAAACTGTTGTGTCAAGATGCTTAAGATGTCGGAAAGTTCATTGCAAATGTGTTAGTTGAAATAGGTGACCGGTAGCAGGCACTAAAGATGAAGTCTTTGTGATCGACGGTTATTCGAGTGCATACAAATTCCAAATGAGTAGAAATAGTTATCTCGCGGCAAGATATAGTATCAGGGACGGCTGTAAGCACTCCACCACCTGTCAGTTGCTCGCGGTCTCGACGAAAGAATTTATAGCTACTTTCGCATTCAAAAATTTCGTGATTAGTCCGCTGAGCACGTGTCTTTTAGAGAGGACAAAGATTCGCGTTTATTACCTACGTTGCGCACGTTAGAATAGGAAGACAGAGACCTGTTTACGATTCGGGTTAGTAATAAGCTACAACGGCGCTGCATGTGCACTGCGGAAGAACGGTTGTTACGGCCTGAATGAAGCTCGCAAAGCCGGTCTGTAGTGGGACGATACACGTAGCTTTTCCTATTTATATGCAGTTTGTTAAGACGAAGTGCGCACTGTTGGCCGCTATTCTTGCCGAATTCACTAAGTTTCTTTCGACATTGACGTGTAGCTCCGGAAAAGCCCTCAGCTACAGATATGCCTGCACCGCGAAATTTTGAACGCTGAGAAAGGATGCTTTTCTTCAGTTTTGAAGAACCAAATTTTACTACTATTGGCCGTGTTCTGCCCAAGACGTGCGTACCCAGACGGTGTGCGCGTGAAATGCTGTCGCCAGGAAACGTAAGACTTAAAATACGGGTGAGCGACTCACGAACGTGGCACTCGGACTGCGCCGAGGTTTCCGCAAGACTATCAACAAGCCCGTAAAAGATCAAGTGGTCATGTCGCGATCTATCCTGAAGTTCATCGTGTCGTGAATTTAGTATTACAGTTTCATTCTTAACAACACTAATCACAATACTAGGTAGGTTCTCGTCATGCCGAGATGAATCGATCGATTCAACAACCGCGGCAAGTCTGGTTGTTTTGTCAGACACCAAAGGGTTACAGCCTCTGTACTATACCGAAGCTTGTTTAAATGAGGGCCTGTATGTTACTGCCGTTTTATACAATTCCGAAACCTTTGTTCAAGCTGCTAATTACACTAGTTCAACAAAAAAGCGTTGTAACCTTCTAGTTTCTCAGCGACATCACACCAGCGAAATCACAAAGCAATCCAATAAGGAAGTTTTGAAACTGTCATTCGGAATGAAAGTAAAATTTCGTCCCTTATGCTGACCTTAGACATGAAATTTCGTGGCTTATACTAATCAGCTCATTAGTGGGAACACTACTCGCAACGCATCCTGCATTGTAGCAATGAGCATCGTTTTAAATAAGTACGCACCTGCTTCAGCTTGTTAGAAGTGAATGCTTGTGAGATGCAGCTCCGCATCATTCTCCACTTCGCTCCTTTGGCGTTTGGGATGCTCTTGCCAATGGAGGCATGCTCTTGCTCTTTTCTCATGATAACCTTTAAAAAAATTATTTCACCACATTTTATTGACAGAGCTTCGCACTGCAATTAATAAGTGGAAGGGAACAAAAGGTGCACGATTCCTCATTTGTAATGTTTTAGATAACAGTTTATACTCCTTTGCGTTCGCGCCCGATAGAGATATGAAACTAATATTTTGTCTACTCAATATTCCGGGGAAGGGGGGAGGTTGTTGCTTACGCCTTTGTGTGTGTGTGTGACTTGTGGTGTGAAATGTAATAAGTGATCACAGTGGCATGAGTGCGATAAAATGATGACCATGAAATGACGACAACGACATGAGAACAGTGGCGTGTTGGTGTTGGTGCTCACGTCCATGCTCACGTGCATCACTTGCCGTTCAGGGCCACCTTAATTCATTTTATATCCAGTGCTTGGTTGCGGTATATCCGATACCGACCAATCAGGCTGCCTTAATTCGTACCATATCCGGTGTTTGTTTGCACTACGCCCGGTACCGTTGGGTCGCCTTAATTCACACTATATACTTCGCTTGCTTACATTATCTAGTACTAGCCAATCGGGCTGCCTGTATTTGAAATATTTATCCAGTATTTGTTTACACTAGGTTTGGTACCGACCAATCGGGCCACCTTAATTCGCATTATATCATTTGTTTGTTTGCACTATGTCGGGTACCGCGGGCCGTCTTTTAACTCGCATTATATCAGGCGTTTGTTTGCACTAAGTCCGCTACCGTAAAATCGGGAAGCCTTAATTCGGGACTATATCCGGTACTGGCAGATCGTGCAAGACTGTAGCCAGCAGCCAACAAGGGATTTAACAGCAATACGACGACGGCATGATGACGACCTTACTTTCAAAATGACCCACGTATTCGGCAATAGATACTTGGCAAGACAGCAGCTAGCAGCAACAGAGGCAAACAAAGCTTCACTTAAAAAAAAAAAAAAACAACCGTCAGTTATGTCCGAATTACGCAGCGTTGAAAGCGATATCAAGGCTTAGGGTTGCACTGAAGCTTCTCAGACGGTGTTTTAACTATTCCACGGGGGCGACATGCTTACGCGCCGTAGCACGCGAGGCAACTGCTTCTTTGAAACAGAAACAACACATTGGCAGCTACCAGGCGTCTCACAACATTGGCATGACGAGCAGTGCTGCTTGCGCCGTTGCAGGCGCCGTGGATCGTCGTCTCAAGAGACGAGAGTGACGGAAAGCCATCGGCATTTTTCAGCGTTATTCAGTTTATTTGCCGCTTACTATCCGTTAGTTGCACGCAGCTTTCTGCTCAGCTGGAACGCTAGTCTGCTTGCGCGCGACAGCTCACGGCAGCAGGGTAAGACCGAACTCACTGCGCGTCTATAGATGCCTTTAAACACTCCACGCGTTGCACGCGCATGCGCCGTCGATGACGCGACAGCACGACGGTGGCGGCGGGTGCGGTTTCAAGGGCGTCGGCACTAACAGCACGAACGCGCCTGGAGTGTCCGTAAATTGCTATTGCAGTAAAGTGCAAATGGAAGCTGATATCAAGCCCGTCACTTCTCATGCAAAAGAAACATAGGTTATATGAAGGCAGTCTAAAAGGCGATTTTCCAGGCTAAGCTTATCATTCTCCCTATTGTGGCAATTTTGTTCCGAGCACAATGAACAATTTTGTGTCGTTGAGCGGAATAATGGTGCAAAGAAACGATGCAGACAGGACAGACGTCATGATATATGATGCACCAACTGGCTCAACAGTCAACCATTGTGACTTGAATCATCAGTGTTTGACAGGTCGTTTTTATATATCCTGAAACAGACACGGCTACATCGGTTGTGTTGTACGGTGGGAAGTGTGCCTAGTGTCAAGCCGATTTCTCTAGGACTTTATTATGTTTTTGATTCAATTCCCTTCATAAGCCGCGGAGCTTACGAAGAGGTAAGTTCGCAGTTGCGTAATTACGATTGTTGGCAACTGTGCTTCAGAAATAAAATAGCGAAACGCGTTAAGAAATCTCTCCGTATTGAAAGATAACCCGTCTCAAGAAAAATGAAAAGAGCTACATGATGTGACGTGTACAGCTGTAATAATTTCATGGAGAGTGTGTGGGAGTTTCTGCGTCAGAAAAAAAAAATCATTGATCCACGGCTTGCAATGATCAATGTAAATTCCTTGGTTCAATTTGTTGCTGGCAGCCCACAAATTCCTAGTAATTCGTGCGCTCGTTCTACATAGGAGGCTCTGCCGTCCTTAGCGCGACGTTTCGACACAGTTCTAGATGCTATTGCATACTACTATATTGCTTAAGGTGGCGGTCCCACTTCGGCGGCACGAGCCCCCCGTTTTCAGTACTTTGGAGCAACCGTGGCGGCTCTTCTACTTAGGATATAAAGTTGTCGTATATACCATAACAAAGCTTAATTCTTGTAGATTCCAACTATATATAATATAGAGAAATTGATTAATGTAATTTAGGAATAAATATCCAAGAACAAGCATGAGATACATGGTTTTTGCGAACTGTGTCTCAGTTGTAACCATATTTAGGAGAAACTACCGCATGCACTGCATTGCGGCTGGTAATGTAGCTTAAGACATATTTCTCTGTTTCCTAGACGCAGCAAAATAATTTTGAATTTTTACTTTTTGGATAATTTGCTTTTGAAAATTGCCAAATACCGGAAACATCTGTTGTAAACAGCCCGATAACTACACGCTCAAGGAAGCTAAATTTTGGATAAATTAGAGTTCAAGGAATGTCCATTTAAGACACAAAATTTCCTTCATGTACCTTCATTAGTTTTAAACCGCAGCTTCGTAGCTTTAGTACCTTCCCGCAAAAATGGGTAAAAGTAAAACCGGAATTCTAAATATTGCCTTAATTACGGCCGCATTATTAGGAAAACCAATAAAGCTACATGAATGAAATTTTGCGTACTAGATGGAAATTCATTGGACTCTAACGTTTCCAAAAGTTAGCTTCCTTGAGTGTGTAGTTTCTGGGCTGTTTGCAAGAGAAATTTGCAATATTTGGCAATCTTCAAAAGCAAATTATGCAAAAACCAAAAATTGAAAATTATTTCGCCTCGTCTAGGAAATAGATAAATATGTCCTAAAGCTACACAGCAAGCCGCAATGCATTAAATGCGGTAGTTGCTTCTAAATATAGTCACAACTGAGACACAGTTCGCAAAAACCATGTATCTCATGCTTGTTCTTGAACATTTATTTCTAGATCACATTCATAAATTTCTTTATATAATAATTAGTTGTAATCTGCAAGAATTAGGCTTTTTCGTGGTATATATCAATACTTTATATCGCAAGTATAAGAGCCGTCACGGTTGCTCTAAAAAGTACTGAAAACGGGAGGCTCGTGCCGCCGGAGTGGGACCGCCACCTTAAGCCACATTTTTGAGACTTACACCTCGATCGGTGAAGTTCTGGAAGTCTTTTATGAATATGTGAGTTAGAAAGTCCAAGTCTTTGACAACCAACGTTGGAAGATCACCATTGTAAAATCTGAAAAGGAAAGAACATGACAACTTTTATGAAAAAAAGGACAGGGCGTTTTATAGCAATAATGCATCGTAGGAAGAGTTCTGCTGTAATATGTTTTTCATTATTTACAAGTCAAATATTGTGCTTGTATCAGGGATTTTTTTTCATCAAGACACATACACATAGTAGAAAAGTCAGGCTCACTGCTATGTATACAGAAGAACCAATATTTTGTGTGAAATTCATACAGTAATGTCTTTCAAACACACGACACCTTTAAATAAAAGCAAGAAATAAGGAAAATAGGACGAAATGTTGACAAATGTGGCCTTAGGCATCTGCAGTAAAATAGAGCTACGTATGTTATCAAACGATACACTTTAGTAATCTTTAGTACCTCTAGAACACCTCTCTCATTCTATGCCAAAGGAGAGATAGTTTTGTTTGGCATTGCAAAAGTCAAAGTAAGGCGTGTTGCATTTTAAAAAGAACTGATAATCTACCGATTTGTGGCTAGAGATTATCTTTTTTGGTGGCCAACTTTGCTGCTGTGAAAAATTGCTGATAAAGAAAACGTTAAACTAAAGCTAGTGAAATTTACAACCCTTTACTTCAGCAGTAAAATAACTCTAAGCTGCATCTATTGCACCATTCAAGGGGGGAAAATTGATTTTCACGCAGTGCTCTGGAATATATCATAATTTGTGAATATGGCATTCGTAAAGCCTTCCTACAAAATGTAACGATCTTGAAGCTATGGACTAATGCATTAAAAACGACCATTTCAGAGGCTCCAACAATTGCAATTAACAGAATTTTGATGTGCTTTTGGCCAAATGAAAAAGTTGCCAACATTGTCCCTCAGTTAATTTTTTTTAATTTACAGATTTTCAGTCACACTTGTGGATCAAATGATCACCTGAATCAAATTTATGCTGCCTGAAATTGGTACAGTGACAAACAAATATTTAAAGAAAGGAAGAGCTAGCCTGCTACTCTACACTGGGGAAAAGGGGCGGAGAGGAAGATGCTGATGAATGCTAATAATGCTATGGGAAGGTTGTGTGTAACTACAAGTCAACAGCGTCGTTGTGTCTCTAAAGCCATGCGTCTTCCCCAGTGGCTTGTAGAAAGGCTACAGCGGCACTTGTAATCATGGCTACGCTGTTGGCAATAGGCCAGGGACCCAAAAGAAACTCGTCTGATAGCGGCCTCTTATCGACGTTTGCCATGGAAGGGACCTGTTTTTGTCCCTTGCGCGCACGCGAGACAGAGGAACGCAAAATATGTGTCCAAGTGTCTCTGGCACTTGACAGTGTTTACAATTTGGACTAGGGTCACTGCCACCTATGAGGTGTCCATAACACTTGGGGAATGCGACACCAAGGAAAATCCGGTGCACCATGCTTATTTGGCTTTTTTTGAGCGTGTGAGGAGAAAGAGAGAGAATAAACTTTATGCAAAAGAGCCCACGAGCGTAGGTATATCTCCTCCGCTCTGCAGTGGCTGGTCCCCTCAGTCCGGGAGTTCAGTATGAAATTTAATTTCTGGGTCCCACTTATGCACTCGCTGGTGCCGTCAATCTGGTTGGGTCTATAGTGCTCTAACGTAGAGTTGCGTATTACGCAACGAAGCAGGGCGTTTGTGTCTGCTCGTGAGAACGCAAAGCGTACTTCAGAAGCATTATTTCAAATAATTAGAATTTAGTTTTCCGTCCAAGACGCAGCATATTTCATTCAAATCGTTTCAGCGATGGTCATGTGAGAGCAGTCTTACGTCCCACAATTGTGTATATAGGAATCGGAGTTGGCGCCGAACTAATGGATTTTTATTTAAAAAAAACATAATAAATATAAATCACGAATGCGCAGTCAAGGCGTTTAAATAGAGTGATGCACTCACCCGAATACGTCTCCATATTTGGCGCACCAGTCTGTGAGGGCGTGCACAAAGCCCTGCAACATGTGCGAGGTGAAGTTTCGAAATGTGTTGCATAGAAGTACAAACTAGTGCACACACAGCCTAGTTTGAGACGGGAAGCAACACAAGCGCTTCGAGAGATCCCGTAGGGGGGGGAGTTCACCGAATAATTTACGCCACCTACAATTTTTTTCGTGTGCGCCGAAATGTAAGTAAAACACGTGTTTGCATTGCGCTCATATTCGTACGCAGCTGTCGCCTCCGCTGATTCAACGCGCGACCCTCGACTGTTGCAGCAAGAGCACAGAAAGTGCGATGTGCCATGAAGCCAGATGGCGACATTTGTTTTGATGCGGTAACTGAGTTGTTGTAAACTGTGCGTTACCGTTCCCTGCCGATACTATCAGGGTGCAGGTTATGCATGACCATTACGTTACACCTTACTATGTACATAGAGGTGGGCATAGGCGCTGTAGGATGTCAGCAAACAAGCATTTTCGGAAATCGTTATGCTTTTGTTTTATATATATATATATATATATACATCTATTTAGACAGGGGTAATTGGAGATCGCAGAGAGAGGCCTTCGTCCTGCAGTGGACATAAATATAGGCTGATGATATATATATTTGCCGTTTGTTGACCATATGCTCAAACCCCGCCGCGGTGGCTTAGCGGCTACGACGTTGCGCTGCTAAGCGCGAGGTCGCGGGATCAAATCCAGGCCGGGGAGGCCGCATTTCGATGGGGGCGGAATGCAAACACGCCTGTGTCCAGCGCATTAGGGGTACGTTAAACATCCCCTGGTGGTCAAAATTAATACGGGATCCCACACTATAGCATGCCTCAATCAATTCGTGGTATTGGCACGTAGAATCCCGGAATTCATGCGCCGTGTTAAATTTGATTTTTGACGGTACTTTGAGGTTTGGCAGTATTTTTTCTAGGGTTTACAGGTCTAGACTCTTCATTTAACCCAGAAAATGGAATAGTCCAAAAACCATGTAAGTTTACTTTTAAACAACTGAAATATTTTTTTTGCTAGGAGATGCGCGAATTAACTGAGTGGAGGGCATGCAGACGTGATGCAGAACTTAAAATGTCATGGATGATACAGACCAACGCGTCGAATTTGTCGTCAAACCTGGTGTTGTACCTCTTAAAGGACCATTCTATTGCGTTACACTCCTTATTAAATTCGCTTATCTTATGAATTTTGGTTAATAAACTCGCGCGTTTACTTGCAGAGCTATGCTCAAGATCTTTACCTTGTCGTCACTAGTCGACTATTGAAATTTAAGCTAAACCTGCATATGAAGACACCATCACTGACAGGACCAATTCCACGGCTGAAGCCACGATCTGGTGTTTACACCCACGTTGCTGTATATTCCCGAGCAATTGGTGTTACTTCCGTTCATTCGAGTATGCACAACACTGTTCACTTCACACGCACAATCTCATAAAGACACGTTGTCACGGTCGAAATTGCGACAACGTTCGCGAAGTTTCAGATGCAGAAAACGCTTCATGCGTTAGAGAGGTAACCCAAAAACAATGTCAGTTAGGTCAGCGCCTCCAGAAGAGGCGCTGGTTAGGTAAAGCGATCGTCGGCAAATCGAGGAACGACGATGGGTGCAGGCGAACTGCTTTTCACGCCTCTGGAAGACTGTTTCGCCCACACCACGATTTGTGACGCCACAGTGTATAGCTATGCAGTCTTTACGTTCATTCGTGGCGAAGATGGAAGCTTATTTCGCTGATTGTGACACGAATGCGTAACACAAAAATCGCAAGGGAACGAGCTAATTATTGTTTTATGCTGTTAAATTTATTACTGGTTACCGTTGGAATAGGAAAAAAAATTAATGCAGGGCGAGTTGGTCATTATTGATGGCAAAACCGCAGCACGCTTCTTTGTTAACTTCCTGTGTCCTTTATTCTTTGTGCGCCCTGTAGTATTACCATAAGTAAGTGCCATTAGAATATTTTTTTCTCGCTCTTTATTGTAATGTCCCTATTTTGCGGTTACACGTCTTCATGTGCTTTCTTACTCTCCTCGAAACTTGATTTTATCGAAAGTTGTGAGACCTCATTCTTCCTTTCGCACAATACTTATTTTTCTATAGTTTTAAGCGTAGAATGCTTTTAGCTCCTGTTGTCGGCGACCTTCAGGAGACCTTGAGCCTTAATCCAGAGCCGTTATCTGGGAACTCAAGCCGAGAACGGAACAAAAACACCCGGGTACCGATGCTAGAACAAAACGAGATCACCCGGGCAACTTAAGCCAAAACTTAAGAAAATGCGGTCTCTGGCCCCTAACCCTTTGTACAGGACCGCATTACATGCGCTAGGTAGTGCCGAAAAAATTTTAAATACATTGCTTCCGATTCTTTCCTAATGTTTGTTCACAATATCACACAAGCTGTAACTTCTAGTACGCTGAAGTTTAATTTGTCATTTCCAATAGCGACGTTCAAGAGGCAGATACAGCGCACCATACACCTGATTGTAATTTTTTGGTGCTCCGGACAGGGTTGCCTGTGCTCTTTTCAACGCCAGAGGTCCGTGAGTTCCGCGGCGCGGGTTTTTCGCCGCCTCCTTCGAGAGATGGGGCCTCGCTGCGTGACCAGACCGGCAGGATCCGGCGACCCGCGGATGGTTGTTTGGCCAAGACGAGACTTGCAACGAGGTTCCGTCGAAAACAGGTTCATTTAGGGTCGGTATGCTTTGAGGCCTGCGTGACGGCACCAATCTGCTGTGCCGGTAGCCATTTCAAGCTTAAAGCTACTCTCGATTACAGGTCAGCCAGCATTTTTTTACATTCGTTTCGTGGGGTGCATTTTCGCGTATGGTTTGGGCCGATACATCGACATGTTCCGCCATTGAGCGCGGTAGTTATTCGCTTGCACAATGATGGCTAATGCGGTGAGTTGGAATCTATCCCTAGAAAACGGCTCGGGGTGCATTTCGGTATCGGTGTGGGTCGACTAAATCGACATGTTCCGCCCATGAGCGCTGTAGTGATTCGCTTTGCCAATGATTGGCTAATGCGGCGTGAGTTGAAAATCTATCCCTAGAAAACGGCACCGACCTCCCATATTTTCAGTAATTGTCGTGACTGTAGATGCGTACCGACAGTCTGTAGCACCACCACAATGGAAAGGCAGAAGGACCAAGTCACGCAAGAAATTATTTATGCATTGTGAATTTTTCAAACAGCAGAGCATGCGTTGGCCCGCATCGCTCAGGCTCGAGACTTGTCTTTGTAATATTCTCTGTAACCAACCCGCATCGATGCGCCGCTGTGGTGTTTTTTTTTTCTGCGATATATACATATAGGTGCATATCACGTTTTATTTCCAATAAAGTTTCAGTCGCACGGTACAATTTTCCTTTCTGCATCACCGTTTACCACGCGTTGCTGTCATGGTTGAGTTATTCGTTTGTTGTTTTCTTATTTTGTTGGCAAACGCTATCCGCGTCATTGTTTGCCGGCTCCTGTAAAAGCTTAGTAAATGCTTACACTATGAGTAAATAAATAATAAATGAGATATGCGTCACTGTACAAACTTTTTCGTGCCTCATGAAGTAGCCGGCGCTATATTTGTGCACCAACGTGGCCTTTTTCTATCGCGCGTTTAAATAAAACGACGACCGAATAGATAACGTATCTCATTTACGTAGATAAAGCTGCGGCATGCTAGCGTGTGGATAAAGTATCTCATTTACGTAGATAAAGCTCCGGCATGCTAGCGTGTGTAGTAATCGTCCCTTGTATTTTCCACGAAAACATGCTAGGAGCGGCTTATCTCTAAATGAGAAAGTGTTGCGTCATGTTGACGACATGCCATTTCTTCTTGCACATGTGCATTTAAAATGGAGAAAGCGTCTGTTTAGCTACACCCTTCAAAATTTCCTTTTCACGATAGGGGTAACATTGTAGAAGTATGGCTTTTATTGCAAGACACAAAGTTCGTCGGATTTCAGGCTATTATTTTTACTGCATTTAGGCTAGTGCGACACCTCAATGACTTTTGACAAGGCTGGCACGGGGCCCTGTAAAGCTGAATTCTGGTGCTTTACGTGGCCCAAAACCACGGTTTTATTATGAGGCACGCCTGTAGTGGGAGACTCCGGATTAAGTTTGACCACCAGGGGATATTTAGCGTGCACCCAATGCACAGGATACGGACGTTTTTGCATTTCGCCCCCATGGAAATGCGGCGCCGCGGCCGGGCTTTGATCCGGGCGACCCCATGCTTAGCAGCGAAACACAGTAGCCGCTAAAGCGACCGCGGCAGGTGCACTGTAAAGATGCGCTACCTTTTATAGCATTTTGTGAAATTTAATAGAGAGTGGATACCAATATTTTGCGGAGGCTTTTAGCAGTGAGGGCTTCCTCGTACCTTCGTGTGGTATTCGGCAAGATTCCCCCAAAGAAGGCTTGGCTCCGGACCCGGAATTCCGATCTCTTTGAAGTAGCTGAATGTTTTCTGGCGGGATCTGTGGGAGAAACGGTCCTGCTGTCACAACATTAAGTCATGTGCTAGTGTGCTATCATGTCATTTTCTTGAACGCAGCTATAACACCAGCCAAAAATTTTATCGGTTCATTAAGAGCATATTTGTCGAGTGGCCAAGTAGAGAAGAGAGAGGATTTTCAATAAACTGATGAGGTCTCCTTCGCGGCACACAGGGCATACGAGAAACACAAAACGCATGACAGAGCATTAAAACATCTTGTTGAGACGAGTGACCGGCCGGAAAGGGATAGCAGAAATAGAAATGGCCGTGTATAAAGCAATCCAAGAGCTACCTGACTTGTGGTGCGATGATTGAGTGACTACTGAAGGATTTTAACATCGCCGCAGCAGCCGTAAGCTCTGGTGCCGTCAATTCCACGCCATCGCAGGAACACAACTACGACATCTTCCTGTGCTGCGCTGAAGCGACAGTTTCCAGATGCGGTTTGTGTTTACGTTTAAATGGGGTGTTACTTATGCCAGATCCTCAATGTGCAATGCGTGTCAGCATTGATTTCTGCCTTCGACAACAGCTGTGCGTGAATATGAAGGTGCGATGACTGTTCACTTCTGCTATTGCATCCCATATAGAGAAACGAGGCATGGAAATGACGACATAAAGCCAAGCGCACAGCGTTGTCCTGTGCGTTTCTTTTTATATGGGCACTCCAGGCGCATGTCTGCCGTCGCCGTTGCCGTGAGGTATCGTATAACGTTCACAGGCAATACAGTCGTCGCCGCGCGCCGTATGTTCTATCTGTGGGTGAAAGCGTGCGAGGGTGAGCCGGCAATCGCGGATCAATCTCGCGCACGCAAGGGCGGAAAGCGGGAAGGAAGCGCGCCGTCTTCCAGTCGCACGCAACGCTCCGGAGGAAGGTAGCGAGGGGGGAGGCCTGCGTCGCCCGAGCGTACGCCCGCCGGGCCGTGAGGCTCCGGGTGGTGGGTAGCGAGGGGGGAGGCTGCGTTCTACGCCGCGCGCGCCCATTAGCACGGCTGTGCCTTGAAAATTCATCGGGTGATGCGGCAGTGATATTAGTGACATTTTCTTCAGTTTTTTTTCAAGTAAAACTTTATATGCTAAATTTTGATCTCTCGGCCTTCTATGTTGCTAGATCTGTTTGCGCCTGAACTACACTTTCTTTCGTGTCGAAGTTCTCCCTAATAGCGTCTCTGATGTACCGCAACGCATCGCCTCCTTCGAAGACGTTACCGTCGTCATCCCCATAGCCGTTTGCGAATTTTAAAGCGCAGCTCTTCTTACGCGCCCGTTCTTTCGTTGAGCGTCGGCGTCCCTCGGCGTAACTGAGCGAACGCGGAGGGGGAGGGATGAAATATGGCCAGAGCCAAGAGAGCGCGAGGAGGAAAGTGGAGGAGGGTGCAGCGGAAATCTGAGGGGGAGAGTATGGCGAAAGGGTGAGAGGAAAAGCAGATTAGGACGCTTAAGCTCCGCCTTTAAGAGTAGAACGCGATAGCGTTATCGGTACCCGTTCGCATCACATCGTTCGCGTACGGCAAGTAGGCTTCATTCGCTGCAGCACTGAACATGGGTAAGCCAGCTTACAACGCAAGCTTACACCAATCCCCTTAAAGTCGACTTCACTTTTAAACAGAAATGCATTGCTGGAAAGACGTTTTCCCAGGGACAATATTAGTGGTCCTATATTAAAATGTGAAGGACCTAGGACCTTTTTTTCTTATTTGATTAATTGTTTGCTATTGCCCCGACGCGCGCAGGTCTGGTAGAAATGCTGGAAAAGGGGTTTGTGATTGAGTTTCCTCGCAGCAGAATTAGGTTTTCTCGTACATTGTAATTACAACCCGACGCCGATTGGTAACCGATCCGACGGCGAATCCGACGTCGAATGGTAAAGTCGTACTTTACCATTTTCCTGACGGTTTTGAGTGTGAGAAATTAAATTTTTGTTCACCAAAACCTTGCACCGCGTGGAGGGCCTGCGCGGTCGGGGTGGTTGGGGATGATTTTCTCCGCCACCCGCCGACATCGCACGCCGACGCCGGTTGCCAACGCTGGATTTTCTGCGACACAGGGCCCTTAACGCTGTCGCGTTGAAACCATCTGGGGCGGGGGCACAGTCCTCCCTTTGCTGTGTTTTCGCAGTTTAGTTCGCGTTGATCCGAGCGGCGGGACGAAGGTCCATTAGCTCGCTGCTGCTGGCGCGCTTACTACAGCGTTTTGAAAGCGCGTTTCCGCGGAGCTCGAGTAAGATGCGTTCATGTTTGCTTGTGCACGCCTGACACCATGGTTGGTAATTTAGTTAGTATGCTTATGTTTACAAGTTTATACGGCCGATAAAACTGTTATCCTTACTTCGTAAAGCTGTCCACTAGTTCAATCGTGTCGCAATCAATGCTTCGCCTTTCAGGCGAAAGTGAGACTTTTTGTTGCGCTTGCGTCTATACCTGCTGGAACCATAGCGCTATAATCGTGCCCCAACTGGCCCAGAAAACCACCCTACTCACTTGGGTGTTCGTTTCATCATTCCAAAAGGATACGACCAGCTGATAGTCACTAATACTTCTGCGAAAAGTGCATTAACTGTACAAGAAACTACGTGACGCCGTTGAAAGGCAGATATTTAACGGTCAATGTTCTGTTTGGTCGCGCAGACTTCGACGTAAATATCGCTTTTATATATTTAGGTACAGGAACGAATGAGATAGATTGTTAGGCGCAATGTCATAAAATAAACATTATTATTATTAAGGCGAACGCCTGAGGTTTCTATGTTGGAGGCGCGCTTGGCGAAACCGCATCGTGACGAAAAATGGCCGACAGCGCAAGAAATGCTAGGATTGACGTCACATTTCTAGGGAGGTTCCTGTAAACAAAGTGAATTAATGCCTTAGAATAGAAAATGTGGTGCATTTTGGTCTGGGCGGCAATCGGACCCGGGCGTCCTGGGTGCGAGACGAGCACGCTTCCATGAAGCCACGCTTCCCTAAAGGTGGGCCTAGTGCGTGCGTGATTGCACACGTCACGTCGCAGCCATCTCGCTGACTAAAGGTGCGACCTAGTGCGAGCACTAACATGTTGCACTTTAGGCACTACATTAATTGTTAATATGTGGCGTTCAGGAGGTCGCCTTAGTGCCACATGGGTACTTCGCATTGCGGCTCGTTATGTATTGCAAGAAGTCTAGCCCCGATTGTATAACTTAATGCATTAATAATATGACTTACAAAGAAGTCTAGCCCCAAATGTATAACTTTATGGATTACAAAATGTGCATCAGGACATCGCCTTCTTCTGTTATAAGAGTGTAACACCTGCCGAACTTTGTTAAGATATATTTTTTTAGGAAATGCTATTTAATATTAAATGCTGCCCCTAGAAACTCTTGACTGACACTAAAGAAACCTAATGATCCAACAAACGCGCTGTGGCAGATTTTTGGCAGGGTCTCCGCGCACTTTATAGTACGTTTGAAAAGAAATTTTGAAGATTTTTAGGAATTTAGGAAAGTACTGGCGAATAATTTAGGTGTTGCTAATCATAGTATAAGAAGCCAACAAACATTAGGATATGATTAATAAAAATCGGGCCCCTCGGCACCCTTTTTTCTCGTTCATGTGTTGCTAATGTCACTTAAAATGCTGTTACATGCTGTTGGTTGGTTCAATTGAGAGTAAAAGAAGCGTCACAAATATGAGATGAGGCGAAAACGACGTGTATTTTCTGGCCTCAGTGCACTCAGATTATTAGTACGGTTTCCGCGGTCCTTGCATTTTTAAAAATGACCGGTTTAATGCATTCCTTGCAAAGGAAAGAAAAGTTTACAGGTCTCAATTGCCAACCACATTGCTCGATATTTTTTTTATTCTCAGAGAACTGCAGCGTGAAACTAAGTTGAATTTACCGTACAATACTCAATTTCCGGCTAGATTGCTTCAATTTTTTATTCTGAGTGGAACTTCCTTAGCGTCAAACTTAGCTAAATTTGATTCAAGTCTATTTTTCTTGTTCAAGAAGAGGGGACAGTCACATAAAAATTACTGTGCTGACGGAAGCGTCATTGCACATTATGGCAGCAACGTGCGGAGTTGATGTCATAACGTTGATGCCCAAGCAAATTGTTTAAAAAAATAACTCGGAGATCACCGCCGTGACTTCTCACCAGGAAGTGTCTGTTCACCTCAAATCGAATGAAATTGTTTGGGTTGAATAAAAGTTACCTGCGTCACGATGTCGTAACAAACATTTTATCTCTTTCCTGTCCCATTAACCAACTAATTTTCTTATTCTCTAAACAGTCTTTGTGTAGAACACCTACCTGACCAGCCTGAAGACTGCATAGACGACGATAATCGTGATCGTAGTCCAGCCGATCGTCTCGTAACTGGGCAGTGACAACTTACCGGCCATGGCGATTGCTTGGAGGCGACTGTTTCGGAGCCAAGGATGTAGCCCAGTGATAGCGCCGCTCCCACGCCCTATTTTTATCCTTCCGGTTGAGAGTCATCTATCTCCATTGTCATGCCATGCAAACTATTTACGCACTCCTTCGCTGAAGCGCAATAGCTCAACCGTCAAGGTGTCCTGGTAGCGTATTTGGATAAACCAGAAGGTACAACGCATGGCAACTGCAGAACCACGCTATTGGCTTAGAAGCCTGCAGGGACGCTGTGATGTCACTCCTAGCAACGGCGCCAAGCCACTACTCTCGTTCTCAGTGCTCTATCTCTAGACGCCTGGCCCTTCTTCCCCAGCGCCACGGCTGTGCCTAGGGTGGCCTAACTGTGCCAACGTGTTGTGTTCGAACTGATCAGACTGTTTTTTTTTCTCGAAGTGTATTGTTTGTAACGGCTGTACGCACGTGTTCTGCGGCTACTGCCACGCCTGACTTTTTTTTTTTTAGTCTTTCCTTCGGCTGTGCGCACGTGTGGTGTTCGGTTTGTCTTTTTTTTTCTCCCTCTCCAACTGTTGTTTTTAGCGGATGTACGCGCGTCTTCTGCAGCTAGTGTTACGCCTGACTTTTATTTTTCTCCGGATGTGCGCCTCTGTGATATCCTGACTGTCTTCTTGTTTTTTTTTTTCTACAAGTGTTTTTTTTACCGTTGTACGCACATGTTCTACGGCTAGCGTTCCGACTGACTCATCTTTTTTTCTCCGGAGTGTTTTTCCGCAACCGGCTGTGCCATCGTGGTTGTGGGGCTATGGTCGCTGCGGAGAGTGATTGTCGGACGTCGACGCACTTCGCGATAGAATGCGTGATGAACCATGTCAATTCATGCGCTGATGTTTAAGTCCTTCGTTCCAACATCACGAATGACGATGACGCTTCTCGATGGATTCTATTCTCCAAGATTGATCTCTAATTCATGCCCAAGAATTTTGTGTGAAAGCGAAAACTGTATAAATTGTATAAACTGTATAAACTGTATTATTCAAAGCGAAAACAGTGTAAATTCAAAAATGTATACCATGGTTGTGTCCTTATTGCGGTGTGACTTGCACACAACTTTTTAGATATGGTAATGTTTGTATAGTATGTATCCGTCGCGCATACGTCAACGCCTGGTAAGTTTGCTTGAGCAGGCCGAATGAACACATGAACGCAAGGTGCCGCACACACACTACAATCATTCAATGAGGTCGTTAAAAATCATCATCATCAGCCTATATTTTATGTCCACTGCAGGACGAAGGCCTCTCCCTGCGATCTCCAATTACTCCTGTCTTGCGCTAGCGTATTCCAACTTGCGCCTGCAAATTTCCTAACTTCATCACCCCATCCGGTTATCTACCGACCTCGACTGCGCTTCCCTTCTCTTGGTATCCATTCTGTTAACAATAACATTAAAAATATAACACTCATTGCACACGGAATGCGTCCTCCCTAATTGCGCGTTACGATCCCACTACCGCGTTAACCAACGTTTCTGAGGCGATCGTCTATACGCTAGCGCCGGGGCGCTTACAATACCGGTTCTGTTCGTGGCGGATATCGGCGTCACCCGGTTTGTAGTCCGTCGTCGCAATATGGTCGTTTCCGTCACCGCTGGTGGCCGGCGTCACCGATGCCCCGGCTGACGTGACGAAGGCACAGTCGCCGAGGAGCTGTCGCGCTCCGGCAGAGCGGGACTCGTGCCGGCTGGCGCTCCTGGTGCGCGCAGGTCCAGCTTAGTTCCAAAGACGGGACGGTGACTGGCTACAGCCAGAATTCGCGCGCCCACGTTCAGCGGCGTGAACGCTGACGTGTCCTGGCAGGTAGGTCCGGGCCAGCGGGAGTTCCTGAGGCGGCGGTCAGCTGCTCGCCGAGCCTCATACTCAGGCGAGTACGTCGCTGCAACGCCTAGTTACTGGGGCAGGGCCCATAGTGTCGTTCTCCAGCCTTCTTCCACTGGAACGCTGCGCACCGCCACCACGTCCTTCTATGCGCGCGCCCCTCCTCCAAGATGGCGTCTCCACGCGCTCGCTTCACTACTACTTCCATTTTTTTCCTTTCCAGTCTCTTCTTTCGTGCCTTCGATCGATGATGATGATGATGATATCCTCAGCACATGGCTCGTACCCACTCCGGGGAATTGGCCAAGAATTGGGCACCTGAACTTTTAGATATGGTTTTTGAAACTACTGTTACAGTGTAATTTAGTAATCAGAACAGACAGAATCGTAGTATCACTTTCTTTTCTTCTTTCTTTGTTTGCGCTTGTCACTCCTGACAGAGAAGGAGAGAGAGAGAGAGATTCTGGTTATGAAGAGGAAGAGGCGCCATTTCCTCTTCACAACCACAATCTCTCTCTCTGTCAGGAGTGACAAGCGCAAACAAAGAAAGAAGATAAGAAAGTGATACTACGATCGAAGGCACGCAAAAAGAGATTGGAAAGAAAAAAAAAATCACAGCATATCCACGAGGTAAATGATGATGATGGGGCGAAGCTCCAGAGGGATCATCGGTAAACCGTGAATACTCCGATTAATTCGCCCAGTATATCATCAAGTAAACACGTGAGAAACAGTGTTTGTATATATACAATACGTTTTATTTTTTTAGACGGTTCTTCTTAGATGCTTGGTTTGCGGAGTCCCTTCATTACCACGGCTTTGTGATCCGTGAAACGAAGGGATAACGGTTGGATATATAGAAAGATCGACACTTACGCCATCTAGTGAACACTTCATAAAACTACAGGTGGCTACATACTACATCGGAGGAAGGACAGACCCACGCCCTAAGGAGCTTCGCCCCTAAAAAAAGGAAGTATACTAGTGAAGCGAGCGCGTGGAGACGCCATCTTGGAGGAGGGGCGCCCGCATAGAAGGACGTGGTGGCCGGGGCGCAGCGTTCCAATAACAGACGGCTAGAGTGACAGTATCCGAACAAATGAAATATTTCCCTCTCCTGCTTGGTGTCGACGTGATGTAGTTGTCGCAGAAAACAGTCTAATTGCAACAGTATTATCTTCTGAACAATCAGCAGGCCAGAAGAAACCTATACACGGAGCATTATGAATAAGGATGGAGACCAAATCATTTAGAAGGGGTGCTTTATTGATGATGACACTTATTGTCTACTAAAGTGTACCGATAATGCAGTTCCAGCCAGTATATTGAAAAACAGTGTCCCCAGTCAGTGTCCACTATTTCGAATTGCTGTGCTTTAGAAATTCACATTAGGCAGTGCTCCTAAATTACAGTTCTTAGCTTGCACCATTTCCAATACTATTATTGACAGTTGTTCGCCTTTAACAACTTCTGACCCCGTTGTAGAATAATGGAAATTTCTTTTTGCAAAGCACTTCTTAAACTATATTTAACATGCACACCAATTACGTCATAAAGCTGACATAGCGCATCTGGAACAAAGAGAGTCCTTTGCAAAGGGAAGAAATTGGCACATACCTGCAACATTTATTGAGAGAACTTTGTAACATCCAAACAAAATATGCTCTTTCTAGGACTGTTTATAACGTTTTGTGCAAACGCACCTAGAGGTTAAAACAATATCCAGTGCTTTGAAGCCGTGTCCATGTCGAAGTGCATTGCATTGATACGGCTTTGCGAATCATTAGTAGTAGTGGGGGAATACTACATGTGTATCTCATAGGTTCCAATCTTGTCGGCTTGGATTTCACGCATCGATCATCGCAGCGTAAGCTCCTGCACCGGCGTAGGTCCCGATTATACAGGGTGTTTCAGCGAACACTTTCAAAATTTATTTAAGACTGCCTATGGCAGATAGCCCAATTCTAGTTAATGAGCTGGTCTACTCGAAAAGGCGGACATTACTTGCACAAAAATTGAAATGCATAATCGACTAATTAACAAAAATTCACTAGTGAAGTTTTTAACGAATTACCTGATGGCCCATAATGCAATTTACAAATTGTATCCGTGGAGTTCGCAAGATGGATCCACTTAGAATTAATTCGCAGGATGACACCACTTTCGAGATATTAATTCCCGAACTTTGCGGAGAAATGCATTGGCGTTCCAGTTAATTTTGTGCTTCAATGCAAGAAGCAACGTTTCGTTAAGAACCTAACTGGAACGCCAATGCATTTCTCCGCAAAGTTCGGGAATTAATATCTCGAAACTGGTGTCATCGCGAGAATTAATTCCAAGTGGATCCGCCTTGCGAACTCCACGGCTACAATTTGTAAATTGCAATATGCCCCCATACGGTTATTAGTTAAAAACCTAATTAGTGAATTTCTGGTAAATATTCGATTATGCATTTCAATTTCTCGTGCAAGTAATGTCCGCCTCTTCGAGTAGACCAGCTCATGAACTAGAATTGTGCTATCTGCCACAGGCAACCTTTAAGAATTTTTGAAAGTGTTCGCTGAAACACCCTGTATCAGTCGGCAGGGCAGCGAGGGCACCTTGGTGGTTGGGACGGAAAGTCTCGCTCTAGAAAACGCGAGGCCGTCGAAGCACGTATCTACACTGTTTCGCCACTTTTGGGGTCATCATCATCATGAGCCTATATTTATGTCCACTGCAGGACGAAGGCCTCTCCCTGTGATCTCCAATTACCCCTGTCTTGAGCTAGCTGATTCCAACTTGCGCCTGCAAATTTTCCTACTTCATCACCCCACCTAGTTTTCTGCAGTCCTAGACTGCGCTTCCCTTCTCTTGGTATCCATTCTGTAATTGTAATGGTCCACTGGTTATCCATCTTATGCATTACATGTCCTGCCCAGCTGCATTTTTCCGCTTAATGTCAACTAGAGTATCGGCTATCCCCGTTTGCTCTCTGATCCACACCGCTCTCTTCCTGTCTCTTAATGTTACGCCTAACATTTTTCGTTTCATCGCTCTTTGTGCGGTCCTTAACTTGTTGTAGATGTAGAGCCTTGGAGTTATGGCACATACCCACTCTGGTGGATTGGCCAAGAACCGGGTAGTTTGAAATAACAATGAGAAAGGAGATTTATAAAATAATGCAAACATAAATGTGAGAATATATACGCATCTGAGAATGAATAATTAGAATATATCAAATGACTTGAATAGAATAAAGGAATAAATGATGACTAAAAAAAGAAGTAACCAGCTAGTCATCAAATTTGCAAAAATATTTCGGAACCCTAAGCCGTGATTCTGTCATCTAAATCTTTCTGACCCTGTAATGTAATTCTGGATGGCATCTACAACCTTCCCGTCGCTGTGCCCAAGGGTAGAGGCGCCCAATGATAGTAAATTTTGAACATTATTCTAATCTAAGAAGGCGGAACGGTGTTTCTAAGGTTCTTTTTCGCAATTCAGAATATCTTTGACAGGCAATGAGAAAGTGATCTAATGTTTCATGTTGTCCACAATAGGAACAGTTAGGTGAGGGAACCAAACCAGCTCTGTGTAGGTAAAAACTTAAAAATGGAACTCTGCAGCGTAGTCTAGTGATTGCGACTTCAAGTGATCGCGTTTGACAGAGTTTGCAATTCCAATAATGCGACAAGTGCGGAAAATCTGAGGCGCTTGTTAAAGAAGGGGCGTGAAATTCGCGCAGCATGATTTTTCTCCGAAATCTAGCCCCTATGATGAAAGCTGAAACCGGTAGGATGTGAATTACCGGGCCATTCAGGGACGCTTTCGCCAACGAATCTGCCATTTCGTTTAGAAATAGGCCCTTATGCCCTGGTACCCACGCCAATCTTATCAAAGCGAAGTGAGGGGGCACTAACGATCTGAAAGGTCGCAAAACCGGGGAATTATCGGAAGCTGTGAGGGAGGAGCACAGAGATAAAGAATCCGTCACGATCACTGTGGAACGTGTTGATGTATTGAGTTTACGGAGGGCTAGAACGACAGCTAAAAATTCCGCTAGAAAGATCGGTACGAAGTCTGGGAGGCGAAGAGAGAACGACCAATCAAGAATAGGAGAAAATATTACAATTCCACACTTTTCTTCATTTTGAGAAGCGTCAATGGCAATAACTGTCTCGATCAGGGACGTGCAAAGAGTAATCATTTAAGATTGAGCTTAGCATGCGGTAAGATAATGCCTTTGCATTTTTAGGAAAAATATCATCATACTGAATGGAATTGGTGTTATAAACAACAGGACTCACCTCACGAATTTGTATGTTAAATTGATCTAGGAGAGTTTGAATAAAAATATTTTGTGGTGTGTGGAATCGCGGCCAGTACAAGCCGACAAACAAGTCCGGCTGGGAGATAAAAACTGTTTGTGAACGCCTTATAGGGGATTCATATAGTCTTAAATATGACTGCACAGCTAATAATCGACACCTCGTAACAAGAGATGGCATCCTAGCTTCCAAATGTAAAACTTCATTTGCTACAAATTTAGGTAGCCCTAAACATTGTCGCAAGGCCGGCCTCTCCAGAAGAACAAGGGGGCGAAGTTTATATGCAGGCGCTCCAGAGTACAGTACGCCTCCAAATTCCAATACCAGTCGAACATACATGCGGTATATTGTTAAAAGCGTTGCTCTTCGCATTCCTGATCGACTATTGCTCAGCCTACGCAGCAAGCCAGCCGCACGAACACCTTCTGTTGCAATATAGTCAATGTGCGCCTTCCAAGACAGTTAAACGTCATATATCACGCCAAGATACTTGACTGTCTCTACTTGTGGGATAATATTTAGATGATAGGAGAGAGAAATATATATGGGGTACTTTAATGGAAACGCTAGCACGGAGCAATTGTTAACGTTGAGACAGAGATGCATCGCATCAAGCCATCTTTCTATAGCAGACAAGTATGTCTGTAATACTTGATAAAGTTTTTGGATGTCATTTGCCGATGAAGAAAACGCTATGTCATCAGCGTACACATAAGTATGTACATCATCATGACATGGGACGGAACTCATTAGAATATTAAATAAGACTGGAGAAAGTACTGCCCCCTGTGGAACGCCTCTTGACTGCGCGTACCTAGCCGAAGAAATGCCTCTTTGGAAGCAATAAAATTCTCTGTTCCTTAAAAATTATGAAATCCATACTTGAAGGTATTTTGGAAGGTTATACTTCTGAAGCTGATTGATCAATATCACATGTTCAACACTGTCATATGCTTTTGAGATATCTAGAGTGACTAATGCCGCATACTGCCTTTGGCGCCGTGCCAACTGAATACAGCTTTCAAGGTCAATATGGGCCTGCCATATAGAACACTGTGATCTGAAACCAATTTGTTTCAGACTTAGAATCGATCGCTCATTAAGAAAATTTACGACACGAATATTGATAACTCTTTCAATCAATTTTACTAAATTTGAAGTTAACGCGATTGTCCTGATATTGTCTAATATATAGCCGTCATCCGGATTTTTAAGCAAGGGAATGACCTTGGCAATTTTCCACTCCAATGGAACCCATGCCCTTCTGACGGAATAATTGATG
Source organism: Dermacentor silvarum (assembly GCF_013339745.2). Classification (NCBI taxonomy): domain Eukaryota; kingdom Metazoa; phylum Arthropoda; class Arachnida; order Ixodida; family Ixodidae; genus Dermacentor; species Dermacentor silvarum. The sequence continues at coordinate 88,509,267 of NC_051158.1, forward strand.
ATGTCTAATAAACATTCTTGTGATTCTTTATATCAAATTTTTAACATGGTCAAAGTGATTCCATCGGGGCCCGGAGCCGCTGATGGAAAGCTTTGTGAGACATCTGATAATTCAGCCTTCGAAATTTCCATGAAATCTTCCTCAGATGGGGATAGCAATGGAGCTAATGGTTGTTGGGGAGAAAAGCGACGTTCTAGCCCTCTAGCGATTACCTCCAACGAATCCTTATTTATTCTGGAGACAAAACCGCGGATTCTGTATTTATTGGTCGCGGAATCATTTTCTTGGCGCGCAGAAAGCTAAACAGCGCGCGTTTATTGTTTGATTTATAAAGAAATGCAAAATGCTGGTGTCGTACTCCTCTTTAGCCTTCAACACTGTCCGTCTAAATGTACCTGCATAGCATTTAGTAATCCAGCCAGTTTTGAGTGCATTGATTATGTAACAGTTTTTTCCAAGCTGCCTTCCTTCGCTTGTAGTCACGCGAACAGTCATCATTCCACCAAGGGGAACAATTCGTTTTAACTGACTGTATAACAAATTGAGATTTTTCCCGCGAATCGTTTAAAACAGAACAAATGCTCAGTGCTTTCGATTTGAGATTAACATTGGTCAGAGAGGCCAATGCGGATCGCTTGTTCTCGAGCTTCTTTGTTCACCTCCACGTTTCTGCCCCATTTGTAAGCACCGGTAAAATCATCATCATCATCATCATCATCATCATCATCATCATCATCATTATTTTACGTTAAGGACCCCTGGCGGGGTATTACATAAGGGGGGGGGGGGGTTACAGAAGGTAAGAATAGGAATAAAGACATGGTTACAATTTCCTACAGCCAGTGTATTCGTTTGACAGCACAACTAAAAAAGAAAAGCTTAGCGGTACACTGAATACAATGCAAAATCAAGTCAGCAGATAAGTCCCAATGTGAAACGGCAATCGCAAAAGAAGGAGAACACAGTACGGTGATTATAAGGTTAGAGTTTGAGGTAATCAGTAAGCAGCTGTTTAAAGATAATGGGGTTACGTTCGCTGACAACTCTATCTGGTAATTTGTTCCACTCTGCGATGGCGCTAGGCAAAAACGATTGATTAAAGGAAGATGTTGAACCATGCAAGCGCTGGATGCTGCAAGAGTTAAAAAGGCGACGAGATGTACGGGTTGGTAGAATAAAAAGCTTTGATTGCAATGAAGAATGCAATGCTTGTACACTTTTCTTTTCAACGTCAGCAGGTAACCTCCCAGTCAGGATTAGGCAATGCCTACTGTATGCACTCCAACCCAATTTTATTCTTCTGTAAATTTATTTCTCATGATCAGGGTCCCCTGTGAGTATTTGACCTAGATAAACGTACTCCTTTACAGATTCTAGAGGCTGACTACCGGGCTCAGCCTGGTTAACCTCTCTGCCTTTCCCTTCTGACTTTTCCTCTCTCTCTCTCTAGAGGCTGGCTGGCGATCCCGAAATCTTGTTCGCTTGCCAGGCTATTGAACATTGTTTGTCGTCTGCATATTGTTCTTCAACCCAACTCTTACACTTTCTCGGTTAAGGTTCTCAATCATTTGCTGTCAATCGTCCGTATTGTTGCTTAATAGGACAATTTCATCTGCAAACCAAAGATTGCTGAGATATTCGCCGTTGATCCTCACTCCTGATGGAGAACAAAGGTTGCTGTGCAATCCTTGTAGATATTATTGCGATAGCAATTATATGGACACTTCAACCAGATTTCTGCCGTCGGCGTTGCCGTCTCCGTGAGGTTCCCTATAGATAAAATCGCCGCGCGCCGTATGCCCGAGCGGAAGCGTGCGGGGACGCGCGCTATCACGGAGAGCGAACGCACTCAATCTCCCACGCGCAAGCAAGGAAGCGGGAAGCCAGCGCCGGAGGATGCGGGGGGGGGGGGGGGGGGGGGCGTACTTCTACTCTGCCAACAACCGCGCTCGTCGCTCGCTCGCACCGTCGCTTATCTCCACGCGGCACTTTATGCGCCGTGCATTCGCCGCTCAGTTTCCGTTGAAGTGATAGACCGCACGTACCTTCGCCCACTGCTGTGGCGTATGCGCTTGCTGCCAGCGTTTTGACAGTCGTTGTCTGCAGTCATTCAGTGTGATCTATTCATGTTTGTTTGTGCGCGCTCACACCACGCTTGTTCAATCGGTTAGTAATAGTCGGGCCACATTTTCCAACGCACGCTACACATGCAATGCTGCCCGGGTCGGCAGTGCAGCGCTACAGGTGTGTCCCTTCGCACGCGCTGCCCACGGGAAGCGCTTCTCATCAACACCACCGTTTCACACGCGCCTTCTCGTGGTCATCGAGTCTCTCTTCATGTCGGTCTACTTACGCCGCAGCACACCTGCTTACTTAATCAGCTCATGTTTACTACAATTCATATTGCTACCAAAGCCGCTCACCTTACTTCGTATGACATTGCTGTGTTGCTATCGCATTCATTGCTTCGCCCTTAGGGCGAAACTGTGACATTTTTTGCCAACATATTCACGTATGCCTCCTGTACTCCTGATTAGGCAATGCCTCTATGAGTATACTAGTGTCTCCACTGAATCAAATGTTTTTTTCATAATCTATGAAAGCCTTATAGAGAGATTGATTGTACTCCGCAAATTTCTCTATTACCGGATTGATGACATGGATATGATCCATCGCAGAATATCGCTTCCTGAAGCCAGCCTGTTCTCTTGGTTGACTGAAGTCAAGTGTTGCCCTGATTCTATTGTAAATTATCTTGGTGGATATTTTAAACAATACTGAAAGCAAGCTAATGGGTCTAAAATTCTTCAATTCTTTAACGTCTCCCTTTTTATGGATGAGTATAATGTTGGCATTCTTCCAGCTTTCTGGAACACTTGAAGTCGGGAGGCATTGCGTATAAAGGGCCGCAAGCTTCTCAAGCATGATATCTCCTCCATCTTTGATTAAATCGGCTGTTATTCCACCTTCTCCACTAGCTTTTCCCCTGGCCATGTCTTTTAAGGCCCTTCTAACTCTATCACTAGTTATAGAAGGATCCTTTGTATCCTGTTCATCACTACTCTGAATGAAAGTAGCTTGGCTACTCTGGGTACTGTACAGGTCGGTATAGAATTATTCCGCTGCTTTTGCTATGTTATCGAAACTTCTGATGATAACTGATGATATCATCATCATCAGTTTCGGGGTAGCCGCCATCTGCTCTAGTGGGCCCAGCCACGACGCACAACAAGAGACGCGAAGGGCGCTGGTGATGAGAGTATATGTTGCTAGGCTTGACACCGTGGCGGTGTCCTCACAGCCGGCAGCCATTAGCATAAACCGTCTGAATATCACACGTGCGCACAGCCGGAGAGAGCGAGAGAGAGAATAAACTTTTATTTTGAGCAAGCGCAGTCTGCGCCCTAGGTGGGCGGTCCTTATTCCAGGTAGCCGCAGTACAAAAAAAAAAAAATAAAATAAAAAAAGGTCAGGCCTACCAAGTTCCGCCGCACACATGCGTACAGAGGTTAAAAACGACACTATGAGAACATAAACAACAGTGCGAACGCCACTCGTGCGCACAGCCGGAGGAAAGAAGAAGAAGAAAAATAAAACGTCAGGCGTTATACTAGCCGCAGAATACGTGCGTACATAATGAATGTTAAAACTAGTCAAAAGACGAAGGACAGAGAAGAGACGTGGCACACACAACGACTTATCTACGTGCGTACATCCGTTAAAAACAATACGCTTGGAGAAAATTTGGAGGACGCTTAAGCTTCCCTTTTAAGAGTGGAACGCGATAACATTCAAAGATCCCTGACTCTTTCTCACGCTTCCCGGCAACTGAAGCTTAAGCAACGCCTCCTATACAAAAGTTTATTTAGGAGGCGTTGGCTTAAGCAACCGTAATGTTCACCGGGAAACACTGGCAGCGAACGCTATGCACGAAGGCGAGCTTTCTGGTAGGAACGCAGCCTCTTGCGTGGGGCGATCCCAGAGATATTGCACAGCCGCGCCAAAAAATTGCATAATTTTCAGGTTTCCGTTTTTGTTTTGTACTTTTAAAAACGGTCCGATCAGTCCGAACACAACGCTACAGCCGTGGTGCTGGGGAAGAAGAGCCAGTCGTCTAGAAATAGAGCACCGAGAACGAGAGTAGTCGCTTGGCGCATTGCGAGGAGTGACATCACAGCGTCTCCGCAGGCTTGAAAGTCAATAGCGTGGCTCTGCGGTTCCCATGTGTTCTACTTTCTGGATATTCCAAATACGCGTCCTGTCACTCAGCGCGAGGTGACGTGTTCACCTGTCAGCCGGAAAGGCTGCTTAGGTAGTTAGGATTGGCTGCACGTGTTAGGTAGCCCTTCAGTAAGACTTGAGAATGCAACGCATTAACAAGGCGGAATGCAGACAGAATGGCAAAGTGGTGTATATCAATTAAAAGCTTTATTACAGGGAAGCAGCGATACGCATATTTATTTATTTATTTATTTATTTATTTATTTATTTATTTATTTATTTATTTATTTATTAGTATACCCTCAAGGCACAGAAAGCGTTACAGAGGGTACAGTGCCTACAATAATAACATAGTATATTTTAGGCACTGTAATGAGGGGGTGGGCAGAATGTAAATACAAAACAAACAATGCATATTATACACTAAGGGCTAACACGTACAGGAAAGACAAAATGAGGTCATGGACAGCAGCTAGCAAAAATATTGACTTGATAAGTCAAGCAGTCGTCATTCTAAATGACATTATAGAATTTCCCCGACAAAGCCGAGCATGCACGCGTTTGTCGACAATTCGTTCAGCTACAAGGCAAGCCATTAATTTCCCCTTCCGGTAATAAAAGATAGGGTTTGTAAAAAAAAGGAACAACAGTTTTTGAAATGTGATAGTCTTGAACCAACTCTTTCATTGTTTTCCAAGCATGAACTTGTTTTCCACTAGCCTGGCTATCCATTCTTCATTGGCAAATGCAGAATCCTCGACTTCTGCTGGCAACACTGTCGAAATAAACAAAGATGGCTACGACATCCAGGTCCACCGCGGCTCTTTCGCTTGGTGCTGTGGTCACGTATCTCCTTTGTGGCGTGGAATCGAGGTGTTTCGAGGAAGCTGAAAGGACCGTTGCTCCCGATCAGTTTATTTAGAACGGTTTCAAGGATTTCACCGACGAAATCGCGGAAATAGTTGTGTTGTGCGTGCAAACGGCCGGCCTGCACAGCAAGACGCATCAGAGTTTTTTAAAAACAAAGAGCCTTTCAAGCCAGCCGAAGTTTAAAAAAAATCATGTGTTTGTGCGTAGCGAGCTTCTTAGAAAGGTGCAGGCACTTGTTCGCGTCATTGCTCCACTCCTACAAGTACGATACTTGAGTGTTTTCGACCTTCATAGGCAACTCCGCACTGCGACTAGCGCTGCAGTATGTCAGATATAGCATCTCACGCTATATAGGCAGGAACGTCTGTCATGCTTTCAGCAGCTAAATACGGATCTTCTACACTGATAGAACGAGGCTTAATACTGTAAAGTTACATGGTCAGTGTGTCTTTGTCTAAAACAACTGATAGTTCCGTTTGTGAGTCGGGGTGCACCTTTCTTTTTATAGTTAGCTGACACGTGTGTCAAAGTTGTCTGCGTCCGATGACTGGCGCTTGTTCGTGCTCGCAGTACGCAGTGTTCGTGGTAGGCCCCTGACCTGGGAACACAGCAGTCACCTGCCACTCGTACAAATTCTCAAACCCAGTGAAACGTGAGAACTGAATAACAACCAATCGGACCAAGTACAGTTTTGTTCCAACAGGTTTCCAAAATTTTGCGGGTTGTAGTAGTGTAAATGCATGATTTGGAAACGAATTGAACCAATTGTAACGGAATTCAGCTGCGTGCAGTGTCGGAAAGCAAACTATAGTGGCGCCGTGCGCAGGTACAACGCTCTGGAGCTGGAACGAGTGCTGTTTGCAGTTGGTTCTAAATTTCTTGCGATTTAATAAACTGACAAATCACAGCGTTGAATGAGAAAACAGCATCTTATGTTTGCACCAAATATAAAGCATGCTATAAAAAGGATATATCACCTCGCGGCATAGCATGGGTCATGATCAATTTCAGTCCTTCCGAGGTAGTTATCATTCGTGCTACCGTGCCTGAAGACAACAGTATATTAGTGAGAATATTCCTGGTACGTAAAGCATTATTAGCACTAATGCTGTAGCAGAAAACTGTAAAACGAACAAATCGAAATGAAGCTTAGCGTGCATCACTAACTTATTATAGCGCCTGCCTGAACAGACTACACTCCGTGATTGGAAACGCCATCAAGGTATTTAATATAAACAAAATAAAGCGTTGCTTCACTCGCCGGAAATGAAGAAGTCGACTCTAGTGAAGTGTTTTGAACAAACCGGTATAGTATCGGTAACCTTTTCCCAATGCGGAAGTTACTTATCTAAGTCGCTTTCTGAAGAGTGTATTCTGCTTCTTTCTAGAAACAATGAAATCATATTACTGTCTTTCCACCACAATGACGCGCATAATAGTACAGAACAAAAGTATTTCGACATCCGTCTTTTCTCCTTTTAGGCCTCGTGCGCGGCGGCATGAAGTGAATTTGGGAACTACGAGGCATTCAGCGCATGCCGTGATAGCACACACTCTTTCGCTCGAAACCTGTACTTGGATCGGATGTTTCTCGGCGCTGCCGCTAGGCAGCGAGCATTTACTTGGAGTCGCCAATACGTGGTATGCTGCATTTTTCTTGCGTAAGCCATTGGTGTTGTCTTTAACTACTAATGCTTTTCTTAAGCGTGGAGAGATAGTTCATTTTCTTTTACGGGAGTGGTGATGTTGCGATCTCAGTTTCGTTTTCAAAGTGTCTGATCACTAGCGCCACCCTGCGCTCAATGTTGCGTTATGACATTTCGGTGAAGTCTGTTGGTGCAGTGTACCGCACCGTGTTCCCCCCTCCTCTCTGCTGGTTGAATATAGTCAGTCGTTGTTTGGTTCCAGTACAAGGAAGTCGTTTTTCTTCGATCCTCCGCGCCCCGACCGTTAGGCCCCACTCCGTAGCTGTTCTCACTACGAATGACCAATTCGTCATCACAGAAGCCTTATGTTTCAGTCTAACTCGACTTAATATTTTTTCTTTAGTAGTGTACTAAAAAAGGAACGCCTCTCCTCCCGCTCTCCCATTTCTCGCTCATTGTCATGTGTGACAGATTTAAAAATAATTTGATATCCACAGGTTGGCAGGTATGCATATTTATGTTCTCAGCTAAATTGAAACGCCTTGTACATAGGGGTGTAGATTGTTGTTGACCCTGTTCCATCAAAGTTGGTGAAACACAGTGCAGGGGCCGTCACCAGGCGATGAGAGCATGGCATCGAATTCGAAATTCATACGATCCTGGAGAAAACCAAAACAACAATACACTGATTGTGCAGAAAGACTAACTACACCCAGTGAATTGAACACATGGAAGAGGGTCACATTTTACACAGTATTTATATTTATCAATCTTTATCTTTATCTTATAGATAAATACATTTTGAAACGCCGGAAACATAGAAAGCAATTCGGCAGCAAGAAGGTTATATTTTATTCTGTGAACTCGTTGGCCTCTCTTACAAGAAAAATTAGTAAGGGTGTGATGTGATCTAAAAATTGCTGTGGCAAATTCTTTTTTATATAGGCCCCTACTTGTGTTGGGAGCTGTTAGCAGAATGATGATCCTTCATTTTTACTACTGTGTATTTAATATCGCAACTTCACTATAGAGAATAAAGTCTTACTTATATGGCTGTACCAAGATAGCGAACTGGGCGAGTTGTCAGATTTCCCACTCTTTCTATTTCTTTGCTGCTGAACACGCTCCTGTCATGGTTACATTTTTCAATTTTGCGTGGTTTTTTTATATCGGGTGATCAAAGTTAAGTTGACAGGTATTAAATTAGGCGCTGAGACGTACGTGAAGATCACCTTTGCAGTAGGGTTATGTGACGAGGGGGACACAAAGTGAGATGATAATTATTGCTGTTAGCAGGGAATTAACAAAAATTTAATACTTAACTATTCACAGACTGCAGTGAGCAGGCACATTTGTATTGAAAAGTTAGAGGCAGTCGTGTTTCTACAGAGTTCCACTCGGCAGAATCCTTCTAGCGTATCCGTGCTTTGAGATATCGAACTGCAAAGTTTAATTGCCGTTCCCATGATTACGCATGCAAGACAGTGACGACTGGCGCAAAGCTCCTCCCGTATGTGACGCGCCTTGTGCGTTCTGCGCTTAGTCTGACAACGGGGAGGAGGCATAAGCAAAAGTGATAACTGCCCCCCTTTAACTCTCGGCTGGGCAATCGGAAAGCGCAGAAGCCGGAACCGCTATCAAAACACGGAACAGCGCAGCCTGTAACGATGGTAGCTGCGATCTCAGTGGCTATAATTCGTAGATTGAAGGATGTCCCGTAAAATATTTATTTAAAAGGTTAATTAGTATTAGTGTAATTATGCTAATTATTCAATTAGGGGTTTTGATTTCTCGTGGAAGTAATGGCCGCCTCATCGAGTACCTTAGATCAAGGAGTATAATTGTGCTATCTGCCACAGGCAATTTTTAAACATTTGGTGCAGCTAAAATGAAACACCCTCTATATGCCTAGAAGAGCGTAAAGGCATTTATTTGGGAACTCCTTCTAACGACAATTAAAAGCCTGTGGCATCCACGCACTCGGCAGCGAAATGGATATATTGATAAAAACCGTTGTGTTGTATCAAATAACACGCGATGCGCCCTCACCTTCTGTGACTCTCCTATGTGTCAGCTTGAATTTCTCCACCATTCTTGCACCCGTGTATTTGATTTCAAAAAGCGCTAGACGCTTGCCGATGCAGTTCCGTGGGCCATCACCAAATGGCTGGTACGCGATTGTTGGCCTTGCAGCAACGTCCTCTGGCGAAAACCTACAGCAGCAGCAGCATAGAAACAAAAGGACCAGTTTGACTTCAATTCAGAATGCGCCGCTACTGTTACGCTACGAATGCTACCCTGTAAAATGCAGGAGCCACGCAGCGTTCGTTCTTTCTTGCCCATTTTATCATCTTAAAAATATGGAATTCACTGGAAGCTCAATCATCGAGAGCAAAAATTTGCAGAGCAATGGTGCCGCGAATTTTTTTTCCTTGACAGCCTTGGCTTGCTTACTGAAGCCAAATGACACATCATACGTGGGCGTGTTCACACAATGCAATGTATTCAAGCAAGTCCACCTTGTGAAGCTGTGCTAGAGGAAATTTTAATTAGTGTTGATGCCGTAGACGACAAACTTTAGCTCGCGAGAGTTAAATCACTATTTAGCACACAGCTTTTCCTCAGCGGATTTTAGTTGTTCCTGCTATTCGACTACGCATGCAATTGATTTTAGTTTAAAATTTCCGCATTTTCTTCCGAGTTTAGCAAAACAAAACGCACCCTTGAAGCACTCACCCGTCGGGGTCAATTTTTTCTGGCTCAGGCCAGATGCGAGGGCCCACGTGGATCTGTATAGTTGGTTGGCTTGTACCCGCCTTGTACTTGTTGCCGTTATACTCAAAGTCATTAACTGCGCTTCGGGTTGTGAAACTGAAAGATTCAGAGCATGAGGTACATCAGTGGTGCAATTTTCGTGTCATCAAGTACGGTAGAAGTTTTGTGAGCTCGGCTGGAGACTTACGTTACGACGGGCGGGAACATGCGAAGAGTCTCGTCCACCACTCTGGCGAAGCATTTTAGGCCGTGCGCTATAGCGGTGCAATCCAGTTTGCCCTGTGATAAATTTACCTCGATTAATATTCGCAAACCGTTAAAGCAATGGTGTGGCGTGATGTCTCGATTACGACCGAACTTGCGGCAAACTGCAGCCTTTCCCCTTATTTTGTTCTCACGGTCATACCTAGCAGCTATCAATAGCTTTATTAATTTGTATTCCGAGGAATGCCCTTTATCAGAATCAAAAGGCCATCCGAACATATTGGTAGCCATGTTACTCGGCGTTATTAACTAGTTTCATTCAGAAGAGAACGCTAAAGCCCGCGCAATAGCTTTCCGTGCGAGCGGGAGGTCTACAAAATGTTTGGCACGAGCTTTAACTACTTATCGCATGCCGTATTTCTACTCCAACGGCGCCTTTCTTGGTCTCTCACCAGTTTATGTTGCAACGGAGTCCGAAAGACGATGAGACTAACAGTAAATTGAGAGGGAACGTTTCCAGGTTGCACCACATTGTATGCTAACGGTGATAAAACGGAGTAATTTACTGCTGGAAACACTTCTATGCTGACAGCCTTCTCACGAGGAAATGCCGTGGTATTTCGTTTAGCGTTCAGATTGTGCGCTTGCGTGCGACGGCTGGCGTGCTTTTTATTCAGAATTTCTGACAAGTGCCTGGAAAGAAGCAGATGTACTTACGTAACGTTCTATAACAGATTTCACTTCCTCCCGGACATTTTCCTGGACGTCCTGATGTTTGGCGAGAACGTAGGAGAGGTAACTTAACTAAAAAAAGTTACGGGCGACTAATTTGTTTGTTGCTAATATCATTTGAAAGGGTGCGACGTACTGCTGGTTGGTTCAATTGAGAGACAGTAAAAGAAGCGTCACAAATATGAGATGAGGCGAAAACAACGTGTGCCTTTCCTGGCCTCAATACATTCAGATTAGTATGGTTTCCACGATCCGCGGAGATTTAAAAATGTCCGGTTTAATGCAGTCCTTGCAGAGCAATGTTTACAGGTTCAATTCCAGGCTACATTGCTCAATTTTTTAGAGAACTGTAGCATGAAACTTAGTTCAATTTACAGTACAATACTCAATCCGGCTACATTGCTCCAATTTTTTATTCCGAGTGGAGCTTCTTCACCATCAAACTTAGCTCAATTTCATTCAAGTCTTTTTTCCTTGTTTACGAAAAGGGAGCAGTCTCATAAAAAATACTGTACTGAACAGTTTGACGGAAGCGGCATGCCCCCTTTGGCAAAAACGTGTGGAGATGATGTTATAACGTTGATAGTCAAGCAAATTGTTTAAAAGAGAACTCGGAGATTACCGCCGTGACTTCTCACCACGAAGTGTCTGTTCACCTTAAATAGAATGAAATGGTTTGGGTTTAAGAAAAGTTACTTGCGTCACGATGTCGTAACAAATCCTTCATCTCTTTCCTGTCCAGTTAACCAAGTAATTTTTTTATTCTCTAAACAGACTTTTTGTAAAACACGTACCTGAGTTGCCTGAAGAGAGCATAGACGACGATAATCACGATCGTAGTCCAGATGATCGTCTCGAAACTGAGCAGCGACAACTTACCGGTCATGGCGATAGCTTGGAGGCGACTGTTTCGGAGTCAAGGATTTAGCCCGATGATAGCGCCGCTCCCACGCCCTATTTTTATCCTCCCGGGTGGGAGTCATCTCTTTCCATTGTTATGCCATGCAAAATATTTGCACCCTCCTTCGCTGAAGCGCAATAGCTCAATGGTCTAGGTGTCCTGGTACTCAGCGCAAGGCACGTGTTTACCTGTCACCCGGAAACGCTGCTTAAGTAATTAAGACCGGCAGCACGTATTAGGTAGCCTTTCAGTAAGGCTTGAGAATGCAACGCATTAACAAGAAAAGGGGGAAAGCAGACATAACGGTAAGGTGGCGTATATCAACTGAAAACTTTATTTAAGGGAAGCAGCGATACGCAAATTTATTTATTTATTAGTACACCCTCAAGACCGAGAGAACGGTACAGAGGGGGTGTGTACAATGTAAATACGAAGCAAACAATATATATTATACACTAAGGGCCAACACGTGCTGGAAAAAGCAAAACAAGATCATGGACAGCAGTTAGCAAGGCTTGTCTAACCAAAGATATTGGCTTGATAAGTCTAGCCAACTAAAAGTCGTCATTATAAATGTTATAAGCAACTATAAGTTCAAGATTTCCTCCGACAAAGCCAAGCGTGCACGCGATTGTCGACAATTTGTGCAGCTTCAAGGAAAGCCACTTTCTCTTCCGGTAATAAAGGATACGGTTCGTCAAAAAGGAACAACAGTTTTTGAAATGTAATAGTCTTCAACCAACTGTTTCATTGTTTTCCAAGCATGAAGTTATTTCATCTAGCCTGGCTGTCCATCCTGCTCCATTGGCAACTCCATAATCCTCGACTTGTGCTGGCAACGCTGTCCAAATAAACAAATAAGGCTATAGCATCCAGGTTCCCCGCGGCTTTTTCGCTTGGTGCTGTGATCACGTTCCTCCTTCGTGGCGTCGAATCGTGGTGTTTCGCGGAAGCCGAAAGGGCTGTTGCGGCCGATCACCTTATGTTGAATGGTTTCGAGGATTTCAGTGACAAAATCGTGGAAATAGTTGTGTTGTGCGTGTTGCCACACATCCAGTGAACGAGGCGCCAGCGCCGGGCCGAATTCCAAATCCGACTTATCAGCTACTGAAAATAACCCCACGAAAGCACGGACAAATAATAAGAGGCATTCTGGTGCGCCAGCGAACGCCGGATGTGTTCCAAAGACCAAGTCAGAGCCCAGAGTTGTCAAAGCACAAAAAATATATTCTTCAAATGAGGCCCCTTCAAGTCATGTGAAGTAAGGGAAGCCCTCCAGAAACTAAATGGCAGGTCAGCCCCTGGTCCTGATGACAATCCCAACCGGGCCCTCAGAAACCTGGACGACAGTTCCATAGAATGGTTGACATAGGAGATAAATGGAACATGAGAACGAGGGGTTGTCCCGCAGTCTTGGAAAATGGCCTTGGTCATCCTCATCCCAAAGTCTGGAAGACCGCCGAGTCTCACAAACCTCAGACCCATTTCACTCACGTCCTGCGCGGGAAAGGTGGCGGAATATGTCATATACAACTAGGGTACCTCGATGCCAGCGCCGCCGTTCAGGGTGGTGCCATCCTTTGACCGCCCCCGCGCCGCCGCTTTCTCGCTGCGACGCCCTCTTGAATCACAGCGAGCGGTTGCGATTGCTTGGTGCCGGTGCTTAGTTCGAGATACAGTGCGCGCGGATGCTTCGCTGACGCTTCTACTTGCTGGACAGTGTTCAGCCGCATGAATGACAAGCTTGTCAAGTGCATCGAGTCGACATGACGGGCTGTTGTGTTCCCAAGTGCACCGGATCGACGCGTAAAGGGCTTCGTTGTTTACGCTTCCCCCGGGACCCAGAGCGAAGGAAGAGATGGGAAGCCCAAGTAAAGCGGTATCACTGGAAGGCAACGGATAGCTCCTACATTTGCGAGGTAAGTGTCAAGAAAGTTTAGACTATCGCACCGTGTTTTTCATTTAAATAAGAAAGTATTCTCTGATCTTCGCTCACGTACCTACGTTCGCTCACGAACTAAGCACTGCACCGATGCTGTCTGAGTAGCCTATGGTTTGCGAGCGCGCGTCGCATAGGCTTTTGCCGTTTTGATCGGCGCAGTCTATGCGAGTAGTACCCTTATTTTAAGGACTGACGAAAATGCTTCGCCGCGAAATAGTCTTACATTAGCTACAAATCGTCATGTAAACCACCTATTTTACTTTTGCACGGGAAGCACACATCGTGTGTGTCTCTTGTTTCTTTTTTTTCCCCTCAGTTTTTTTTATTTTTTCGCTACTGGTTATGGGAATAAAGAACGCAGTGCTTCTTCTGGGGAGAGCGGCTGTTGTGTACGTGGCAAGCGAAGCATTGTGATTTTCTCTGATTTCTCAGCAGATATCTTGCGGATCTCTAGTTGTTACGTTATATAGCTGATTTTTTAGACGAATATATTTGTAGCGTGGTGCTCGTAAGCCGATGGTCATTCGTGCTCATTCCCGATAGTAGTGGGTACTCTGAGTGTGACGGTCTTTAAATGCCTGTGCACTGGTATGCCAAGGTGTAGTAGAGTTAAGGGGCATCATGGGACCAAAATGTTTCGGCGCTTTCTGGCATGGTGTCTATTGTAGCCTGTTGTAGTGCAGTGACCTTATCAGTGTGTGTATGTGCGTGGACGGTTTGACAACTATCGAGACATGTGAATGAAGAATGAAGAAACAGAAGAAGGCGAGCTAGGGACAGCTTCAAAGTGGGTACGAGCCATGTGCTGGGGACATCATCATCAGGGGCAGCTTGCGCGCTTGGCAGCGCTCAAAAAAAAACGAAGCAAGAGAAAAAGGAAGAAGAAGACGCGGGTGCCGGACGGGCAGAGCGGGCTCGTGCACGGAAGACGCAGGACCAGTGCGCTGTTCCGGGAGCTCCTGCCGCGGTACCTGAGGCGGCCCTGAGGACAACGCGCCTGCCTGTCGGTGCAGACGCGGAGTGGCGCCTAGTGCGACGCCGTTTGGAGCAGGCCTGGCTGCTGCCTGCTCGTTGCCGCCTGTTGGAGCAGCTTCAGGCTGTGTCCGGGGCGAGGCCTAACCGAGGCCATTACTCGAGGCCTAACCGAGGCCTTTGCTCGAGGCCTAACTGAGGCCTTTGCTTGGAGGCCGCCTCTTGCTCGAGGTGGCATGTGGAGTTGTGGCGGTGGAAGCCACCCGCCTGACACCCGTTCGAGTGCTCTGGCCACGGTAATGCAGCCGTGGGCCGTCGCCTGCCTCATTTGAAGACCCGTGGTGTCATCCGGCCTTGGCTCGCCTCCCACGAGGGTCATCGTGCGTTAGTTCATCAACAGAAATCGTCGCGACTGCTCGAGACGACCTACCGCCGATCGACGACATCAGTACTGAATCCGTGAGGCCTATTTGCTCTTCTCTCGAACGTTGCGCGTAGGACCTCGTGTAGACGTGTTTGTTGTAAGGACTTTTGCTCTGTATGCTGTGTTTAGTGTTTGTCTTGTTTCAGTCCCATCATGTTGTATAAATGTTCGTTTAAATCCGTTCGTGCGTCTCTGACGTTTATTACCGCCTGACTGCACACCGACATACGTGCCGAACTATTCCATCACAAGTTACTAAATTATTTAAAGCACCAAACAGACGACACACGAAGAGACACGGACGAGCGCTTACTAACAACTGATGTTTTATTGAAAGAAACACACAATATATAGGCATATCTGGCGGCGTAACTCACACGTTGTCGAAATTAACATGGTAACCAGGCAAAAAGGCGATAAATAGATTGTAAACGATGATGAAACTCGAATAAAAGATGACATATGCGACAAAAACACGCGGTGTATAGAGCCACAAGACCATAAAAGATAATGGTTAAGCGTTACACAAAACAGCGCAGTAACCCCATTAGAAAGCTAACGATTAAGACTTTTTTTCCAGCGCATGCAGGCGGCGCATCAACGTTCTTAGTTCTAACCAAGGGCTTCTAAAAATGACAGTTCACTTGTATACAATATTTTTGACGGTTCGCTGACGCACTCCAGGCCCTCCCTTTTAATGTGGAAGGCTTCCTTCAGCTCACGGGCAACGCTGTCTCGACTTCTCTCCAGGACAATGCTATCTCTTAGGCGAGGCTTGCACCCGCACTCTTTGCAATGGATGGCCAAATTGGATCCAGTCCCTTTCTCTAGTGAGCGTTCATGCTCTTTTAGTCGTTCATTCAAACATCGCCCCGTTTGTCCAATGTAAACCTTTTGGCATGAGAGTGGAATTTGATAAACCACCCCTTCCTTGCAACTGACAAGTGGATCGGTATGCTGGGTGCCGCAGGTCGTGCGTTTTGTATCTTGGTTGTTGACACGAGCGCACAATTTAGCAAGTTTTGAAGGGGCTGAAAAAACTACCGGGACTTTGAATTTACTCGCGACCTTCTTCAGGTTGTGGGCTACACGATGAGAGTATGGTATGACCACGGGTCTTAATCTCCTGGTTTGTTGTTGCACGTTTTTTCTTCCTTTATCTTTTATCTTCTGGAGCAAGGATTCTACTACTGAAGTTAAAGCTGTCTGTGGGAATCCCGCTTCCTTTAGCCTCTCAATCTGCAGCTGGAAGCTGCTTCGTATACCATGTTCACATGATTTTCTGGCAGCCGATTGCAATGCCGCTGTGGCTATCGCTCTTTTTACTGTCTTAGAGTGGGCTGACTCATAAGACAAGAGCTCTTTTTGCGCTCGGGGGTGGTACTTCCAGTGCACTTCGGCTCCCAGGTTGAGCTCGAGGTCTAAAAATTGTAACTTATTGTTTTTTGGTAGTTCACAGGTGTACTCCAAACCATGGCTATGTTTCCTAAAAAGTTCTAGAATCTCTTTGTCAGTTCCTTGATGGCCTGGTGGATCCTGTCTGTTTAACAGAATTAGGAAATCATCTACGTATCTGAATACTCTCAATACCTTCTTTTTGTCAAGCATGCTGTTCAAAATACTATCAACGGCCGAGAGAAAAATATTGCTCAAGATGGGGGCTACACATGACCCTATACAGATGCCCTTCTTCTGAACATAAACCTTATCTTCAAACTGAACTAGCGTGGAACTAAGATAAAACTGTAAAAGCCTAATGAAATTTTCAACTGACATGCCAACAGTATTCTGAAACTGTATAGTGCCTTTCTTTTCTATACATGCCTGAACAGCTAAAAACAGCTCCTTGTGTGGGATAGAATAGAAAAGATCCTTAACGTCAACCGAGAAAAAATTACCTACGGTACCGCAGGATTGCAAGAATTCTACCACTTCATGGGAGTTTTTTGTCCCGAAAGGATCTTCTACGTTAAGTGAACTCAAATGTTTTAGAAGAAACTGGCTAACATGACGTTACCAAAACTTGCTAAATTGTGCGCTCGTGTCAACAACCAAGATACAACACGCACGACCTGCGGCACCCAGCATACCGATCGACTTGTCAGTTGCAAGGAAGGGGTGGTTTATCAAATTCCACTCTCATGCCAAAAGGTTTACATTGGACAAACGGGGCGATGTTTGAATGAACGACTAAAAGAGCATGAACGCTCACTAGAGAAAGGGACTGGATCCAATTTGGCCATCCATTGCAAAGAGTGCGGGTGCAAGCCTCGCCTAAGAGATAGCATTGTCCTGGAGAGAAGTCGAGACAGCGTTGCCCGTGAGCTGAAGGAAGCCTTCCACATTAAAAGGAAGGGCCTGGAGTGCGTCAGCGAACCGTCAAAAATATTGTATGCAAGTGAACTGTCATTTTTAGAAGCCCTTGGTTAGAACTAAGAACGTTGATGCGCCGCCTGCATGCGCTGGAAAAAAAGTCTTAATCGTTAGCTTTCTAATAGGGTTACTGCGCTGTTTTGTGTAACGCTTAACCATTATCTTTTATGGTCTTGTGGCTCTATACACCACGTGTTTTTGTCGCATATGTCATCTTTTATTCGAGTTTCATCATCGTTTACAATCTATTTATCGCCTTTTTGCCTGGTTACCATGTTAATTTCGACAACGTGTGAGTTACGCCGCCAGATATGCCTATATATTGTGTGTTTCTTTCAATAAAACATCAGTTGTTAGTAAGCGCTCGTCCGTGTCTCTTCTTGTGTCGTCTGTTTGGCGCTTTAAATAATTTAGTAACATGCACCAACTAGCCCAACAAAAAGTTCTGCTTGTATTCCATCACACCTGTGCATT
The DNA here is from genome assembly GCF_013339745.2 of Dermacentor silvarum. Classification (NCBI taxonomy): domain Eukaryota; kingdom Metazoa; phylum Arthropoda; class Arachnida; order Ixodida; family Ixodidae; genus Dermacentor; species Dermacentor silvarum. The sequence goes on from NC_051158.1 coordinate 88,526,801, forward strand.
TCTTCGAAACGTGTGAAGCGAGGTAACACAGCATTACTTTTGCGAAAATTTATTTTCAAGCACTGTAATGAGTTCGCTGTATTTACAAGGCAACTTTTCATATCAATAATCACTTTTGTTGTTTTACTTGTACTTAGAAACACTTTGAAGAGGACCAGTACGAGGGAAATCGGCAGGATGGGCGCCGTCTGTTAAAGTCAACAGCCCTACATCATCATGGACTATATTTTCGAAGTGAAAAATATTGCTAATCTGTATTTGACTGTCTTAGTTTCATTTACGGTTTTTGTACGCGATATGTATGCAGTGTTTATTTTTTCAATGTAGTTATCAGTGTTCTAATGGTTATTTATAAAATGTTCCGTACTCGCCATCGATGTGTTTGGCTGATGCGACGTATTCGATGGTAGCTGATGTATTCTGGCTGGATATCGTGATTAAATTACCCGCGATTGCGCTTTCTTGTTTCTATTCTGGTTTTCGATTTATATTGTGGGTAATAAGGTTGATGTATGCACTTGAACGCCCCCCCCCCCCCCCCATGTAATGAATAAAAAAAAAAAAAAAACTATCCCTATCCCGAATTGTGTGTGTCGAGCCTACCTTACGAATTTTTTTATCTCGTCTTTCAACATAACCTTCAGGCGCCACACAGTACATATAAATTTTCATGTACACATCTCTTTCATGATTGACTGTACTATACATTACTAAGTAAATGTATTT
>NC_051158.1:88527626-88624951 GCF_013339745.2 Dermacentor silvarum
CGACTCCGTACCATCCGGAGGCACCGCACTCGCAGAAATGTTCAATTTCGTGACCTCAAGAAGTATTTGAATTTATACCCTACCTTCCCTGGTGATGGAATGTGCCTTGGAAGCTGCAGTGACTCCCACAATAACACCTACACGGAGGGGTTGGGCTGCAGTCCATACTTGTGTGCAAATGGAACAAGTCCTTGGCTTCCTGCAGATCATCAGTAAGAAATCGCCGGCCGCGTTATTCTTCTAGAGACCCCCAAGACAGCCGAACAGCAAATAAATATAAATTTGGAATGAAGAGAAACTTCGACAATAGGCACTATCATAAGTTGCCTGTGGTTGAACCTGGAAGTTTTATACTCGTCAAGATAGGACTGAGCTGCTCCATGTGCCAATTTAGTGGTCCATACATGGTCACCAAAACGGAAAGCCAGCAAGGAATCCTCAAGTCAGTGTACTACGAGACTCCGGCAAAGACGATCGAAGTTAGCTCCGTTGGGAACATCATCCCGTACCATCCCAGGAGGGATGGAGTCAGAGGCGCCGGAGAATGTGGAGTGCCGTCAAGACGAAGTCGAAGTGGCGCGAGTACAGGAGGAGAAGAAGAAGAGGAAGAAGACGTTCAATAAAATGGAGGAACGGCTTTATCCGTCTCCGTTGAGTTCTTTACATACAATCAGAGCAGAAAGAAAACAATGCGTTCTCCTTTCTTTTTCCCAAGTCCTTCGTTGCTGACGCATGCATTCATATGATAGCAGACAATTAAGTGCCCCATGCTTGTATAACACACGATGAAACCTACTATTGCCACACTCTTGAACAAAACTATAAATAATTTGAAAAACTGACATTTTCGCCGAAACATTAGTATTAAAAAAAAGGATTGCAATGCCTGCCCAAAATAAGCTCAATGAGCTCTATGATGTCCCTTCAATTACGTTATAAATTCTAGCAAGAAGTAACTTGCTGACAAGAAACCACTGCATTCAACATATCATTCCTCATTATTATGTTCTTGATCGTTCAAGCAGATGCAACACACAGAAAGCCTTGTTTTCTAATGTGCGGCAGTGCTTATGGAGGGTACAGGAACGTCGCTATCAAATAATAATACAAGAGTGTGAAGCATTCTACAATTATTGGCGTATGTGTACGTTTGAAAACATTGACAGCATTCGAAAACATGAAATCACCTGAAGTTCCGTGTAAAGGGTCCCACGATGTTCGTGTTCAATACTCCCGCCATGTTTTGTCAGATAGATCGCTTTACATGTTGCCTTGCCACATTCCTCTTCGACATATTTTGCAAATCTCTTTTAACATCGTCCTTAAATACCCATGGAAGATCGTGTGATTTTCGCCACTGCGTCGTATCTTGGTTATGTGTGCTCTTGGTATTACACAGTTAAGCATAGAACTGTTGTGCCACCCTTACTATATCGCCATCGAAATTGCTGCTGATATTACCGTGTTTATTTTTTGATACCTCTTGTTCATTCGTAGGCCAAATTTTCTTACTGATCTACAGCTTCCATCAATAATTGCTGCTTCCTCAATGTTTCTGACGTCCCAATTGAGAATGTCAGATAATAACCTAATTCTAACTCAGATATAGAAATACAGTGTGCCCCAACTATCATGCATCAAGACTTAAATATACGCAAATGTCACGTAGCTGGACAGAACCAGGGTAATGTTGCTTGTCGTCGCTTGGAGATACTCAGTTTATTTTTTTGCATTCTGCCTTATTACATTGTTAGTCTCAATTAATTAATCAACTTCTCAAATATTATACAAGAAAAGTGTCAATGCAAAAATTGTACAGCAACATGAAAAACTGTCGATAAAGCTTTCTGCTGCTCGATACGTGCTACATAAAAGTGTTTTTCCGAGCGTGAAAGAAGCCCGCGAATACACGCAAAGTTCCTCGAGTGGCCAGTCGGGCGACAATTTTGCGTGTATTCGCGGGCTTCTTTCACGCTCGGAAAAACTCTTTTATGTAGCGTGTATTAAGCAAAAGAAAACTGTATCGGAAGTTTTTCATATTGCTTTACAATTTTCTCATTGACACTTTTCATCTAATTATAATATTTGAGAAGTTGATTATTAGTTCAGACTAATCATGTCATTAGTAAGGTTGCAAAACATAATCTGAGTATCTCCCAGTGACGGAAAGCAACATTACTTTGGTTCTGTCCAGCTACTTGGCATTTGCATATATTTAAGTCTTGTTGCAGGATAGTTGGGACACCTTGTAGAGATATGGCTTCTATCTAGCTGTTCTTGTGCATGGGAATAAGTTTACGGTTGTTAGCGCTCATGTCATTTAGTTTTTGTGCAGTCCTACATTTTACGCTGTATTTTAACAATGTTACCATACCACTTCGCCAAGCCCTCCGTTCTGCAGATGATTAAGAACTCGCAATCTCGACAACAATCAAGCCACAGTTGACGCCAACTGTAGAGCGACTATATCACAATGCAGGCCCTGCCGGTGAGGTCCCCGACAGTCTTTGAAACTGCCACGCTGACACCGAATCACTGCTCAGATTTGTTATCGCATGACGTGCTTCGCTTATTGTTTCCTGCCTATAATTATCCCGGAAATTCTCAAGTCAATATAACGCTCATGCAGGCAAATGATTTTACTAAATTGGGCAGGAAGAATGGGAATTTGCAGTGCAACTTCATTTAATATGTCTAGCGCTTTTGTTTTCTCATTAATTTTTCACTTCTAATGCACTTGTAATACAGTCTTCCTCTGGAAAGACGGTGCCGCTGGAGGCTACGTGAGCCTTTAGCCTCGGTTCCCTCACAGTTACTGTCTGCAAAACAAATAAATAAATTGAAAAATGTAGTGTTGAGAAGAAACAGAAGGAAAAGAATTCTGGTGTCGTGACTACGTATTTCATTTGTTACCAGGGTTCACTTGACTACGAGACGCTTACGAAGAAGCTAAAGTACCTCATCCAAGTAGTGGAGGAAGGGCTGAGGTTGCACCCGCCTGCTGTGGCGTAAGTGTAATATTCAATACCTTGCGTGATTACATGGCATGCTGACGTAAAAGTTTAACGATGAGCTAGTCGAAACTTGTTCGCGCCAGGCTACCTGCAAAATGTGAAAAAAGCTCCCTTATCACTTTAAAATAAACTGATCAGTAACTGCATATTGCCCCTGTCTTCAAAATACATCAATCACTGAGACCAGCCGCTAACTTTCCCCGTTTAGTTCTTTCTCACACGGACAGTGTTTTTGTAGCGAAAACTACATTGGCCGCATTCTCGCCGTTTCGCTGTGGGCGGTGGTCGCACAGCGAGCTGACCTGTTGCCTAGCAACCGCCGCAGCTGGCAGCGTTTCTTTCTCTATGGTCTGAACACCCGGCGGCGTCTTACCGGCGAACGCGGCAAGCGGCGTCTGACACGCGTCTAGCTCGGCGAGCTGCTTCACTGGAGAGGGTCCGGAATGCCAAGCGTGCGAAGCTAGCGTCGGAGACGTTGGAAGAGCTAGCCGTTCGGCTCGCAAAACGCTTGGACTTGTCGGCTTATAATTTATACCTGCGCCTATATGGATGAGTGTATACCTAAGTATAATAACTGCAGCTAAATCAAAGACTAACCAAGTGAAACCAGGACTTAACCAGGCTAAAGCAAGCTTTCGCTTTGCATATCCAAGGTTAGCAAAGCTAAGCGGCAGCCATTTTTTGTCACCGTATCTGCTACGATATCGCATGCTTATTACTCACCCAACACTTTTTGTCGTGGTTAACTGCCTATAACCAAGTCACCACTGCTAAGACTAACAAATACTTTAAATCATTACATCATTCGACCACTGCTAATTCAACTACAACATCTAGTGCGTATCGTTGAATTCTTGAATTTATTGCAGATTACTCTCAGCAATTTATTCCTAAAGCGGCCAACACGGTACCGTAATATACAGGGTATCTGTTTTACACTATACAGTATTTAATCAAAAGGCTATGAGCCTAGCGAAGGTTACGTTTTCGTAGAGGAGTTTCTGGGGGAAGTGTACACTTTACCGCTAATAACTTAAGTTCCTAAATAATTACAACAAAACTACGTAAATAACTTTTATTGGGACCTCGGGGCAGTTGTTTACATGACAGATGAGCTGGCCATCACATTTTATTGCACTGAAATTTTTATAATCCCGAAAATCGCGCCCAATTTTAGGTACTGTTCATACAATTTTAAAGCTCATTCAAAGCACTATTGAAACCCAGTGCGCCGGAAGCGCAGAAAACTTTACCCCGCTATAACGTCAGTTGGAAATGCCCCGTGACGAAATGCATCACGAAGTTTGTAAGTGTGCGTCGTGGGCGGCCAGTGTTTGCCGTACCAGTATTTACCGTGACATACCATTGTTCATACTACACCACACATTCGTTTGCGCTTGACGTTATAGCTGGACTGCCTTTGCTGCGCTCCTGGCGCGCTCCGTTTGAATAACTTAGATTGAGCGTTGAAATTCGACGATGAGTATATAAATGTCAGTGCGATTTCGAAATATTAAACAAATTTGACTGCTTCCAAATTTTCCATGTGGATAACTGTCTCCAAGGCAATAATACAAAACATGTAACAAATTGTTGGCAATTGTTTTTCGCAAATTTGCGCTTTCCGCAGCAATCTTTGTCCGCCTCACCTTACAACCGACGTGTCCGCAGCGCTCATAACGGTTCGATAACATAAATGTGGGGTTTTTAAATAATTGGGGGCACATACATCTTTTGGAGGCGATTGGCGACGGTAATGCAATTAAAAATATTTCTTATCATATGCGTGTAATTGGTGATAATATATTTTATATTTTACGATGACCATTAGGAAAGATTATTGTATTCCCGGGATAGGTCCCCGTGCCATTCATGAATCACGAAACTTCATGCGCACATCATCAGACGCACGAAGTGGCAGTCTCGCTGCCAACTAACTGCCCAATGATACCATGACCACGTATACCTGTACCTTGTAAGCACTGCATCCCCACTGAAGCTCCATAGCAACGCTTACTATCCCTAGCATTCTGACTCCAAATTCGTTGCATTAGCTATCCATAATTTGGCCACGCGTTCAAAGCGGACGTGTCTGTTGTGTCTAATGGGAGGTTATTGCTTCAATATATTTAAGGCCACGCACCCGTCTTGTCACCTTGGCACATTCATTCTGAGGGACAGGCCTAGAACGGGAACATACCAATATCACGTGCCCAATGCAGAATGTGTCAGCTTGGGCACATACCTAGTGGCACACACCCTGGGACCCAAGTTCTTCTTCTTTCTGGGGTTTTACGTGCCAAAACCAGTTATGATTATGAGGCACGCCGTAGTGGAGGGCTCCGGGATTAATTTTGACCACCTGGGGTTCTTTAACGTGCACTACAACGCAAGCACACGGGCGTTTTTGCATTTCGCCTCCATCGAAATGCGGCCGCCGCGGCCGGGATTCGATCCCGCGATCTCGTGCTCAGCAGCGCAACGCCTTAGCTGACTGAGCCACCCCGGCGGGTAGTCTACTAGGCCAGACATCCGCCAGTACATGCCTCGTGGCCTAAGCTAGTAGACAGCTCGGGTCACTGGCCTAAAGAGGTTAGTTACAAAGGAACGAATCGGAAAGTCGGTAATGTTCCCAAAGAATACTTATCGCATAAAACAACCTGCAGAATGTGTCATGTACCCATATACGACTCCATCCAGTGCAACATCGCGGCAAGCTGAAGACGACTTCGAGTGGAACGGCATGAAGTTCAAGGCGGGCACGTGCATTATGTCTCCAACCTACCAGCTGCACAGGGATCCTCGCTACTGGGCTGATCCCGACACTTTCGATCCAGAGAGGTAAGCATTCATCAGCCTTGCTCCTTGCACGTGCGCACACGCACACGCGCACGCACGCGCGCGCACGAACACACATATACTTACAAAACACAAACAATCAGCAAATATTAAAATAATAGGTTCATTATGTTCCGCTGAGGGGCGTATTATTATGAGGTACTTCAAGCGCGCTTTTCGCAATGTACGATATTCTTTTAGAGATGTTTGTCGTACTCCACAGTTTCCTCAATTACATAATTGATTGCACTGATCTGATTCATGGTAAAATGCTCCTTCCTGAGAGAGAGAATAAATATCTTTATTAGGAAAACGAAGCTTTGGAGAGGCCTCCTCATTCCAGAATGCCTTGAGCTTGGGCCGCGTTCTGGGCCCTCGCAATCAGCCGTCGCTGATCGAAGGCGCTCTCCCAAAGCTCGTTGATGTGATAAGAGCCGGAGGATTTAGTTGTGCCTGTCTGCAACCCGAAACCAGCCTGTTCGTTGGGTTGGCTGAAATCAAGTGTTCCCCTGATTCTGTTGGAAATTATCTTGGGGATTATTTTGTACATTACCTAAAGCAAGCTAATTAGTGTATAACTGATTACTTTTCTATCGTCTACATTCTTGCGGATTACAATGATGTTATTATTTATCCATCTTTGTTGCACACTCGAAGTCTTAAAACATTGCTAATAAAATGTTGCAAGCTTCTAGAGCCGATTTTTCTGCATCTTTAACTTCGCGATGAAAATTTGAGAAAAGCTGAGGGGCTGAGGCTATAAATACTACTTAGTAATTCACTGTGCTTTGCGCTTGTGTGCAAGAATCGTTTCTATCCGTCGCCGTTCTCATGCGCCGCGTCTTAGTTTTCAAATAATACCAAACACCAAGAAAGCCACAACAGGAAGACCGCACACTTCTCACGCTGAGCATTCGAAACAAAATTCACGTGGCTCCAATTCCTTTAAATATGCACCCTGACCAACATAAAGTCTGGAGACAGGCATGAGGACATGCCCTGGCTCGAATCTTTGGCGATGACACTTCGGACACACGGGTCCCTTACACCGACGTGGCCCGGTACCCACAAAGACGTGCTGTGTGTCTAACCGTACTAGATAGCACATACACTCTGAGAGCTTCGGCCATGGTCAACACTGTGGACAGTGGCACGGCGGGAGAGGTTGCTATCGCCCTAGCCATCGTACACGCTTTAAACATAGCGGCACCGGAGGGTCCCATCGCAGTGGTCACTGATTCCCAAACCGCGTGCAGGACTTTTGCACAACGAATGGCGACCCCCTACACACATCGCATCCTTACATCATTACACCCCACAGCGTTACACAGGGAGCGTATCGTCTGGACATCTGGACATGCCTCTCTCTACGGTAATGAACGCGCTAATGCAGTAGCCCGAGAGCTCGCTAACCGGGCGCCATTGGAAGAGCTGTCCAACCCAGATGACGCACCAACAGAACCACTGAACTACACTGAAACTCTACAACATTACAGAGATAGCAGGGGAGACTTCCCCCAACCACACCCGTCTCTCAACCGAGAAGATGACGTCGCGTGGCGACAGCTATAGGCCAATTCATTCCCCTGCCTCTTTTACCTTTAGCTCTTCCACCCCACACAATATCCCTCATAATGTCCCTACTGTCTGGAGCCATGACAAAATTGCTTTGCTGTTCGCAGGCTGTGGGATTTTCAGGATGGCATCCACCTTGGCAGGGTCAGTTTGCTTGCCGTTCTTGCTCAGAATGAATCCAAGAAACTTGATAGACTCCAAGGCAAACTTGCATTTGTTGAGTAAAGCCCACAGTATATCACTGCCCCTGGGAGTGCTCAAACCCTCCGGGCTACTTCCACGTGCAATTGCATACTGTGGGTTTTGTTCCACAGGTGGGTAGGTTGTGATGCCCGAACATCAAAACCTTCCTCCAGGGAGACTGCGCTGATCAGGTTAGACCTGCAAGAGCAGCGACGGCTGATCCAGCGGGCACGCGGGGTAGCGCGAGCCAATGGGGCCCTGAACTAAGGGCTCCACCCCACCTCATTGCCAATAAATGTTTTTTCTCTCTCTCGACGGTGCAGAGTCCTTACTGCACATTATCGCCATATTATCGGTTTGTGAGATGTACACCGTGATAATGGACCTCGTCCTTTGTGTATGCCTGCTGTACTTACCAGAAAGACAACCAATGGCTAGACCTTTGGCACGTATCGACAACGTGCCGTTATTAGTTTTTTGAAAGTGCGGTTTGGGTCCAAGCTCAAAATAAAGTGCAGAAGGCCACTGCAGCTTTCTCGGGAGAGTGCACTGTATATGCTGTTGTAATAAGTCCTCTCAGTTTATTTTACCCTTTCTTCACGTACATCTGCTTTTCTCTTCTTATGATCATCATCGTCACTTTCTCCCTCTCCTTTTGTTCTTCAGAGTAGAATGGAGCGCGCCAGCTTACACTGACGCCTCTGCCTTTGCCGTTACACGTTTTTCTTGCAAACACTTGACTGGAAGTAATCACTGGGGGGAGCTTTAGCGCGAAGCAATAGAACAACCGGACGTTGAGCCAGAGAAGCACGAGCGCTACTTCAATTAGCGACAAAAGATGGAAACAAGTACTATACCAAAACAAAAACAAACAAGCCGGCCTATCAAAGGAATGAAAAAAGAATAGTGAAAGAAAACTGCTAAAGAACAGTGCTATCGCCTTATGCGCGCGAGGGTAGAAAAAAATGTCGCAGTTTCAGCCGAAAGGCGAAGCTCGGAGCAACGCAGGATCGCCTCCCACTGCGGGGGATTTTAGAATGGGGGTATCAGTTGGTAGTTGTGGGCACTCCATAGTGACGTGGAAAGTCGTCGGTGGTGCACCGCAGCCTGGGCAGGTGGTGGGGTATAAGGTTGGGGAGAACTTGCTGAGAAGGAGGAGGTTAGGATACGAGTTGGTTTGAACGCGCGTTTGTTCTCCGCCGTACGTTCGCTCCCCGTGAAAGCGCGCGTCCCTCGCGCCCTTTCATTCGCACATACAGCGTCCGGCGCGCGGCGACAATTTCATCACCGTTGACGTCATACGGAACCTCACGGCGACGGCGACGCCGGCGGCAGAAATCCTCTTTGAGTGCCCATATAATTGCTATCGAAATAAAAAGAACGCTAAAGAACAGTACTATCGCCTTATGCGCGCGCTGGTAGCTCGAGCGCATAAGAGGATAGCACTGCCTTCTTAGTGTCAACGTTTTTTTCACAATTCTGGTTCATCTTTTCGATAAACGGGATTGTTTTGTTTTGGTAGACTACCTATTTCCTGTGTTTTGCCACAATAAACCTCCGTTCAAAGCAGCACTCGTCCGTATTTGCCAGATGTTTTTAAGCGAAGCTTTATTGGCTCACTTGTGTCGAGGTCGATGTACATGGAAAACTATCATCATTAGCATTCGCTCGAGCGTCGTCTTCTTCCGCAGATGGCTGGTTGGCGCCGCTCGGGTTGCACTAGAGCTTGTGCAACTTCTCCCGCGTTTGTCGGCGTCGTCTTCCACAGTTGGCTTGGTTGCCGCTCATCATTCCAGCCTAGAATTTCATTTCTCTTCTGTCGTCACGATGGGGACGCCGCGTTTACGGGGGTGTGAGCCATTGCTTAAGGGCGTATGAGCCATTCATTGTCTTACGTGACGGACTGATTTAATTTTGAAGCGATTTAATTTCGAAGAACCGCAAGCGGGAATGGCATCGAATGCTGCCAACCACACCACCGAACAAACTCGAGACATCGTACGCCATCTTTCATTCTCCCCCATCCCACTACCATATGTAGGGTAGCGAACCCGTTTTGCTAAACTGGTTAACCTCCCTGCCTTTCCTTCTCCACTCTTTCCTGCCTTCGAACGCAAGCTACAACAGCGACGAGCAGAGAATCGTGCAACGAAACGGAAGGAAAAGTTCCACGAAAGGAAAGGAAAAGTAGAAGGAAAGGGAAGGAAAAGTAGTAGGAAAGGGATGGAAAAGTAGCCGGTCAGGTACACACACGACATGCCTCCGTTACCCCCATCTTCTCGAGGGGGAAGGGCTGGTGATTTTTTTTTTTTTTTTGCTTCGCGCTACTGCTCTCACCAGTAATAGTGATCGAGCAAGTAGCCCAATCCTCTATACTTGAAAGTAATTCTTTCTTCTCGTGAGGATCCGTAATATATAATTATAACATTGACGTATGCTGCTGTAGAGACATATACGCTCCTTAAAACTGTAGTACTGATAGTATACGCTATCATCGATGTTTTATATGCACGTCCTAAGTTCTTGCTGGCCTCTTGGTTATCATATTGTTATATCAAATTTTTACATTATTTTATATCAATATCAAGTTGTTAAAAATGTCATGCTTGAACTTGAAATAAGAAAATGAACGTACGATGCATACGAACATGTGGGATAGCGAGCAAATGCTCGTTTAGGTATTTTCGGTATACTTCAAGCTCAGAATTTGCCCCATTCCTTTAGTTCTGCTCCTCCACGCAAGAGAAGCGATAAAATAAAGTTTTGCTGCAAGATAACGACATTCGGCCTCCGCCGTGCTTATTGTAAATTTGAATAACGAAGACGACTCGCTTGGGGAATGGAGATGGGATGAGAATAACGCTACTAGAATAGTGAAATGGCAAGTTTTGCCATTCTCTGACATTGCATTGTAGCGTTTTTGTGGAACTATTAATGTGTGGCCAATCATCCTTGGAGGATATCTGTTTTTCATGAGCGGCACAATAGCAAGAGTGTGTGGTACATGAAACAAAGTACGATGAAAAGTCATGTGCCGGCGCGTTCCCATATTTAACAAAAAACACTTACAAAATTAGTAAACGTTGAACGAGTATTTATTCTGTAATCGCAGCTAAAGTACCAGTGTGCTGAAACAATGAATATCAGTGATTTAAAATTAAAAACTGGCTGCCTGCGAAGCTTTTAATTCCACGACACCTAAAGGCGCCCTGAACCACTCTTTAACGCGACAGCGTTAAGGGCCCCTTGTCGCAGAAAATACGGCGTCGGCGTTAAGCATCGGCGCCTGGCGGAAATAATCATGCCCAACCACATCATCCCGAACCACCCCGACCGGGTGGCCCTTCGCGTGGCGCAAGCCGTTAGTGAAGAAAAATCGAATTTCTCAAAGTAAAATCTGTCAGAAAAATAGAAAACAGTAAAGTATGACTTAACCACAACCTACAGGCATGATAGCGTCGGATTGTAATTTGAATATACGAGAAAAAAGCTTGATAAGCAGCCATGGATGTTCGAATGCTATCGCGTTCCACTCTTAAAGGCGAAGCTTCAGCGTCCTCCAATTCGGATGGGGATTGAGGGAAATTCGGAAAACCGAGCCTTTCTAAACTTTGGACACACGCGCGCCTCGGGGCAACAGCAAACAACTTATAAAGCAATAATAAAGGCCCTAAGGCCTTCACATTTTGATATAAGACGGCTTAACTTGCTCCTGTAAGAATGTCTTCCCAGCAATTCATTTATGTTTAAAAATGAAGCTGACTTTAAGGGATCAGTGCGAGCTTGGTCTTTGTAAGCTGTCTTTCCCACGTGTGCTGTAGTGAAGCCTACTCATAAAGAAAAGTGTGATGCGAACGGAGCCCGATAACGCTGTCGCGTTCCACTCTCCAATTTTATCGTCTCTCCAATTTTATCGAAGTGGAGGAACGGGTTAGAAATGAAAATAGGCTATTTTAGAATTACATTGCCGCAAAAAGTACTTCAATGCGTTAAGCTGAAGCGGAGTTATTGGCAATCAAACATGGCCTTCGCTGTACTCCCGTTGCTTCTTCAATGTATTGCACTGCGAAGGCTACGGCGGAGTGGGGGCGTCGCGACAACGCTCCGCCTTCTAGATGTCACCGTGGCGCGCAGTTCAAATTTCGGATGTTAACGTAGCCTCCACGAGTTCAGATTTTGGTGCCTACGACGCGCTAACCGTAAGCCAAACGCGGTTTTCCTCAGCGAGCCGAAGTGCGCTTAGTGAGTTGACTCGTGACGGCACCCCGCGGCGGCCGCGGTTCAGCCGACCGCAGCGACCATTAGAAGCCGCGTATGGGAAGTCGCTTTATTACGAAATAAAGTTTCCAGAACAGAGTGAAGCTCATGGCTTCTGTTCAAAAAAGAGCGTTTGAGAGAACTTGACTTCGCGCGCTGCTTGCGAGCTCCATGTGCCGCGTACAACAGCAAAACTTGGCTGAGATGTTCACAGCAGCGTGTGCTACCCGCGGAATATGGTAATTCACCAAGCCCGAGGGTTGGTTCAGGGCTCAATAAACGCCAATTAAGAGCACCTATAGAGTACACGTGAGCGACTTGAAGCACCTGCAGAGCACCATGTTTTGCTCTGTTTGGAGTGAGAAATTTTCATTCCCAGGTATGGAGTTACAGCCGCTTGTGGCAACAGCAATTTGGCATGGAAGAACAAAAAAAGCACTCAGGGAGGTAGCGTGACGTCAGGCAGTCAGTCTTCGCAAGGCAAACTCCACATTCTCTAGCCCGTGCCGCCCATCTTCTGCTCGCTGCAATTGATATATTTAATTCTCTGCCTCGGTGTATTGGATACATCGTCGCCGTTGCGACGGCTACATTTCTTGCGGAGCATCCAAACGATTAAACATGTTGCAACTTTCGAGTGGCGCAGCGTACAAGCACACAAAAAAACCCAGAGTAACCACCCCGAGCGACTAGGTGCGACTGCTTGATATCGCTTGAAAGGTCACGCGTTTGGTTGCTTTTCTCCCGAATACCGCTTTTTATTTTGTATGACTAGGCTTCAAGAATATCGCCTCCCAAGTGTTTTATTTATGTTTTTCGACAATGCAATTTGATTGCATGGTCGAGCTGAGAATGCTATCACAGAGCAGCTGATAAGGTTTTACCTGAAATTGGTGGAACTGCCCGAAACTCAACCATTCTCGAGAACTCGAGAGTCGGTTGAGCATGTGCGTTTTGTGGCATCCTTACTCCGGTGTTGGGGTTTCACAACTTATCGAGGCCTCGCTCTGCGAAGAAACAAGTGCTGGCCCGAAAACGCGGTGGCCCGCTCCGAGTCTGCCATCATAATTTGGCGTTACACCCCCCACTCGCCCCTAACCCCAACCCCAACATGACCCCCCACTTCATCCCACCCCTTAGGAGAGCAATGGAAGATTTTGCTGTCCAGCCACGCCCTGGAAGAGCAGCTGCGGCTCATAACCAGAGGCCAGGCGGCAAGGAAGTGGTGTCTACTTCACAGGAACCCAAGCATATGGATTCCTGTGAAGTAGGGACCACTTCCATCCGGCGCATGCGCTGAAAAAGCTCACTAAATAGACTTCTTAATTCATTGATTACCTTCAGCGCTATCATCAACTGCAAGTTCGTCTTGGTCAAAAATCACCGCAGGTTCAGCCAGGAGAATGAGTCTTCCATCCACAAGATGGCGTTCCAGCCATTTGGCGTGGGGCCGCGGCACTGCGTGGGTTTCCAGATGGCCCGCTTGGAGCTTCGCTACACCCTCGCCAGGCTTGTTCAGCGCTATCGCATCGAGCTTGGTGAATCTCAGAAGGTAAGTTGACCTTCCAACAAACGTTGATTACTTGATCTCGCCGTTGTTCGATGCTTGCGATGCATTTAGGTGAGATATTTTCTATGTCCGTCAGTGAGTCAAGTATACTTGAAACATTCTGACAGGACCACTCTCATGATGATCGTCGACGGTAACGCGTTAGCATTGGATTAATATAACGAGACAACGTATTGCGCATCGTCAAAACGAGTTATGCATGAGGCGTCTACTGCAGCGGGACTCCCCCTTTCGCGCTTCCCTAAGAACACTCAGTGGCATCTAGCGTCGCCGCTGCGAAGCCTGCACGTGACCTCCGAAATGCACGGCGCACCGCCGCGTGCGAACGCTGAGAAACTCGTCATGCGGCAGTCGGGCTCCTCTCTCGCGCTTCTTTCAGGACATCTTGCGCCATCTAGTAGCACTGCCGAAAAATCCGCGCGTTGCCTCCAAGACAAGAAGCGTGGCGCGCCGGTACCTGCGAACGTTGAGGATGGTTCCCTCGCTTGCCGCACACTCAGTGACGCATACTCAGTGACTCAAGGCGGCGTGAGGTTCTGTGAAGATCGGCACATACCCAGTGCATGCATGGCACAGCTGACTAAAGCATTGACGTGAAAGGCGTTCATTGAGATGCGGCAGATGCCCAGTGCATTTGTGGCGCTGCCTGCTAATGTCGGATGGCTGTCCTTGAGGAACGCTCGTGACGTAGATTCGGTTGCGCTCAGCCTCGGATAAATTTCAGAGCTCTTCATCGTCATTGTAGAGCGGCACACTCTCAGTAGCACATACCTAGATTATACAAAGTTGGCGTCAAAGACGTCCATTGAAGAGCGGCACACGCACCTACTGGCACATACCCAGTCAGCCAAATTCTCATAAAAGATGGTCATTTTAGGACAGCACAGACCAAGTGTGGCACATACCTAGTACTCCAAGTCGGCGTCAAATAGTTCCTTCGAACAGCGGTACCCGCCCAGTCCCGCATCTACAGTGACCAATGTCGGCGTGATAGAGGTTCGTGGAAGAGCGGCACGTATGTAAACATTGCAATCTACTCAGTGATTGAATTTGGTCCAATTTCGAACCCTGTAACCTCAGCGCAGCAGCGCGATGCGCTAGCCATTCGACCACTGGCTACCGAGTGGCCCAAGCAGGCGGCAAAACGGTTACACCCGAACATGAATACATAGATACAAACACAGACAGATACATAGCCCACGTAAAGTGTGTGAAGTACCCTAAGAATGTAACGCATTAAAAAAGATGTTTTAGACGTTGACGTTTGGCTCACGCTGTAAATGCACTTAGTTAAAGGGGAATTCGAGCAAGTATACCTCGAATAAACAGGGGTTCTTTAAACCCTTAACCGTTTAATGTTTTGGCAATTTCTGTGACGAAACTGATTATTTAAAAAAATATGCTATTGAATATTTTCCTTCTAAAAAGCAAGTTATTTGTGTAGAAAGAAAATTCAAGCACATTCTAAATCAAATTAGCATATTAAAGTTTATTATTGCTCATGATAAAGGAGGCCAGCTACATGCTGGTAATCAACAATAAAAAACAGAGCAACAGGGCTGTTCGGAAAGTTTTGTCAAGTTATCGGGCAATGTTATATTGAACGCCCTACCAAGGACTCCCAAAAACGCAAGCCGAGGAGCCTTCGTGGGAATGTCCTTTCCATCGATGCGCCGCCAATGACGCGCACTCTCAATAGTGTCTATTTCGAAGTCATCGCTGTTCTTTGCTCCCAGAAACGAAGTGATCTTCGGTTTCTGAATCATTATTGTCCAAAGAGCTGCATGACGGCGAAATGCTTCTTTTCCGCGACGACGGATCAGGAACACATGCGTCGCCTCCACCGGACGCGATTTTTTTAAAGACGAGTTTCCCCCCAAATAAATGTGAAACGGCGTTTGAAAAAACAGAAATTACCTGCCCAGTGCTGCCATCTGCGAAAAGCCACACGAACTAGCCCGCACACGAACGTGTCTCGTTCAAAACGCTCAAAAGGAGATATTATCGCGAGCGGACGAGCTACACTCGTCCAAAATGGTTTTGGGACACCTCGGTGATACGGTTAAGGGGTTAAAAAATGTACCGAATATAGTAGGCGCTTTAATACGCCTAAAGGCACCTCGTCTTGTGGCGAGGTCATTAAAAATGGGTGATAATTATTTAGGTGGCGTTTTTAAAATAATATTGGTGGTCACTATGTGGAGCTTGGAGAAAGTAAAATGGCTTATAGTTAGCCTAATATCGGAGAATAAACGTTCGTGTTAAAATTCCGAATGAACCATTTCCATTACAGAAGCAGCGAAAACGAAAGCAGTCCGCAAGGAATATCTTTATTCTTGCGGAAGGGGAATCCTAATTTCATGAACACAAAACACGTCCTCTAATCCTGTTCTGTTCATTTTCAGCTCTTCTTGAATGTGCTTCAATTTTAAATGCCTTAAATGTATACAATGGCTTCATATTTCTACCTGAAGAACTTGAGGCTTTGTCCTGCATAAGTTTAATTCATTTCAATGCGTACAGTCAGCACAAAAACATGGGTGGCGTCACGAATTTTTATCATCTACGCGGTATAACTTCTCTGTCACTTGTGTTAGTGAAACCTGGCTCATCAGAGCTTGTACAGTCTCCCTCCACATTCTGTTGTATACTGTCACCACGATAACAGTAATCACGGTGGTGCAGCTATTTTTCTATCGTGTTAGTTCTGTTTTCCCAGGCGACTTGACTTCGTACTCAAGGTGACAAATTTTGAATGTGTTTGGGTAAAGCTTCACGATACCCAAGAATAGGTTGCATTTATCGTTCAGCTTCATTATCTGGAAGTGCGTTCTGCTGAGCCTTAACTGAATTGCTGTACAAGTCATCCCTCAGAGTAAATGTAATTATTATGTGTGACAATAATATTCTCCTGTATACATCCAACTCACCAAGTAAGAAATAGGTAAATGGCTAAATGGCTTTGGGTATCAAAATCTAATTACTCTTCCAGCTCACTGTCCCACAAATCAACAGGACACCCCTATCGACCATGTATTGTGCATGGTCGATACTACTTAACTGCTCCGCCGAAGAAGCTCGACAGCGTTCTCGCAACCGCATCCGCAACCAGCAAAGTGTCGACGCCCGCCGTTACAACAGTGGCCGAAGGAATATTCAGTACAAATCTGGCGACTACGTTTGGGTGTGGGCACGCGTCCGTCACCAGGGGCTGTCGGAAAAATTACTGCGCAGATATTTTGGCCCGTACCAGATCCTCAGGCGACTCAGCGACGTGAACTACGAGGTCGTCCCTCAGAGTACTAATATAAACTCTAGCCGACGGCGGGCACGAGCCGAGATTGTCCACGTAGTACGGATGAAGCCGTACTACGCCCGCGAAGAAGTGCCCCTCTGATTCACTCTCTCCCACGTTCTCTGTCTACCTTTACCCTCTCCAACCAGCAACCGGGACGGTCGCTTTTCACGTGGGGAGTAATGACGCGAAGTAAGCTTACATCATTAAAGAAGGCTGGTCTCTTTCGGCGAGCCCCGAATAATTATCGACAATATTTTCGCAGCACTGCACATAGGAGACGTCTACAGCACCCTAGACTTACGTGACGCCTATATCCAGATTCTTTTGGATGAGGAGAAGTTGACTACCATCAGTACCCACAAGGGGTTGTTCTGCTTCAACCGCCTACCCTTTGGAGTGTCGTCCGCTCCAGCCATCTTCCAGCGCACCATGGAAAATATGCTGCGCTGTCTAACTGGCGTGCAAGCATATTTGGACGACGTCCTGGTGGCAGAAAGGAAAGGCGACAGTGGAAGCAATCTCCAACGGTTCCGGGAATATGGAGTCAAAATGCGGAAGGATAAATGTTCCTTCAGGAAGTCAGAAGTATCGTACCTGGGACACAAGATCACCAGCGACGGACTTCATCCGCTGGAGAAGAACCTGGAAGCGGTGATGAGGCACCAAGCCCGAAGAACGTAAGCGAGCTGCGTTCTTACATTGGTCTGCTCACTTATATAGCAAGTTCCTTCCGAGCATAGCAACGATGCTTGCTGCGTTGTATGACCTTCTGAACAAGGATTGCCGTAGGAAATGGCCATCGGAGCAGCAACAGTCATTTTAGCGACCCAAGGAAGCCCTCCAACATGCCAAAATGCTCACTCATTTTGATACAAGCAAGTCGCTGCGCCTCGAGTGCGACGCATCTCCGCATGGCATAGGAGCGGTCCTTTCCCATCGAGTTGCCGGTTTCGTTCGCGAACCCTGACCCAGGCTGAAGGAAATTATTCGCAGCTCGAGCGGGAGGCATTACCATTGGTATTCCACGTAAGCAAGTTCCGGGATCACCTTCCGGGGCGGTCATTCGTACTTGTGACGGATCATAAGCCGTTCGTTGGCTTATTGCACGAAGACCGACCTACACCTGTCATGGCAGCGGCTCGCATCCAGCGTTGGTCTTTGCTTTTGGGAGCGTACCAATACAAGATCGAGCACAAGCCCGGAGTAGACAACCAAAATGCCGACGCCCTCAGTAGGCTTCCACTCCTGACGATGCCCCTGAAGAAATTTCAGAATACGTGCACTCTTTGCGTCAACTTGACGAGACATCTGTGATGTCCCACGAGCTCCGCCGACTGACGGAAGCCGACAAGGTATTGCGAATCGTGAAGTCGTCCATACTGAAGGGTTGGCCGCAAGAAAAAAAAAAAACGTGGAACTGTGCTTGCGAGCGTACGTGGCAAGAAAACTTGAGTTGACTGTAGCACACGGCATTATCTTATGGGGCCATAGAGTGGTCATTCCGGAAGCGGCGCGTGACAGAATGCTGCAGATGCTGCACGAGACGCACCAGGGAGTCTCGGTTATGAAAGCGGTCGCGCGAACAAGTATGTGGTGGCCTGGACTAGACCAGGAAATTGAACACTTGAGCTGCAAGTGTGACATTTGTGTGCAAGCTAGGCCGTTGCCTCCGGCAGAAACGCCGATCAACTGGCCGCCGACTCAAAAAAACTGGTCCGGCGTTCACCTCGATTTTGCTGGTCCCATGAACGGTACAATAATATTAGTCGCAGTGGATTCACATTCCATGTAGATTGAGGTGGTTCCGATGCAACATGCCACAGATGAATCGACCATCACGGCGTTGCGCGAGATGTTCAGTCGTTTTGGCATTCCACGGACGATTGTAACGGACAACGGAACGCAATTTACTTCCGAGACATTTGCGAAATTTCTGTCCGGAAATAACGTGAAGCATCTGCGCACTGCACCGTACAACCCGCAGTCGAACGGGCTTGCAGAAAGAGCCGTACGTACAATCAAAGACGGTCTAAAGAAGCTTCCGCAAGGTATCCTATCTACACGACTGTCCAGACTTCTTTTCAACTACCGAAGAACACCGCAAGGAGACAAATCACCGTCATAGAGGCTTCTGAACTGCCAAATTCGCTCTCGCCTAGACACATGTCTTCCTCCACCTTTGTCGTTTCCTTTATTTTCGCAGGAAGACACGCCAAGCAAATTCGATCCTGGTGACGCAGTTTGGGCCCGTAAATTTGGCGAGGGGGGAAAGTGGCTGCCTGGTAAAATCAAGCGAACGAGCGGCACCCGTATGGTTAATGAGTCGAGACATCAGCCGGGCTAATTGAATGGCACCTGTACCAGGTTCGTGTGAGAGACAGCTCTGCGGGTGGCGAAATAATGGCTGGGTCGTCAGCTGAAACTGCAGCTCAGCCTAATGAAGCCTCAACCACCGAAGAGTCAGCTGCGCCCGTGCTTCGCCGTTCGACTCAAGTTAGAAAACAAGTATCCACCACAAGGACTGCTGCAAATTAGATTGGGCTGCCTGGTGCTGTGATAGTGCTTGTTTACTTCTGCACTGATTTGTACCTCGGTTTACTTGTTTGGTTTGACGGGCGGCTATAAAAAGATAGCTGCTACGAAATAAATGGTTTTTATTCTGGCAGCCTTCGTCTGGTGTGTGCCTCGGATGCTACGCTCCGTCCCCGGCACGTTGTAGCAGAACACCTCTATATATTTAAAGGTCTACAAGCTACATAAATAAATTGTCGACGTTCTGCATGATATTACCATGGTTTGGTGTGGAGTGTTGGAGAAATTCATAGCCAGAGTGGTGCAAACGTCGAATGGGCTGCTGCTAGTGTATTCAGCTGGAGACAGGCAGCCAGACGAAGCGAAAGACGGAGCAGGAACGTAGGTCAGAAAGGTGCAGAGAGGCTGTGTTCGAGGCTCCGCTCAATGCTTCGAAGGCTTTTAATGTCGAGCGGCGCGCTCAACAGCACCAGGCAGGGGCCGGAGCCAGGACCCATCGGCCGTGGAGCTGCTGCATCCGCCACTACTGCCTTCCTTTCTCGGCTTCTCCTCTCGCAATTGCGCCCCTTGTCCCTTCCATGCCCGTGCCACGAGGCTCTCAGGTGTTTCTTTTTGTTTACATTATGCCTATCAGGTTGTACGATCACACTCGTGTCTTCGTCGAGCTCTTTCCTTTGCGAAGGCAGCCCGTGTACTTCATGAAAGTATGTACAATTCCAATTTGCAACCTTATTTTTGTCCACTAATGAGCTGAAACTGAAGATGGTTGCTTGCTGGGCTAGTTGCAACTATGCAACTAGCCCACTGCAACTTCTGTAACATTCTTTTCACTCTGGCTCTATCGGCGTCCCTTCCTTACGTTTTCGCGCTGTTACATAAGTTGAAACGAAAATCTGCAGCTTAAACTGGTGTATGTGTATAAAAATTGGACTCTGGATGACATATATTAAATGACAAGGTCACGATTGTGCAGGTCCTCTAAAGTTCATATAATGCGTCTTTTAACTTTGTTATTTGTTCTTACTGCATGCAGCTCCATCCACTATCAGCCTAAGATGGCAGTAAAGATGAAACATTGTTTTGTTTGGTTAGCTTTTAACCATTCATCTGTTTTTGTCCGCCTTTCTCTGCAGGGGGAAATGAGAATGAGTGGCTACGCTATGGTTTCTGCACCAGAGAACGGGCCCTGGCTCAAGTTCTACAAGCTGTGAAAAAGGACAACACACAGCACTTTCAAAATAGAAACCCTATCTACGGTAGCTCTGCGTAAAAGTGTTTCATTAAGAAATGTAGCACCAAAAAAGAGCGGCACTTGTCCTTAAAAAAATTGTGGTGAAGAACTGGTGTATTTCTTTGGTATCCCGTAATATCAATACACTCACCATTGTATCAATAATGTAATATAATCATGTTTATTTTTCATCATCACACTGATGAAGGAAGCTGTAGGTAAAAGCTGCTCTTTGTAGAGGCAGCTTGACAAAGGCCCACAGCTACCTTTGTACAGAACAATCAGCAGCGGCAATTAGAATAAGATGCAACATACAGCAATTTCAATTAAGTGCAATATACATCAAATCTGCTTTAAAAAATACAGAGAAATATCTTAGTCTCATGATCATACAAAGCACAAGAACAAGATAAAGGTGAACAGAGGGCTATATATCGAATAAACTGATATCGGATTTCTATCGGATAAACTAATAAAGTGACATTGATAGCAGCATAGCGGTAACAAATGACCACAAGAAAACACTCAATAATTCGTTTTAACAAAGGAGCTGCTTAAGTTTGGCAAAATTCCGGTGTGCAACGCTCAACCTCTCTCCTCCTCTTTCGCGAGCGTAGCGCTCGCCGCGCACTGTGCTCGCGAGAGAGTAGCCTGTACATTGACGTCATAGCTGCACCGAGCACGTGTTCAGCAGAGTCATGTGACCGCGCTAATGAAAGCGTGCGCGCGGCAGCGCCCGGACATTTCTTCATTCTACCAAGGTATGGCTTGACCTAAGCGCACCTTGACGCCGGAAGAAGAGGCTGCCCGACGAGATAAGCGCCTTCAAGCCACGCGGGAAAGGAATCGCCGTCTTCGTACCGATCCAGCCAACCTCGCCAACAAAGCCGCCGATATGCGACGTCGTCGAGCCAATCCGGATTACCGAGAACGCGAGAATCAAGCCAAGCGTCAACGCCCAGTCTTGCCATGATAGTTTAGCCTTGCCCTGAGAGCCTAGCCTCGCCCTGAGAGCCCAACTTTGCCTAGAAAAAGCCAAGTTAAGCCACGTTAACAAGAAACGTGACAAGAAACGCGAAGGAAATCATATAAATTGTTATCTATAGGTGCTGGAGGACTTGGATTCCAAAAAGAATCACCTTATAATTATAATGTATGTAGGTAATTGATTACCTCCTGTGTATGAAACTGCTAACTATATACATTATAAGCATTCAATATATATTCGGAAATGTTTAGGTACATATGGAATAATTTTTTGTTTTATTCATTTGTAGCCTCTGAGGCCAGTGCTTAGTGCGTGCGAATCTCGAAGCCTTGTATTGGTGCCCCTAGTTGCTTCAATCCCCTTTAGAAGCCTTATACGTTTTTCTTCATGGTGGTGCGCGGTCATTCATTATTCCACTTACTCATCAAGTATAGTGCAGCATCTATCTATACAGGCTGTTTGTCACTGCAGTTGCTTCAGTTTCTCAAAGCAGATTTGTTCGATTTGAAGATTCGAATGAGCGGAAAATATGACAGCGCGCTGTGCCTGTGTAGCTATGAAGTACAAGTTTACAAGCACGTGAACTGACCTTACGAAGCGCACATTGTCACGAAGCGCACCTGAGAATAGGCGCAGTTGTTAAGGCTATAATCGTATTGCTGGCTTCGCTTGCCTGGAGTCGGCCATGTTGATTTTGGAGAGGGAGTAACAGTTGCTCCCAGCCATGAGGGAGGAAAGTTCCTCCATTTAAAGACGAACATAGGGATCATCGCTGTTCCTCTTTTAAAGGAGCAAGGGTCACTCCTTTTTTTTTAGAGTGTACAGATAAGTATCAACTTCTCAAACATACAACAATCATGCAAGTATAAAACATGCACAAAACATTCAACACGATGGCAAGTTTTGCAAGGATTTGCGCGTCATAGAATGTATACCTAATCTGAGCATTACGCAAGGGACAAGAAACATGTGGTCCAATACCGGGTGCGACGATGACTCGAACAACGATAATCTGACCAGAACAGCGACCCCAGTATGGGCATAGAATACGTCCAATGCTGCAATGTGCTTGTGACAGATCATACAAATACATAGAACTTATGAGAAACGATAAGAAGCCCGGCACTTCATGACACGCAACAAGCATCCATCCTACGAGTATACATAATGGTCTTAGTGTACATTGGCTGAGCAAGTGAGCACCTCGACTTGGTTCCCAGAAATTAATACTAATTGGCTTGATCATATTACTGATTTCTGCCTACACTTACATGGGTGGGGAAGCTGCACGCGATTATTTATTGATGATACAGTAAATAAACAAAAAATAATTTAGCTCACACTAGTTACTCCAAATTTCTCACAGGCGCCACTTTAGGAGTATCGGTTGATGGCGGTACAGTGCAAACATACGTACAGAAGCATTGGCCGTTCATACACATAAATTAAAATATCAGAAAAACCTGACAAATTATGACAATAATCCTGACCACTTTCGTAAAGATAAAGAAAACGCTTTCTATAAGCGTAAGCAGGAAAATGAGCATTTTAATTCATGATACAATGTGTAAGCGCGGCTGAACGAGGACGCACAAATGATACAGCGCTTAACCAAGAGCATTTTAAATAAATAAATCTCTGCAGTTCCGCTCAAATAATCTTCCTGCATGGAATAAAAAAGTTCGCCGACGATTACGGCACTCCCTAATGCGAAATTTGAGCGCAGTTCTATATGTGTTCATTTCGCGTGTCAATATTTTTTATTATGATTATATACAGGGTGCTCATTTTTACGTTTTACGGAATTTTTAAAATTGCTTGTCACAGGTAGGATAATTCTTATCATTTAGCTGGGTTATTCGACGAGGCGGACATTAGTAGCACAAGAAATCAAAACAAATATTCGCCTAATAACCAAAGGTTCACTAATTAACTTCTTAGTTAATTACGTTATGACACATATTGCAATTTACGAATTGTAGCCAGTGAGGTTGTCAGGCGTATGCACTTGGAATGAATTTCCAGAATGACACCAGTTTGGAGATATGCGCCATCAAACTCGACGTAAAAATGCAGTGTTGTTTCACTTACCTTTTTACCAAAATGCTGTTTTATACACTGAAACACAGAAGTAACTGGAACGTCCATATATTTCGTCCCACACTTTGGGAAATATTCTCTCGATACTGGTTTCATCCTGAAATTTATTTCAAGCGCATGCGTCTTGCAAACTCACCGGCTACAATTTTTAAATTGCAATATGAGTTGTAAAAATAACCAAGAAGTTCACTAGTCAATAATTTTTAATTAGTTGAATATGTGTTTCGATTTCTCGAGGTACTAATGTCCGCCTATTCGAATAACCCAGCTCAACGATAAGAATTATGCTACCTGTCACAGTCGATTTTTAGAAAATTCTGTACAGCTTAAAAATGAACACCCGGTAGATACATGATTTATGTTAGGAAGAGAGCGCCGTCAGTGGCGTGGCTGGTGCGGACTATCCTTGTATATGTTACTCTATTTACTATCTGTCTCGTACGGCACATTACAAACGGAGCGAAGTGTGGCGCTACTGCCTCGCTAATCAGGAGGTCGCGAGAGGCAACGCGTGGGTGACGCGTGGGCGCGATTCACAGCAGCCGGCGCATACATACCTCCGCTCATGCAGCGCTCTGTTTCCATGCATAGTATTGGTGGACGCGCTTGCAACATGCCTTATCGATGGCGTCATCGGTGAACAGCCACGGAGCCCTGTTGCGCGGCACTATGTTTTTGCTCCCACGCTTGTCCTTACCCTCCTCCTCCTTTGCTTTCCGCCTCATGGTTCCGCTGCACCCTCCTCCTCTGCTTTCTGCCTCATGGTTCCGCTGCAACCTCCTCCACCGCTTTCCTTCTCGCGCTCTGTTCGCAATCGCCGTCTTTCATCCCCGCTGCACTCCGTCTTCGCTCTTTCATCCTTCGCTGAACTCGTTCGCTTGCTTACGCCGAGGGTCGTCGACGCTCAACGCTGGTACGGGCGCCTAATAGCTGTGCTCTAAAGCAACATCTATGAATTTTTGTCACAGTAATTGTTTTACTTTTATGTTTACAAGCTGAGTTTTCCCAGAGGACTTCCGGTTAAGGTTTAGCCCTCTCGAACAACGCAGGTTACAACAGCTTAAATATTTATAGAACTCTCCAGCTGGCCCCATTTCTGCTGCAGACATGGAGTGTTCGAGGAGAGAATTTTTATTGTTAAGTGCACGAAGAAAAAAACCCCATACATGAGCTTGACGGACGACGCACGTCCTTTATATCTGAACGCAACCATAATATATGCCTACAGTACACAATGCGACAAAATTTTTCCTTTTTCTTGGCTAATTTCCACTGTCAAAAATGCAGGACAGGAAGCGTTATAGGGTCCTAACACACTGCTGCCATAGAACTGAGAAAAGGATTTATAGTTGCTGCATTAGGCTGTGTTGAAAATGCCAGCCCTAGACCAAAAGAAAAGAGAACAAAGTTGAAAAAGCAGCGCTGACCGGTCGAAAGCGTCCAGCATGAGCTTTGCCTTCTCTGGTTTTTTCGACGCTTCGAATGACTCTGTCTCTAACCGCTTTGCTTCTTGGTCTTCAACAGGCTGTATATCTTCATTGTGTCGATTGTCTGCGGCAATGCTTAACATAGCATTTGGATTACCTCGACTTCTTCAGCTCTATGTACGCCTTTTCCACGTGCACACTACTACATGACCGGTAGCTATTTGCAGATACTTAAGTACACTTGCCTGCATGCCGTCGTGAAATGGACACATACATTCCATATTTGTCTTGATGTAGGCAGTGTCTCGGGTTGTCCTATATTTTTTTTCATTTATTAAGATGATAAAGGCGCTTAACAAAACCAAGCCCAACTGCACCTGCAACATTTTATCGTACTCAATTCATAGCAAAATCAACTTGACATAGCAACGTGACATAGCATATTGTCACGTAGTGTTGACGCTGAAGAAAACAGTCGCAAAACTGTAAATGACGAAACGCACTTTTTATTGGTAGAACGTGTGTCCACAAAAGCAAGTTGCACTCGAAGCAGAACGATAGCGGCGATCGTCAAAAATCTGATCAGCGAAAAAAAAAAAACGCGTCGGCTTTTATACATGAGTCATCGAAGGTTCCAGAGTAATCCGTGGTGCCCGCGTGTTTTCCAGAAAGTAATAGACAATTCGCGTCGCTCATACAATGAGATCATATAAGCATCGGTGAGAACAGACAACGGACAAAAGCATCGATAACGTTCGAGGAACTTCGGATGCATGCAGGTGCGTCCTGCACCCAGCGATAACGCTTAACATTTGTTAGCCTGTGAAAAGCGGTTACCTGTGAAAGATAAAGAAGTACACGTGTCAATACCCTCCCCTTAAATAACATCGTAACGATGCTACAAACAAACACGAAAGCGAAAAGAAAACCACGCGTAATAAAGAAAAACAACAAAGTAACAAAGTCCCTAAGTTCGTCAGCGGGCGTAGAAAGGCTTAAGACGCTTTCAGGTCGTGCGCGGCGCCGCTGTGATTGCGAAACGCCGTCTGGCACGACCTCACAGTCCAGTGCACCAATAAGTCGGATGATCTTATAGGGTCCGAAATGGCGTCGTAACAGTTTCTCGCTAAGTCCTCGTCGGCGTGTCGGAGTCCAGACCCAAACACGGTCGCCGGGCTGGTACTCGAATGTAGCGTCGTCGAAGATTGTAGTGTTGGCTATCGGTCCTGTGCTTGTTCTTGATGCGCAGGTGGGCGAGCTGTCTACCTTCTTTGGCACGCTGCAAGTAGGTGGCAACGTCGAGATTGTGTTCGTCGGTGACGTCCGGTAGCATGGCGTCAAGCGTCGTTGCCAGGATTCCTTCCGTAGACCATGGTTGAACGGCGCCATGTGTGTCGATTCTTGCACGGCCATTTTGTATGCGAAGGTCACATACGGAAGGATGGCATCCCACGTCTTGTGCTCGACGTCGACGTACATTGCCAGCATGTCGGCAATGGTCTTATTTAGGTGCTCAGTGAGGTGATTCGTCTGCGCGTGGTAGGCGGCGGTCCGGCGATGGCTTATCTGGCTGTATCGCAGGATGGCTTGAGTTACATCTCCCATAAATGCCGTGCCTCTGTCGGTGATGAGGACTTCTGGGGCACCGTGACGCAGGAGGCTGTTCTCAACGAATAATCTGGCTACCTCGGTAGCACTGCTCTGGGCAAGGCTTTTGTTTCGGCGTAGCGCTTAAGGTAGTCCGTAGGTACGATGATCCATTTATTCCCGGACGTCGACGTCGGGAAAGGCTCCAGTAAGTCCATCCTGATCTGCTGCAACGGTCAGTGAGGTGGCTCAATCGGCTGTAGAAGTCTGGCTGGCCTTGTCGGGCGATGTTTGGCGTCGCTCACAGTCTCGGCATGTCTTTATGTAATGGGCGACGTCGGCAGTGAGGCAAGGCTAGTAGTATATTTCTTGTATCCTCGCGTGCATGAGGGAAAAAGCAAGCTGTATAGCCGTTGGGTCGTCATGGAGAGCTTGCAGAACCTCTGGGCGCAATGATGAAGGTATGTATGTACTACCACGAGGAAGTAGTTGGCTCGGAGTGGCGAGAAGTTCTTCTTTAGGAGAATGTCGTTTTGCAAGAAAAACTATGCCAATCCTCGCCTGAACACCTTCGAAACAACGCCAGTCTTGCCTTCCAGGTAGTCTACAAGGCTCCTTAGTTCCGGGTCAGTTCGATGTTCGGGGAATTCGTCGGCACTGATTGGTCCCAAGAAAGTGTCGTCATCCTGGTTGTCTTTGGCGGGGGTTCGATGGGGGCGCGAGACAAGCAGTCATCGTCAGAGTGCTTTCGCCCGGACTTGCACACGACGGTGATGTGGAATACCTGAAGTCTCAGACTCCATCGTGCGAGGCAACCTGAAGGATCCTTCAAGTTAGCTAGCCAACACAAGGCGTAGTGGTCGCTCACAACTGTGAAGGGCCTGCCATAGATGTAGGGGCGAAAATTTGATGCAGTCCAGATGATGGCGAGGCACACCTTTTCTGTTGTGGAATAATTTTCTTCCGACTTCGACAGCGACCAGCTAGCGTAACTTACAACCCTTTCTATTCCGTCAGTCCTCTGCACAAGCACGGCGCCGAGTCCTACGCTACTTGCGTCGGTGTGGACTTCGGTATCGGCGTTTTCGTCGAAATGCGCAAGTACTGACGGCGATTGTAGGCGTCTCTTCAGTTCTTCAAATGCTTCGACTTGCGGCATCTCCCTCTTGAACTCGATGTTGGCCTTCGTGAGGTACGTCAGTGGCTCAGGCGATCCGTGAAAAGTCCTTGACGAAGCGCCTGTAATAGGCGCACAGTCCACGAAATCTGCGCACTGCCTTCTTGTCGGCGAGCGGAGGAAAGTCAGTGATCGTCCGCCGTTTCCTGTGGGTCAGTGCACACTCCAGACTTGCTGATGACGGGGCCCAAAAACAAGAGCTCCTCGTATTGAAGCGGCACTTTTCTGGCTTGAACGTGAGTCCGGAGGTCTTTATTGCTTTAAGAACTGTTTCAAGGCGCTGGAGGTGTTCTTCGAAGCTTAAGGCAAACACAACGACGTCGTCCAAGTAGACGAGGCAAGTCTGCCACTTCAAGCCTGCCAGTACTCTATTCATTGACGCGTTTTGACGTCGCAGGTGCCGAGCAAAGACTAAACGTCATGACCTTGAACTCAAACAGTCCATTTAGTGTAATAAAGGTAGTCTTCTCCCGGTCCCTCTCGTCGACTTCGATTTGCCAGTACCTGGTTTCGAGGTCCACCGACGAAATATATTTTGCGTTGTAGAGTCGATCCAAGGCGTCGTCTATCCGTGGGAGAGGGTATACTTCCTTCTGCGTGATTTTCTTGAGGTGACAATAATCGACGCAGAAACGTAGGGTTCCATCCTTTTCTTCACTAACACCACGGGGGACGCGCACGGACTCTTGGATGGCTGGATGATGTCGTCGCGTAGCATTTCGTCGAATTGTTGCCTTATGGCCTCGCTTTCACGCGCGGAAACTCGGTACGGGCTCTGGCGGAGTGGGCAGACATATTCGTCGGTTATGATGCGGTGCTTGGCGAGAGGGGTTTGTCAAATTTTTGACGACGACGAGAAGCAGTCCTTGTATTGCAGGAGAAGGGCTTTTAGCTGTTGTTTCTTATGCCTGTTTGATTGATGTCGAAAGCTGATTCAGGTATTACAGTCGTCGTTGCAGGTGCACTAGAATCCGTGAAGGCGTACAGCTCTGCTGGCTTGTACTATTTCGTCGATGTAGGCGACCGTGGTGCCTTTGTTAATGTGCTTGTATTCGTGGCTGAAGTTTGTGAGCATCACTCTTGCTTTCCCTTCACGTAGCTCAGCTATGCCTCTAGCGACGCAAATTTCACGGTCCAGCAGTAAGTGATGATCGCACTCGACGACGGCCTCCATGTCTGCAGGCACTTCGGTACCGATGGAAATCATTACGCTGGAGTGAGGCGGAACGGTGACTTGTTTTTCAAGCACATTCAAGGCATGGTAACTGATGTTTGTATCCGGTGGTATCGCTTTGTGCGTTGAAAGCGTTATCGACTTGGACCTTAAGTCGGTGACTGCACCGTGTTGGTTTAGAAAGTCCATTCCTAGGATGACATCCCTGGAGCAGTGCTGCAGGATTACGAAACTCGCCGGGTAAGTGCGGTTGTTAAACGTGACTCACGCTGCGCAGATTCCAGTCGGCGTTATTAGGTGACCTCTCGCTGTTCGGATATCGGGTCCTTGCCAGGCCGATTTCACCTTCTTCAACTAGGCGGCGAATGGGCCACTGAAGACGGAACAGTTGGCTCCAGTGTCGACGAGAGCGGTGACGTTATGACCATCGATTAGCACGTCTAGGTCGGTAGACCGTTGTCTGGCGTTACGGTTAAATCGTGGCGTCGGATCACGGCTGCGTCGGCTTGCTCTGTTGCTGCTACGTCGCGTCAGCAGGTCTTCTTTCGGCGGCGAAGTGTTGTCAAGGCTGTTTGTTGCCAGGCGGCGTGCTGATACCTGGTCGTGATGATTTGCGAATCGTTGTCAGCGACGGACGATCTTCGGCATTGCGTCGTACAGCAACCGCACATCCATCACTTGCTGCTTTTAGTTTCCCTGGTAAGGGTTGGGAGGTCGGTACCGGGTGGAACCGGTGTACTGACGGCGATGCGGCGAGATGTAGCGGCCTGGTGACGGCGAGAGTGAGGGTCGTCGTGGGTTCCACTGGGTTCCGGCGAGGTAGTCGACGATGTCACGCGGTCGTTCACCTCACACTGGACGCGGCGCGTTGACGGCGAATCGCTGTAGTCCAAACGCGCTGTACTGTAGGTGGGGCCAGCTTCTCCAGAGCGGTAGTAGAGTGGCCTGTGATCGAGGGTGTGCCAAACGTCGGTCTTCCTCGGACCGTAGGTGTCGGCGGTGGCAGTGGTGGCTGGCGAAGGAATCACGGCGGCGTAGGGTCCTGGCGCTGGCGCAGAGGGGCGATAGCCTGGCGTGCCGCAGCCGCGTAGCTCATTGCTTCCGGCTCAGGCTGCGGTGGTTCGGGAAGTCCTAGCGATTGCTGGATTTCGTCCCGTACGATATCGGCGACGGAATCAACTTGAGGCTGCGACGGTGGTAGCAGCTTTTGCAGCTCTTCACGCACGATCGCCCTGATGGTCTCTCGCAGGTCGTCGCAAGAGAATCCTTGGACTTCGGCGTAGTGTGGCGTCAAACGGCGATTGTAATGCCGGTTGCGCATGTCCAGTGTTTTCTCGATCGTCGTAGCCTCCGACAGAAAGTCTTGCAGTGTCGTTGGTGGATTCCGTATCATCCCGGCGAATAACTCCTGCTTAACTCCCCGCATGAGCAAGCGAAATTTTTTGTCTTCGGGCATAGCGGGGTTGGTGTGCCGGAACAATCGAGTCATTTCTTCGGTGTACATACCGATGCTCTCATTCGAGAGCTGTGCACGGTTTTCCAATAAGGCTGCAGCTCTTTCTTTGCGGACGACGCTCGTGATGGTGTCCAGGAATCGCGGCTCGAAAGAGGTCCCAGGTTGTCAGCGTAGGCTCTCTATTCTCGAACCATCTTCTGGCGCCGTCTTCAAGAGAGATGTAGACATGATGCAGCTTTTCGTCGCAGTCCCACCTGTTGAACGTAGCGACCAGGCCGTATGCCTCCAGCCAGCTTTCGGGGTCTTAACATGGCGAACTACGGAAAGTCGGCGGCTCCCTGGGTTGTTGCATCACGACCGTAGATGTTTGCACAGGGGCTGTCATGGTAGCTTCTGCCGTGGTCATGACTTTTGCCGTCTTGGTCTGGTCGGGTAGGGGTTTGTACACCGGCGGCAGGTTTAGCAGCCTGCGGCTAGTTCGTTGGTCGGGGTAAGCGTCGATGTCTTCTCGACGGTATGGGCTTGGCTCACGGCTGGACGAGGGGGTCCAGTGGAAGTACTATTGGCCAAGGAAGTAAACGGACCACGGCTCCGGCGGCCGGAGCGGCTGCCTGGCCACAACGGGGCGCGGCTGTTTCGCTCGGCGCGCTTAGGTCGTGGTAGGTGACGTAAGCTTCTTCCTCACTCTCGCGCTGTGTAGTGTCACGCTTGATAAAATTCCTAGTGCGTCGTACGGTTGCTGCTGGCGGTCGCGGTGAAAGGGACCGTGCATAGCCGGTATTCAACACATGGCGCTGTCACGCAGCAGCCGATGGCCGCATAGAATGAAACCCCGGCACTGTCTAAGAACGAAGACATGCTTTGTTTTCTTTTCTTGCCTATATTGACCGTATCTTTCATAGTAGTGTCTGTCGCCTACGTCCCATGCTGCTCGAGTTTAGGCAACATTGCGCAAGGCGCCACAGCGGCGGTTGACGCGCGCTTTTTGAGGCCTGCGGGAAAAATGCACGCTCACGTTAGCGGCACGGCGGCTTGGCGTGCACCGTTTGACGTTCTCAGACTGACGTGCACGGGCGGTTGTGCTCGCGCCCGTCAAGGTTTCCTTGCCGTCCAGAGAATGGATTCAAGATCCATTTTCGCGACGTTCTCCGGCTGCCGCAAGGTTACGTGACCAATCAGCGACGCAGGAATGGTGGCCGTAGCTACGTCGGCTTGCCCGCGGCGACGGCGCCTTGCACAATGTTGCCTAAACTCGAGCAGCAATAGAACTAGGCGACAGACACTAGTATTAAAGATAATGACATTATAGGCAAGAAAAGAAAACAGAGATGTCTTCGTTCTTTCACAGTGCCGGGGTTTCATTCCCTGCGGCCGTCGACTGCTGCGCGACAGCTCCATGTGTCAATACCGGCTATTCACGGTCCCTTTCATCGCGACCGCCAGCAGCAGAGCAACCGTAAGACGCACTAGGCATTTTATCAAGCGTGACAAGACACAGCGCGAGAGTGAGGGAGAAGCTTAACGTCACCCACGGCACCCACGACCTAAGCGCGCGGAGCTACGCGGAGCGAGACAGCAGCGCCCCGTTGTGGCCAGGCAGCTGCTCCGGCGGCCGGAGCCGTGGTGAGTTTACTTTCCTGACCGATAGTACATATAAATCCTCCACCCGATGTCACGTAGAAAACAGTCGCATTAAAACCCCTATATATAAAAAAGTTACAGTGGCTTAGCTCGGCTATGCCAGGATATACGTAGCGTTAGCAAAGGTTCAGCTGATTATTCTTAGCTTTCCTGGTTGTCTAGATTGTCAAGGATTAGCTTGATTGTCATGCTTACTGCTGCTCCAATGACACACACGCGGTATACGTATTAAGCCCGACCCTCATGGAGCGAACTTCCCCGACGATGTTCGCGCGTCAAAAAGTGTAGCGAGAGGCGCCGCCGTGTTTTCGCCTCACCGCCCCTCATGCGACGATCCAACGGCGAACGCCGCCGAGCCGCTATCAATGTGGCCAGCCATGAAGCAGGATATTACTGTTTTTTAAATGTAACCCACAGTAAGATTTAGCATGTTGCGACACTTAATAACGTCATAACTTAGGGTTTTATAATTTTCTTGAGTTATTTCTTCTACAACATACGCGGTTCCATTACGCTTTGAATTTCGCATACATAGGGCAACCAAGTAATTATATGTGTGTGTGCGTCAGGAAAGTCCCAGAGGCAGCGCAATGGAAGCCAGGAGCGCGTTGTATTTTTACTTCCCATGTCCGCCGATCTGCAGCGAAACAGACCAGCAGTACAAGCTATCTACCATAGCCTCCGAAATGTTACCATCTCAGAGGCCATATGCCGTCGTCGCGCCTATCTCCCAACTTTACCGAAAGGTGGCGCTCGCAACTCAATGAAAATTTCTCTCGCTAGGCTTAGGCACGTTCTAAACGAGAAGCGATCTCGAAAATTCCTCAAGATTAGCCATAACACTCTCTCGTCGAAGCGGCATGAGACTAAGCAAAAGCCGTTTGCGCAGTCAGTTGCTACGAACGAAGTGAATTCTACAAAAACAACGCCAAATTCAGTTTGAAGCGGGCGACCGGGACCGCCGCCATGTTTTACATAAGCTCAATCCCATGATGCAACGGCCGGAAGTGCTGCCTCCTGATTGGATCGGGCTTGTCGCCGCGCGCTTGACGCTTCCGGCGGCGGGCGAAAATATCTACCCCCTCCAAATCGGTGGCGCGCGTCGCGATTTTTGACGCCGACCGAAGAGCGGCCGCCGTCGGACGAAGTTCGCCGCTTGGACGCCGGAAATTCGTTCTATGAGGGTCGGGCTTAATGTGGCACATGTATTCATTCCTCCTACGCTCAACCGCTAATTGCCAGGCAACTACTGCGGGATCCGATGAGTCAAGCTTCTCCGTTCTTCTGCGCTGTTGAGCAGCATTTGCGCTCTCCTTCTCCATGGCTATACCACACTGGCAAACGCCAGTCAGAAGCGCAGCGGCTCCAGCGCAGTGTCAGACGGCGACTGCACAGCTGAGCGCGCGCCGGCGCCAGTGCGTCTACCACGGCGACGACGTCACTCCTCTGGAATGCGCAGACCGGCGGCGGTGAGTCGCGCGCGGCGGCGGCGGAGTGCGCGAGAGGTGCCGGCTCCGGTGGCTCCGGTGCGCAAGCCGTGTGACATCACTGATCCTTGCGCATGCGCAGTACGGCTCTTGATGTGCCGCGCGAAACGGGCTTGGCTAGGCCAGTGTAGCTAACGCTACAAAAGTAGCGTCACGCTTTGAAGAATGCCGCCGCCTCCTCGCACACCCTGTACGAGGCCGACGCCGCGTCGGTATTGGCCTAATGGCATCACGTGGACCGTCGACCCCCCGGGCGCTGGCAGCGTTTGTTTACGATCACGCTCCATCGCCATTTTCGCCCGAGAAGCGTCTACCGACTGGCGAGGAGCACGACGATAGCGAAGAACACAGTCGGTGATCGTCGAATCTGGGGCGCGATCTTGTACGCGTTCCAAAATGGAACGGAGGCGTTCCGTTCCATCGAGCCGCACACGATTGGTCAATTTGAACGTCGCGGTTGAAATTGGCCAATCGTGTGCGGCTCGATGGAACGGAACGCCTGCGTTCCATTTTGGAACGAGTACAAGATCGCGCCCCTTATCAGCGGTGAAAGATAAACAAGTGCACGTGTTTCAAGCGCTGTAGGCGGCGCAACGGTCGAAAAAGGAGCGCGAAAGAGAGGATAAATGAGGAGGAAGGAAGGCGGAGGAGGAGAGTGTCGCTACTTTTTATATATAGGGGCTTTAAGTCGCATAATTGTTAATGACGAAACGGACTTTTTATTGGTCGCACCTGTGCCCACAAAAGCAAGTTGCACTCGAAGTAGAAGGATAGCGGCGAAGACAGTCGGCGATCGTCAAAATCTGATCAGCGGTGGAACCCGCCGGCTTTGTACATGAGTCATCGAAGGTTCCACAGTAATCCCTGGTGCCCGCGTGTCTTCCAGGGCCGGTATTTTGTAGCGATGCCTTTAAAGTAATAATGCCTTTTCGCGCTTATCGCGCTTTGTCAGTGGTCAGAGCGACGGTCCGCTCGCGCTATCAACGGGATCAGCCGGCCGTGAGCGGTGGATGATAAGACTATTCCAAAATAAGTCATAAGGCATCGCTACAAAATCGCGGCCCAGAAGGTACTAGACAATTCGTGTCACTCGTACAATCAGATTATATAAGCATCGGTGACAACAGACAATGGATAAAAACATCGATAACGTTCGAGAAGTTTCGGATACATGCATGCAGGCGCGTCCTGCGCCGAGCGATAACGTTTAACATTTGTTAACCGGTGAAAAGCGGTCACCGGTGTAAGATAAATAAGTACACTAGTCAATAAGGACCGAGAGATACGGTAATGCTAAAGACACCATATTTACCTCTTTGTACTCGTTGGGCTCATTATTGTAATTTCTTGCATGTCATAAACCAGTAATATATTATCACAATGAAAGAAGTCGCGTACCAACATCTATGCTCTTTGCTGTTGTGTGAATAGACAGTTTTAGCAGAGCGCCGCTTACGCTCCGCTCCGCTCAGATTTCACGCTCTGAGATACCGCAGGGAACTGCGTAGATTTCGCATTTGATAAGCGCGTCTTGTCGAAACGCGAGTGACGCGCTATCATCTCGGCTGCAAAACGACGAAGAGGCCAAGTAGACACGCTGTCACGCTCCGCTCAGTCGTCTTTGTAGCGGAGCGATGAATGCGGTCTTCGTTCCGCAGCCGGTATGAGCGTTGTGCGCAAGCGCAATAGCGTTCCCGCTGAGCGGTTGTGTGGCATTTGCTAGCATATGCCAGTCTGAGCGGAGTGGACAGCAAGCGCTCAGCTAAAACACTCTAATGCTTGATAAGGTTTATTCATACGGAAATGTTTCATATCAACTTTTCCTTTCACTCCTCCAGGCATTGGTATATTCATTCTGGCCTGGTTGTTCTTTAGTCGTTATCTATTTGTTTTCTTAACCCCACGTTTTTTCTCCTTCATTCCGGAGCCAAATCCCCGTAGCATAATCACGATTGATGGAGGGTAGACGAGGGATATTGAAAATCTCTGTTTGGGACGGTAGTGGCAAAAGCAACCGTAGATACGAAGTTTCGGGGGGTTGCAGTCACTCAAGCCGAAGTCATAAAGGAAATTTGAATATCACAATAAATGTAGTTCGAAATGTTTTTCGGGTTGCACATACAGAAAACGAAATCAAGCTAGCTTCCAAACTTTAACACTCGCAGAACGATGTCAGTGGCTACTTTCGTTTATTCTTATGAGTCGTTGATAGAAAGCTACCGCATGACAACGCGTACTTGTTATGCTCTGGCCGACTATGTCCTCTAATGTTGCTGTATGCACTGGCATCTTTGTAGAGAGTATAAGGGCGTGTTTATTGGCATTGGTGGTTTCTTTTTTCTTCACAAATTCTTTCTTTGCCTTTTGCTTCCGTATTTTTCTGCCTGCCAGAACAATGATCCCATGCCACTTGCGTCCATGCATTCTGTCAGTGCTTCACCTTTTTCATGGTTCTTCCTTTATCTCGCTCGGCGAGAGATGGAACAGCTGCAGCTTCACACGTTCGGGTTTGTTGTGTACAGAGCCCCCTTCCTTTACCTGTGGCACTTTTGCATGTCAAACAGCGGCGTTAGAAGATAGAAAGTTATGCGAATGCGTTAGGTCTCTAGGCGATAAGAAAGCCTTGGACTTTACCTATTCCATTGCATCGCTTCTGTGCCTGTTGACTGGACACTCGAAGCGCAGAATATGCCTTCCGAATGACGCAATCCTACAGATAGGCACCCAACTGATGACGCTCAAGGAGGGTAGAACGCTGTTGTACTGTGATTACGCAACGTGCTGTGATTACGCAACGCAACGATAGGAATACGGGACCCGTGCGGTTAATTGAACCCACCAGCTCTGCTCAACACAGAGCGAGAGAGAGAGAGAGAGAAGCTGACATGCGCAGTCGGGAAAGAAAAAAAAAGATAGATAATAAAAAAAACTGTCAGCCCTTCCACTGGGGTGGAGGTGCAAGACCAGCGAAGCTGTACTATGGTGGGAATTATGTATTTCCAAAATTATGACTGTTAAGATGTGATGGTCTACATGATTATTTGAACGATTAAAAAATGAGAAATATATATGATCCGGTGGTTTTCATTTATTTAGTTACCACAAGGACCATGGCCTTACGGTCGCTACCCGCCGTGGTTGCTCAGTGGCTATGGTGTTGGGCTGCTGAGCACGAGGTCGCGGGATCGAATCCCGGCCAAGGCGGCCGCATTTCGATGGGGGCGAAATGCGAAAACACCCGTGTACTTAGATTTAGGTGCACGTTAAATAACCCCAGGTGGTCCAAATTTCCGGAGTCCCCCACTACGGCGTGCCGCATAATCAGAACTGGTTTTGGCACGTAAAACCCTATAATTTGTTTATTATGGTCGCTACGGTACACCGCCCTAGGGTGTACGGGAAATGTTGGCACGTTCTTCATAAACACGTAACCAACGCCGCGCGTGTTCGGTACGAACGCGGGCAAAATACCGCCGCCATCGAGAACAGTTCTGCGCGTTGTTTGTGTGACCGCACACAACCGCTCGCAAAACGCCGGCAACGTGACGAATGGCTAAACGCCGTTGTCGACACTGTTAGGGGAGAGGCGGGAGAGCCCAGAGATAGTCGGCGGCAGAGGCGGCAGAGCCCGGTGTGGCTGCGCGCATGCGCGGCAATGGGAGAGCGGGCATGCACGCGCACAGTCTAGGGTGCCTCGTTGCCCTCCTCGCCCACCGCTCCCCTTCCACTGGGAAATCGCGTTCGATCTCCGCCGTGCGTTCGCTCCCCGTGAAAGCGCGCGTCCCTCGCGCGCTTTCACTCGCACATACAGCATACGGCCAATGAGAGTTTTTTTGTAGCGTTAGCTACACTGGTCTAGCCAAGCCCGTTTCGCGCGGCACATCAAGAGCCGTGCTGCGCATGCGCAAGGATCAGTGATGTCACACGGCTTGCGCACCGGAGCCACCGGAGC
Organism: Dermacentor silvarum; assembly: GCF_013339745.2. NCBI lineage: Eukaryota > Metazoa > Arthropoda > Arachnida > Ixodida > Ixodidae > Dermacentor > Dermacentor silvarum. The sequence goes on from NC_051158.1 coordinate 88,565,114, forward strand.
CGGCACCTCTCGCGCACTCCGCCGCCGCCGCGCGCGACTCACCGCCGCCGGTCTGCGCATTCCAGAGGAGTGACGTAGACGCACTGGCGCCGGCGCGCGCTCGCTGTGCAGTCGCCGTCTGACACTGCGCTGGAGCCGCTGCGCCTCTGACTGGCGTTTGCCAGTGTGGTATAGCCATGGAGAAGGAGAGCGCAAATGCTGCTCAACAGCGCAGAAGAACGGAGAAGCTTGACTCATCGGATCCCGAAGTAGTTGCCTGGCAATTAGCGGTTGAGCGTAGGAGACAACCAGGAAAGCTAAGAATAATCAGCTGAACCTTTGCTAACGCTACGTGTATCCTGGCATAGCCGAGCTAAGCCACTGCAACTTTTTCTACAACCGGACGCGACCATAGAAGAGTGAGCCCTTAAGAGCTTCGCTGTAATAAATATAATATTTAGAAACAGATTTTTTGTTGGTGTCTATGCAAGCGCTGCCTTCCCACGCTGTATAGGGAGGGGGTGGGGATTAAAGGACTGCAGAGGAAAGTGGGAAAAAAAGAAAGAAAATAAAAATAAATATGAAGTACACAAAGTGGAGCGGGAAAACGAGAGATAATAAAAATAAATATGAAACGCGCGAGTCAACCTGATAATGATATTTCCAGATCAGACGATGGGTGAACTTAGGCTTTTCTATATCATATAGCGAATCGAAAGCTTTCAGCGAAGACCAATTTCTCATAGGTATTAGGACCAATCAATCCGACAAGGGCCGGGCATTAGAGCTAAGATTCTGGGTAACATTAGCGGATCACGACAAATCATGTCCATTTTGCATTTAAAAGACTGTATCTCGACACGGTACGTGGGCAATTCAAGTAATATGTGCCCCACTGTCTCTAAGCTGTCACTGTTATCACAGCAGGGATCAGTGGTAGGCTCTATGCGATATGGATAATTGTTCCTGAATTCCACGCTCAGTCGAAGCTGATGGTAGAATTTCTGGCGAGGAAGTGATTTTGCTCTAGGGCCAATCGATCACAGAAGTTATCTGGTGAAGCGGCAGGTTTCAGAGGCGATCTTTTTCTTCATAGGCACATTGTTTTGCCAAGTTCTAAGTGTCGTCCTTTGTAAAAAAATATTCTTCTAAAATTTTGGTATTGAAGTCCATTTCGGGTAGCTTCATTTACGTTTCGTTTCCCGAAGCACCGGCGTGGCCATGTATCCACCGGAAGGTGATGCAATGCCCAGCAATATTGGTATTGCGGTGAAGACAGGCAATGTCAAAAGCTACATGTAGGTTGTTATATTTAGGATCGCAGCTTGAAATTTATGGTTCTATATGGAAAGGCCAGTGAAAAAACTGATGAATAGGCTAGCGTGGAATAACGGCTCCATAGAGTGACACCATTTGTCGCTATAGCGTTCTGCTCAACCGAATAACGCTATACCCCAAGGCTTTAGCGGCCATGACGCAGTCACTCTAAGAAATTCTTGGCACTGCTTGACATATGAGGATGTAATCTCCATGAAAATAGCGATGTTATGTGTGTCGTTGGCAGTATTGTTTCTAACCACAGACAGGCGTTTTGCGATACTGGCCGAGGCGACTGCTGCGCGGGACTTTGGTCAGACGAGCCATATTGCAGCTGCGCTACTTTCGAAAAATTAGCTGCATGTTTATCAACGAAGTTGCACGGCAAAAAGCATTGTTTGCTAAAGGAACAGACGCGTTATATTTTTTACTCCGCAATTCGCCACTTTGAACCGTCATCTTTGGCGGGCAAAACTTGAAACGCTTGCAGTTCTGGGATATCATGGGTTGAATTCAAAATCGCCTTCATTCTTAAGCGCAATGTGCCATCTATTGGCCACCTTCGTTAATAATGTGCACAACATTAGGATTGCCTGGAATTTTCTGTTACAGACAATTATAGCGCAATAGCTTTTTGTAAATACGGGCCCTCTTGCTGGCAACCTTGAGCAACTACTCACAGTATGCAAACAAATGTTGCCATTTCAAGTGTTAGCCATTTTTATTTCCTTAAGACTGCAGTCATTGGTAACAACCATAAATGTTGTCATTTCATGGAGCTGTTATTTCCACCCTAACCAATTCCATCAGATTTTCAACTACATAAAAAGTAATATGTTCAAGCTGAGCAACTATATAGAAACAGCTTGAAATTCTAAAGCAACTTTTTGGCGTTATTAGCCGTGCTTCAAAGAATGAAGCAGCGCGGTTGTCCCGAAATGAACCCTCGCATGGTGACTCAACACGCACCGTACACCAGCGACTACCATAGCTCTGTTATCAAATTTTTGAGAAACGAAGCAAGAAATCATATAGCATGCCTTCAGAGAATGTCCGGCTGCGATAATAAAACGTTTTTATTCCAATTTGCTTCCTTTCCGAGCTTCCTGAGTGGTTTGAGCAGTGCTCTGCCCACCTTTGTATCGGCATCGGCCCGCCGTGAATGCAGGATGATCTACTAGACTCGAAGAATAGAATCGAGGAACAGATTCGAGTGAAGGGAAACCTTGCATTATACCGGCATAAATGTAGTGCAAAAAAGTAAGAAATGAACAAGAAGCATCAAAGTGCAGCCATCTGTATGACATGTCCCACATGCCAGAAAGCACGCCGTTCCATTGGCGAAGGTCAAACCCAAATATTTGAAAGAAGCAGAGGTATTTAGGTATCTTGTTCCCAATACACTAGCCGTAGATCCAATGACATTTTGGCCGAGCTTTAGCATCGCAACGCACTTGCTGTTTCTAACTCTGCCAAGTCGATCGAAGTCGTCACGTGTCGCTGACGTAATGTCTGTCAATGAGCATCTTTATAATTCTTTTCTCTCCGGCTCCCGCTCTCTTGTCATGGGCATTCTCCGGAAACGTACAGCAAGGACTGCGACAGCAAAACACGTGTATGTCAAATACAGGCCACTTGAAGTGGCAACATTTGTTTGCGCCCTGTGTAGAGCTGCTCGAGATTGCCAGCGGGAGGAATGCCACGTCGATAAGTTTCCGGTATTGACGCCAAGGACAAAACGTGTGGCAGAGCCGATGAATAAAGAGCAGATAATCCCAACGAGGGCACCTAGGGGCGACTTGCGGGCCTATTCGAGGTTGTGTGCGGTTTCAGTAGTGGGCAGTATCCCTGGCAGCTAGGAGACTGCGACCATGGCTCTGTGGTTCAGCGTAGCTGTCATCCTGGTTGCGCTGACACTTTTCATTCGGTAAGCGGCCATGCTTATGTTAAAGTTATAAGTGTATCACTCAGTGAGCTGTCTTTTTTTGTATTCTACGTGGCCCCAATTCTCGCAGAAAAAGCACGCTTCACTGGCTCAATGACTATTGTATAGTTGTTTTTTCATCATTAGGCCAAATGGCTCGGTTCACGACGGCAGTAGTCACTTGTCGACCAGGTCGCGATGCGGAAAATCCCGACAATGGGGAAAAATATACTGGCTGCTTTACATGAAATTATTCTTAATCATGTCACGCATCTTTCATCGTTTATCTGTTGATTTGGGGCATAAGGCTGCACTAGTTATCTTTTTATTGTCGCTGAAAAAAGACATACAGCCGGTTTTAATTCAGCTGTCACACGCCTGTAATCTGCGTGACAACAAAAATGTCCATGGCAACCTAGCCACTTAGACACTTAGCCACTTAGCAACCTAACTCCTAGCCAAACAAAATATAGTGTATTTATTGATTTATTTTTAGCTTTTTCTTAGCATACTCTGCAGCACCAATATGGCATTAAAATTACAGAAGAAGGGTAAACGCTTGCAGGAATATATCTATTTACCACATAAATGAGTATACAAAATCTTCACAGAAATATCAATTTAAAAGGAATATTACGGAAAAGAAAGAAACAACGTTAACTAGTCCATAATGTCGTGGAAGATCGTCCGTAATAATATGCAGCGAATGATCGCAAGTAAAACAAGGCGATTTCTCATTAACAATTCAGTGCAACATGACCTTCAAAGAAGCCTGGGTTTGATATTTCGTAATGCACTAGGGCAATAGGTCCCATGATGCTATAGTATTTGGGGATATGGCGCCTGAAAAACAGAAGTAGGTCAAGGAGACCTCATGTACTTTATAGTCATGGTCACGGCGCACAGTAACAAAGTACGGTGGTAGAGTATACAGTTAATCCGAATTTTGTGAAACTACAAGCTGTACATTATCGCTACTTTCACATGATGTCCACGCTTACTTACAAGCGACCCGCTTTAACTATAGCGTTAGTACGCTGCTGAAAAAATGATAATCACGCGCAACATATCTGCCGGCTCGGTTTTGGACACACTCCATCGTAGTGATAAGTTGTGTGCGAGTCCCATATTGCACATGCGTACTCCATTATAGGTCGTAAATTCGAAAAGTAACAAATTTCATCAGTCTTCAAGTCCTAATTTTCACAGTTAGGTCAGGCTGAGCTTGGTGAATCTTGCGAAAAGCCTAAAAAAATTCTAGCCGTATCGCAGCCAGCTTTGTTAAAAGCTAAAATACGGAGTGATCGCAGCGTATTCCTTAATCTGAAGTGCCCAAGTCAACGCGCACTAGATATTGCAGCAATCTTGCTGCTAGTTGACAATTCCTGAGACAGAGCATGATGTTGTGTTGGAATTCTCTGTTTAAGGTCCTAATTAAAAGATTTTGTCACACAGATGGCATTTTTGGTTTCATTTGACCGCATATACTACTGTGCATAGGTAGGCGCTTCAGTGAGCCCTCAACACGAGAACTGCAGCATTGCAATTTGTGTCGGGAACGACAACTTGTAGCCTAGGCATCGACCAGGGAACACGAATGGAATAGTGTCAGTAACATGGTGAAGCTAACATAAATGGCACGCATTTTGTGGTACGGTGAGGGGCAGTGTTGCTAACATTTCTTTAATGGCGAAATCCTACAAAGCACACCAACCAAAAATGTGCAAATACGCCAATGTTGTATTTAAAAAAAAAAGCCGCCAAGATAATTACTTTGCCATGTTCGCCACGATTCTTACGCTAGTGGATTTCATCGCATGTTTGTCGACTTGCTGGTGAAGTTCGGTTTTCAGCGTTGTGTATAGCTTTTAGGACGGGGGATCTGTGTTGCCTCATAAGTCCAATTGGCCGTTGCCTCATAAGGCGGGAACGTTCTGTTTAAAAACTGTGAGTAACGATGCCTAAATAGTGCACTTTTAGTACCAAGCAAAATATCGCCTTGGATGACCTAAATGAGCGGTAGCTGGTTATTTAAATTATTTAAATGTGTGCTTACCATCTCCGTTTAAGTAATCTCCCCCGAAATAAGTGAACAAAATTATTTCAAGGGTTTTACATGTCATAACTGCAATATGATTATGAGGAACGCCGTTGTTGGGGATTCCGGAATAATTTTAACCACTTGGAGGTCTTTACGGCGCACCTACATCTATCTACACGATCTTTTTTTGCACTCCTCCACGATTAAAATGTGGCTTCTGGGTTTCGAGTCAAACCTGCGAGCTAGTGCTGAGCAGCGCAATACCACAGTCCCTGAGCTACGGCATTGGGTGCAAGGTGGAGTCGAAGCTAGTCTTTTCAATGGTTCTCTTGCTGATTTGAGGCGCTCCAACGTAACGAAGCCAGTATCTTGCTACTCTAACGTTTCGATCATAGAAAGAATGAACTGAAATTCAATGAGACAATAGAATTCTGTTTTCACTGCACTAATTACTGTCACATAAGGCAACACAAGCCAACATAAGGCAAGAAGAAAGAAGACCATCGACAGCTGGGTATTGAACCGAATGAACACGTGGAATATATTGTCCGCCCGTGCGCACCGTGTAAGCGTCAATACATCTGTGTTCATTTAGATTCACACAAGACACGTAAAATTTGCAAGATGAAAGTGAGCGGTTTCCTACGGGTCAGATATCTCGGCATTCAGCGATATTCAGCAGCATATAAAATGCTTGTCACTGGTTTGGGATCGTATAGGAAAGTTCAACAGCTCGTTAATTACAAGAAAAGAACGCAACATTTTACGAGCCTTGACGTGAAAATAGACAAGCATTTTCGTATTAGCTCAACCACAAATGGTGAATTAAGTTCACAGTGTGCTAACATGGGTCGGTTGGTGCCTGCTTTTCAGAAGCAACAAACAACAACGAGGACAGACACTCGTGTCTGTGGTCCTGTTGTCCCGTTATTCCTTCGCAAACAAACTAAGTTGATTGTGCGACGGTTGTCTCGAACATTGCTTTTGTAGTTTCATCTGCGTCGGGTTGCATTAAATGAACAGCCACATTATTTTGCTGTTACAAATTAAAGCTCCATTATGGTATAGCATGTCGTTTTCTGTTCCAGCAATAACTTCCATTATTGACCCTGAAAAGACACAGAGAATACGCAGAAATATGCGTAGGTAGGCTGCTCAGAGTAGCGGCATTCACCTTGCCCTACGTGGACTTTACGTCTAGAGTATTCAAGTCAGTTGTCGGAGAATAATTTTAGTGTGTGAATGGTGTGTAATTCGAGCGAGTGATGTGTATTTTGCAGATCAATGCAGTAATAAGAATGCAAACAGCGACTGAATTGTTTAAATGCAGTTGCAAACAGCCTCCTATTGTGCATGTCTCGCGTAACTAATGGGCCTTTCCAATAATTCTGTGGGTCATCTAATTGTCAAGACCCTCTGCACAAAAATGGTCTCGTTCATTCACTGCAACAACAGTAGCTCTTCGCATTTATATACACCTAAAATAATTGGATTATTTTGAAAGCAGTTGCTACATAGGAGCATTTCACATGTGGCGCAACTGTCAAATCGCATTCAAATAAAGCTCATGCAGAAAAAATCTTACGTGTTTGATAAGCATTACATGTCGTAAGTGTTCCCAGAAAAGCACAGAACACGACAAAACATGGCATAAGTAGAAAAAGACAAGAAGCAATAAAATCATCAACTAGATTTAAAAAGTGCTAGTCGAGTCAGTTTTGTGAGAAAACGAGCTTTTTTTTTCTCAGTGTGGATCGAAGTGGGTATAATTAATGGCATGGAAGCGATGCTTTGACGTTGCAGTCGACGTTAATGCTGCTGGAGCAAAGCCTGAGGAAAATCAGCCGCGTTTTATCTCCTTTTTAATTTCGCCTATTTTATCGAAATATTGCATTAGCTAAAGATTAAACTCAGTCATACAATAATAACAAGGATTGGCGGCGTCGTGTAGGATAATGAAGTAATTAAAATAATGCACAACAGCGCTCTTCTAAACTGGAAAATTCATTAAAATTTTCGACGACGTCTCAACAGTAATTTTTTAATGTATGTCTGTGGAAACTTTCAGACCGCGACACAAACCTGTGTTGTGATTTATTTGAGTCTTTGGTGTAAGTTTACAAGGCAGATTTATCAAATCGTTCCCTGGCTTCACTGAATACTCAACAATTTCAGACCATAAGACGTTATGGTCGCCAGATGCCCGCCTTTGAAGTGACCGGTTTTTCCTACACTTATTGGTGTTCGACAATGAATCCACACCACGTTCTTTATTTCTGAAACCAAACATCTTATTCACTGATTCACTGTGCGTACAGGTGGCGCAAGAAGAAGTTCTCGTATTTCAAGGAACTGGGCATTCCAGGACCAGAGCCCAATCTCCTGTGGGGGAATCTCTGGGAGTACCATTCCTTGGTAAGCGCGTTAGCAGCATGCGTTCATTGTCGGTTTGCGCAAACGATGCTGAATTAAATTGACCTAAAACACGTTCAACCGTCTTTGCCTCCAAAAGTCTTTGTGTTCGCAGCTTTTTCCCATTCAGCATACACATTTATGTGCCATTACAATTTGTAAAGCTCTATGGCCTTGTGTCGCTAATGCGGCCACCATAGGGATCATATTTTCAGTGTGTCGCCCCCCGGTGTCGGCGTGTTCCTTTGATCCAATACAGCGCTGTTATGTTTATTGCATTATCAATCATACAGACACTTCAGCCGCGTTTTCACCGCCACAGGCATCGCCATCATCGCCACCGCTTCCACGGCGCACGCACTGCCCACAAGCGAAGAACGTACCTTTTCAGAAAGATGCAGAGCCACGCTTTCCCCTGGTGGAAACTTTTGGCGAGAGGGTGCGCCGGGCAGTTGCTGTTCAATGCGAATTTGAAGACGTCGTGTAATTTTTTCTTTCTTGTTCTTCGAAGTTTGGCTTATATTTTGCGGTGGTCGGTTGTTGTCGGCGAGCTGCTAATGGTACATACTACGAAGCCTTCGGCAAGCATTTTACGATTATTTCACTGCCTTAAGCATGCCACAGACAAAGAAGAAAGGTTGCAGTCGAAGGTGCTGTGTACCCTGTGAAATCCTCGATGGGCAACATCAACAAGACCAATAACTTAACAAACTAGACGTCGCGGTAAGAGGCCTGTATAGCTTCACCGCATCACAGTTGTGAAATGAGGCGAAGAGTGCACGGTGTATTGTTGAGATAAGGGAGAGCCGCAGACAGCCGATCACAATTGTACGCGAACACTCACCAGCACACTCTGGCAGTCCTAATCCACAGACCGCATCTGAGATCCTACGCCATCCGCTTTATCATAATCTCAGGTCCTGAGGTCTGCGTAGGTGGGTATTATTTATCTTTGCGAGCTAAATGATTTCACAATAATTGATATCTGTATCGCGGCGAAGCTTAGATGAGTCATTATGAAACGTGTAAAATCGTAGAAAAAGGATTTTGCGCTTACCTTAGCTCCGTTCTTGCAAACGTTTTGCAGAAAGATAACGTCTTATAGCCTAAATCGTTCATTGTCACGCATGGCGTTGTTACTTGCCTAGTTTTTTTAAAGGAATAACTGCGAATTTGCCGTCGTTTACACCTCTCAGATGCACCCCCGAGCAATTACTAGAAGCGAATTTCGGAGGCCACGCGCGCCCTTATTATAGACGACGCAAGTGACATGACCCGCGTGTTTTATACATTACTCTCGAACCCGGACATCGAAAGTGAAGGGGATTACAGGAAAGCTGGAAATATAGGCAGTTTGATATATGAAATAACAATTTTTTACAAAAATTTTCAAGGGGATTTTAGTGCTGTTTGTTAAACAAATTATTTCCTTATATGCGGGTTCGATATATCCGGGTTTGACTGTATATGCATATATAATACTTTCTGCTAAAGCTTGCCAGGCTTCTGAAAAAACTGCGAATTTGTCTGCGCCTGCGTCCGCGCAGTTCGTAATGTCTTAAACCTGCCTGAATGTCACCTTCGCCATATCAAATACGCCAAAGAGGCTTCGAGATAATGTTCTAATAAATGCTTGGATTGCATCTGAGAGGTTCAGGTGAAAACAAATTAGCAGTTCTTTCTTGACAAACTAAGCAAGTAACAATGTCTAGTGCTACTTTTAACAGCCCGGGCGAATAAATGCAATTTTCCTGCAAGATTTGAGCATGAATGGAGCTGCTGTCAGTGGAGAAATATTTTTTTAAATATTTTAAGAGGAAAACGCATGTCCCTTCCCTTGCAGACAATGCTTCTAGTTACAAACAACGTAAAAAGTTCTGACTTACGTAATTTCTCAAGCTTTGATGCGCGGTGAGGAATGTGAGAAAAAATCAGGCAGCTTGCACAGCACTTGCTGACCTATAACCACAAAAAAACGCTTGATGTTCCTTGTGCCCGTCATGACGCACAAGAAAAAAAAAACGCTTAACCTTGCACTCGGCAGCGCAACGCTTGAAACAGCGAAGCTGGGTGACCATAGCCCAGTATTATCCGGACGTGCGCGCGAACTTTCAATCTTAATGATGATCATGATGATAATTTCCTTTCGCGCGTCTTGGACTTACGGCTGTCACTGCGCGTTGCATAGCGCAGCTTGCAACACCCACACCGCGTTGCAATGCCGACCGCGTTCCCGCAAACCCGTTCCGTGAATGGGCGTCTCTCTCGCGCGCGCACTCTCATTTTCTTTCTCTCTCTCTCGAGCACAGTGCGCAAAACATCTTCACCTCGCAGAGCACTGGCACGAGCGCGTGCGAATGCGCCATCAGTGGACGAAGACGACGACGCTCGAACGCAATGATATGGTTCGCATACAAGCATATTCTGCAAGAGTCGCTCGTGCTACGGTTCGCAATTTGTTTTCCATTAGTAAATTGTGGTATGTGTTGCAAGTGCTCTACTGTACTCAAACGAATGTGCAAAGACTTCACCGAGTTTTTGCCTTGTTTATATGGGGATGGACATGGGAACGAACAAGTCGGACCAACCTTTTTCGGCGTGTTCGTGATGGGGGCTTAAGTTTATCGCATTTATTATCGCGTTTTTTGTACCTTCGAGATGTTCAGGATCCTTTCCTGCGCACAGTTTGCCAATTACGACTGGTCAGTGCTATGCCCAACTTTGTCATCTCTTCCAATAAAATGAAAGGTCGACTACAGGGTTACCTTAAACAGGTTGTTGAGTCGTGCCGTTTCCTGGAGGCCCGTTTCTCGATTGAATATTGAAGCGCAGTGTCTTGTAAAAAATTGTATAATGACTTATGTGATATTGTTCTTCCAATTACATTGTACCGCACTCATTTCTCTGGAGGAAGATAGCGGAACGTGCTGAAACGTGTAAAGAGAGAGAGAGAGATAAACGAAGAGGGAAAGGTAGGGAGGTTAACCAATGACGTGCCCGGTTGGCTACCCTACATTTGGGGAGGGGGAAAAGGGGAAACGTGTAAAAACCATGCCTGTGCGCCCTGAGGTGAAAACTTTCTTCTTTAAATTACATGCAGGCGTTTTGCCAGTTAAGACATGACTTTCTGATAAGGGATTCTTCGTTCCGTGGGGTGACCACAGTTTCTTGTGCCGCAAACCTGAAACGATTGAACACGTGTTCCTGCAATGCTGGAATGGCGTGTTCTTCTGGGATGTCCTGGACCTTAAAGAAGGATTTCCCTTAGGATGCACAGGGAATAAGGTACCTAATGGTTGATAACGAGGATGGTTTTCCATATGATATTACTATGTTAGTGGCGCTGCATAGTAATTGGACGTCACGCATGGCTGTTCACCATGTAGACGTTGATGCTCGCCCTGCTATAGAGTACTTTCGCGAGTTTCTCATTTCATTTCTGAAGAAGTGTGTACCCGATTGGGCGCCCCGTATGGAACGCTTGTTACATATCAAACAGTTGTAAAATTACGAATTTGTCACTACGTGGTTGACTGTTATACTAATGCAATAATGAAAAAAAAGCTGTGTAGCCTAGTTGTTACGACCCTTGCCTTGGGACAGTGGGGACGCAGGTTCGAATCCCGCCTCGGGGCGAATGTTTACTTTCTTTTATTTCTTTCTTCATTGCTGATGATGATAGTTTCTTGATACGAACCACAAATTAGGGCTTGCTTAAACAGCTTCACTGTTAAAAATAATGCAGAAACTCCACGGGAGTTGTCTAACCCCAGTATTCAGAAATGTATCTTAACTTGAAGCCCACGTTCGACTTGATTTATGATGCCTGTAATGAATGTGCACAAGACGCTCATTGCGTTTCCTTTGGTGCATTCACGACAGTCATTTGTATTAAGTCAAGCATGGATTTCAATTTAAGATGCATTTCTGAATACGGGGATAAGTATGCGTAAGCATACCCCCAAGTTTAGGTTGGCCCACTCCCGTATTTCAAATTGGCTCACCTCCAAATTTAAGTTGACCCACCTCAAATTTAAGTTGAGCAACCCCCAAATTTCAAGTTGGCCCACTGTCAGATTTTAAGTTGGCCCGCCCTGAAATGTTAATTGGACTCACTCACAAATTTTAGTTCGCTCACCCCGGAAATTCAAGTTGGCTCTTGTTGAAATTTCGAGTTGGCCCAACCCTAAACTTAAGTTGTCCCACCTCCAAACTTTACTTGGCAAACCCCCAAATTTCAGGTTGGCATACCCCAGTTTAGGTTGGCCCAACCCCAAATATAAGTTCTCGGACCTCCAAATTTCAGCGGGGGACACCTACGATGCAGCTTCCCACGCATTTTTATGGATCCCTGTGAATTCATATGGGTATTCTCTCTGATCAAGTTTATTTCTTTATTAACAGCGGAGCTGTTTAAGCCAACCGTCAGTCATTGGAGCGTGTACAAAGAACCTCGCTGAACGATGATGCCACCACGCGTTGCCTAGCAACCACCTCGCAGAGCGACGTGTGCTTCGCCTCCTCTCTGTGCCATGCACATGTTGCCTTGACATGGGGCGTTAAGGAGAGGGAAGGAAAGCATGCGCGTGGTGCGTGCTATGCTCGGGAGAGAGAAAGAGGACATGATATTGAGAGAGAGACAGAGAGAGATAGAAAGAAATTGTAGCAGCACCAACAAGGCAACGTACAGGGCTACTACCGATGCCGTTCGCATTTCCCAGTTTAACCGCGTTCGCGCCGAACGCGCGCGGTGTCCTTGACTGCCGCAGGCGCCTCTGGTGGTGGCTCGGCAGGTTTCGACCAGCCACTCCACGGTAAGTGTGGAGGCGCTGCTTGGCCCTGACGTCACCAGGGAGATAAAGCTCGGAACCGCCACGACGGCGGCAGAACTCTCGTTGACTCTGTGGCGAGTACATGGAGCCTTGACATGGGACGACCAACGAAGATCCGGACACCCGATGAAGAAGCCGCTCACCTTGAAGCGCGTCGCGCGGCCAAGCGAGAATCTGCGCGTCGGCGGCGAGCCGATTCAGAATATTGTGCCTAGCAGCAATTAGCATTTCCTAGCAAAACTTAACCAAGCCTTGTAAAATTTGGAAGAAGCTAGGTCGATCACTAGCTCCGCTGTTTACATCAGCCTTGCACCACTAGTGCATGTTGCCCACGTTTTTTTTTAAATGTTTGCTTATCGCTCATAACGCTACCAATCATCTGCATTTACACTATTATAATGATTGAATGTCCTAACTTCACTAATTACGCACTTTTGTGCAGGTAGACGGCATTACGCTTTCCGCACGCATTTTCCCGTGACGCAGCAGTTTGGGTACTTGCCAAAGAATGCTTCCGCATTAATACATGGCCGTTATAGACGATAGCTGAGCTGGCGAGCTTTCATCTGGGTTCCTCAGTAGGCTGCCGCTATGGGCCCACATGGCTTTCTGATAAGGTCCATTGAATGTCTTTAGAGACGCGAATGACGTGCCGGCCGTTGGACGGTAAAAAATGAACTATATAGTCAACGGGCTCTACAGGGGAGAGTGGGAAACGTTCTGCCTTCCACTGCTGGTATAAGGTTTGTGCGCACAAACACAAGCACGTTTAAATAAAACCACTTTGCAAAACAACAACGGTCCCGTTTATCAGTTGTGTGCCAACCACACCCTGCTGCATACACTAGCCCGAGGGAAGCGCTCACCAAACCTCAAGCTAATGTTGTCTAATCCTCTGTGCGCTGAAAAACGCCAATAGTTTTGATGCAAAAGCATCAAATGGCTCATTTATTGAAAAAGCCGGCTTCAGGTGTCTGAAGCAGTGAAACGGCACCTAAATTCTCATTGGCTGCAACGCCTCGACGGAGCTGAGCGGGCGAAAGTGAACACCTGCTGCAGCAATAGGTGACCGGTAAAACGAGCAACCGCAAGGAATTGTGGGGCGCGCTGTCTGCTGGCAGCTTCCGCTTCGACGGACGACGCGCCCGACACGGCGGCATCGGTGGCATGCCCGGCGCACGTGTTTTTCTGCGCGGTTTCAACTGTCAGTCATGCGAGGCCTTCCGTCCGCTTTGTCGACCAGCAATGTCGTACCATTCATGCAGCTGATTTCTAGGTTTCAGTTCACTTTGGGCGCGAAGATGACAAGCCGAGAACGGTAAGGATATGCTGATATTCATAAACAAACTTTGCTTTTCGTTTCGGCAGCCGTTTTTGTTTCTGACAGGTTTAGCTCTAGGACATTTGCCGCTGCTTGGACGCATCGTCACTGACTGCTCTGCCTGCGGGTCAGTCGGACAGATGAAAAATTATCTTTATCCGATAATTTATCAAGCGTATCGGGTGCTGAGGCGATGACTACAGCGGTCTGGTAAATACTGCTCTGTGATCGTCGCTGCAACCAATATCGTCGGTAACGGCGCAGCTAGCGTAATTATAAAATGAAGTGCTGAGAATGTTTGAAAACATTGCGCGCTGTCAACGGCATTTCTCTGTCGAATCTCGAGGTTCATTTGAAGTGGTACGTACGCGGTTAGAAGTTTTCGCTTTTTTGTCAACTAGATGGGGGAATGGCCGTATCGCCGACATTTACGGCTGTCCATTATCTTTATCTGCTTTCAAGGAACCAATGTGGGCTAGTTGGTGACGAGTATTATGTATCTCGCTGTTAAATTAAAAAAAAACATTATGGGGTTTTACTAGCCAAAACCACGATTTGATTATGAGACACGCGTAGTGGGGGGCTCCGCAATAATTTCGACCACCTGGGGTTCTTTAACGTGCACATAAATCTAAGTACACGGGCGTTTTCACATTTATCCCCCACCGAAATGTGGCCGCCGTGGCCGCGATTCGATCCCGCGACCTCGTGCTTAGAGCCCAACACCATAGCCACTAAGCAATCACGGTAGGTCATCTCGCTGTGTCCCGTTTAAATTTGCGCCTTAAAACCATGTTTCATAATACCGCTCGCTATGTGTGCATGCGAGTACTGAAATAGTTCTAGTTGTTTGAGTCAATGTTAGAGAAAGAAATATCTTGGGGAATCATTCCGTGTCGGCCCTTACACAGCTCTTCGCCGCCTGATAAGTGGCACTGTACACGTTCATTTTCTTTGTGTTCACTGATGGTCTTGCATGTTACAGTTTGGAAGTGGAAGTTCCAAGTGAAGTGGAAGTTGGAAGTTCTCTGATGCTTGTGCACAGCTGAGTCAGCAAGGGATGCTGCAGGGCAGTAGGTTACATGTGTTTACCTTTAACGCTTGAATTTGAACAACCAACAACGGTTATGCTAGGCGCCTGAAACCGGGTAATCTTCGTGTGTGACAAGGCCGGACTGCAAGCGGATCAATGGGCTTCAGCGGCGAAGCGGTGGCGGCGGCTGCGCCGACTCGAACCGGAAACAGCTAGCAGACGGTGGATCCCAGAATCTCTCGCTCTCTTACGGCTCACCTATAGCACACCAGCTGTCGTGTAAGGGGAGAGGGCATCACCGCGACGCCAAATCACCCTCCATCTCGGGAGCCTGTGTTCTCAGCGCGTTCGTTGTCCGCGCAAGCTCTCGCCTGCTTTCTAACTGCGCCTCGGTAAGGCCAAATCACAACGCGCCAAGTGTCTCAACGCGCTCGCTTGCCCGCGAGGAGTTCATAACTCGAAGGACCGCTCAGCGGTGTTCGGTTGGACATTAATACTTTTGCATTCACAACTCATACGAAGTGCTTAGGTGTCCTGCGATTTTTCATTGTTCTCATGTCACACACCATGGAGTGTGGACGCCTGCAAGGCCACTGGCGGTGCTGCTCATCGCGCCGGCGACGCAAGCGAATTGAAAGCCTTCAAACGCACGCTCATGCCATTTCCAGCGCTTGAACGCGTGTGTGTATGAACGTTTCGCTCGCCAGTATTTTGAGACGCCTGGTAGAAATCACGCCGTTGCTTCTGTCGCGCAGCAGCAGTTGTTTTGCGTACTGCGCCGTGCCAACACGTCACTCCCTGAATTTTAGAACAATGTCCGAAGAACTTGAACACGAAGCTAAACCTTCCTATCATTTACTGTGCTTCACTTTTCGGGTGAAATTGGTAGTTTCCTTCTTCTGACTTATAAAAGCACCATGGGGTGTCTCCTTTCATAGATAGCCGCATAAAATACATGTAGGCCATCAACGCACTGGCTCAGCTTCCATATCAGCCTGTTACAGGCCACGACATTTCGGCTTCTATTTCCGGCTGCGGTGGTTACATTTTAATGCTAAGGACCTATTGCCCGGCGCTTTGGCTGCATGTATAAGATTGATGCAAAACCCCGGGTGGTCGTTAATAATCTGAAGCCACCTACTAGTACGGCGACTGTCGTAATTTCTGCGTTCTTTTTTCTTCTAATAAGTGAAATCCCACCAATCAAATAATATTTCGACCAAAATTACCGCTTAGTCATAGCAATACGTAATATGCGACGCGCCGATGCCGGGTGACATCACTGTGAAAGTGTAGTCCGTATTCGTTGTTTTTGTTTCTCGTATAAAAAAGAGAGAGATCAGAATGTTTATTAACAGTACACGCGATTTTTCTGTTGCTTTTAAACAGGGGCTGCACAAGGCATTGGATAAGTGGTGCAGGGAATACGGCGACATCTGCGGGTATGATTTCACACTGTACGGCGCGAATAATGCATACGTAGAACAGACAACAGCCGATATCTTAGAACAACAACAAAAATAATGTCGAAAAAAGGAGAAACTGTCGTCAGGACAAGCAGAATGGATCAGGTATGGAATGTAAGAGGCATAGAGTATTGGGCTCGATTATTGTCTTACATGTTTTGCCTAAACCACGATTATTTTAGTCTAATACTCGCTTCTTGAACTGTAGCACGTTGCTGCATTTTTAAGTTAACTTCTGTAATGTTTCAACCAATTGCAATGCCGCTATAGTGGAGGCAGTACGGTGATTAATAAATAATAAATAAGTAGTGTAGGACAACAGTCTACGGACATCCTTGGGAGACATCTAGGAAAGTCGTGGTACTACAGTAAACATCAAATAGGTGGATGATGATCATAATGAAGAAATGCGATAGATCGGTTGTGGCATGTAAATACAGTGGTAATCAGCCACAATATTTTAACGTTCGACTCTGTCGTCGTAATGTTCACTCCTAAGTCTCTCAGCATTCCTGCGACTTGAGCGCCATCACAATACATACAGAAAGAACGTTTTACGATTTTTTACGGAGAGAATACGGCTTCATAAAGACATGTGGCTCACACTGGCTTGTCGGTAAGGCGCGAACAGTCATATCGCTCATGGGCTTCTGGCCGAGATGTGGAATCCTCTGCATTTCAGTTTCAGTTTTCTGGTAAATTGAGCCGGAATTCTATCCGAAAAAAATTGGCCGCTTTAACCTTTGCATGTTTGGCAACGGGTATAAACTTCTCTGACGACGAGCTTGAAGTCTCGGACTCTTGTGTTTAAAATGCTACTTAGTCTAATACGTATAATGATTTGTCTAGTTACTACCTCGATTTCTTTTACCATCTCGGACGCCATGGTACAATTATTGCTTTCAATATAGTATAAATATCTCATGTTCTCAATTCTAAAGCAAGTTTGAACCCATTCTGTTAAACACCCTGTATATCCAACAAGGAAGTGCACCATGCTGCAGTTGCATGCGCAATTGAGTAACGATATTAATTATAGGAGCTAAGAGTGACGTAAATTGGCAAACGTATGCCAAAACAAAGGGAACAAGACCAAAGCAGAAGATGAAACTGCTCAGCCAATTCCTATACCGCTCTGTGGCCGCTGTCTACGCATTGCTAATATAACTGCAGGAGAGATCAACGGATTTTGTACTCAGGTATAGCAGATACAGTAAAGTTTTTAAACACCGCTATTGTGTTTATTTTAATCCTTTATGGCTGCAAAAAAATAAGTCAAGAGTCATTACGGCAGGGCGAAAGTGCACGAATCAGCTCGTACAACTTCCCGCCGACATGAGACGATCAGAAAGGAATCGACTTTATGATAGGCTCGTAATACTATAATAAGCAGCATGTGCTGGTGGGAAAGCAGCAGCTGTAGTTCCCTCTGCCTGATCTTGACAGGTTCTACAATGGCGACGTCCCATTTCTGCTCATCAAGGACCTGGATTTCCTCGAGTACGCCTACATCAAAAACTTCCAGAATTTCACAGCCCGTGGGGTAAGAGACTGTTATAAGTCTTCTCGGTGTATCTGCGCTTTGTAACTTCATTGGCTTCGCAAATTAATTGGTCAGTAATAAACCGGCCTTTGTATTTATACTTTTTTTCTCCGAAAGTTTCCCATTTTGTACTCAGCTATCTGACGAAGCTTGCCTAATGTATAAGAAGAAAGCTTTGACGTAAGGCGAAGAGACGATTTGAAGAAAGAGGCTTGCAAATGTAATCTAGGATATAAAAGAAGGAGGAAGGACACAACTCTATACTACCCGAACGTGTCCACAAGGGCGCTTGCCTCTGTCATAAACAAATGGTTGACGCAATCAAGCCTTCATATCGATGCTCTCAAACGTTCTGAGTGGTCTCCTTGTCAAAGTGCTGGCACCGGACTCTGCATAAATGGTTCCTGTCGGATAATTCATTCTGTACTATCTGTTTTATTATATATGTAATGTAGTTTTCTTTTCTCCCTGAGAGAAGGAAGTTATCGTTTGTAATTTTCCTACTGTAAGGTATCGCAAATGACGTCTCAGTTCACTGGCTACATATGAAGGGACATTGAAACCACAGAAACATCCTTGGTTATGTTACGCTGGTGGACCAACCGTTCTTATTATACCGTAATTGGCTTTGCCAAGGGAGGTGGCTCGTGTGCTCTATATACTAAAATTACTTCCTACCAAGGATAGTGTCGCGACCAGATCCCATTAACGTTATATATGGCGGAAACCTATAGACAAGATATCTGGTTTCTTTTAGTGTGTGTGTCTGTTTGTGTGTTCGTGTTGGTGTGTACTTGTTCATGTCCTTATGAAACTGTGACAATGTGCGTGCGTGCGTGTCTACTTAATTATTAGGACCTGACGCCCTTGAGTAAGACCTCGTCTTTGCGCAAAAAAATCCCAGACATCGCCAGCATCACTTTATATATGCAAATCACAACAGCTACACTACAACTGTATTTTCTATTGCGAACCAACAGGTTACGATGCGAACCGATCAGCAGCATCCTGTCGTCGGCCAGATGGTGATTCATGTGCGTGGAGACAAGTGGAGGAGAATGCGCAGCTGCGTCACATCCGGTTTTACGACCAGCAAGCTGAAACAGGTAAAACAGTATGTTAAATCGTACAATAACCTTTTTTAATGCTTTGACTATACTATTGCGGGTAGTGGTTAAGAGTTCTGTAATTGCGGTAGACTAAGGCGCCCAATATTTTGAAGCTTTAGTGGAACGCTTGTACCCTTGTAGCATTTTGCGCTTTCTTTCTCTGAAAACTCTGGGAACAGCCTCTTCGTCTATGTGGTAATGGATAAAGTCACCTCTGAGGACGTTCCTGTGGCACAGCTGTCAGGTCGGGTCACGTCCAGAAAGCGTGGAAGCCCGTCAAGCGGCAATGACAGCAAGACCACCGAGTTGTACTCGGACAGCTACGGCTTCTAGGAAGACAGCTTCCAGCTTTTCATGAGAAGTTCAAGAGTTTTACGTGCCAAAACCATCATATGATTAAGAAGCATGCCGCAGTGAGGGATGCTGGATTAGCTTGGCCACCTGCGGTTCTTTCACGTGCACCCATTGCACCGTACACGGGCTTTTGCATTTCGCCGCCTTTGAAATTTGGCCACTGTGGTCAGGATTTGGTCCCACGCCCTCAGACTTAGCAGCGCAACAACAAAGACGTCACCCCGACGGGTCTTGTGATGAGCCTATCAGAAAAAAGAATGCTGCAGGCGTCATTGTCGGCAGGTGCTTCTACCGTGAAACACACACTGCACTGGCCCCACACGTGCCCGTGGACCCTAATACCAATTTGCGGCTTCTCAACAGGCAGGTTATCTCTTTCTTCTCGGTGAATCACACCGTATGGGAATTAACACCTAAAAATCAACTCGCGAAGAAATTTTGTGGCAGTAAACGTTCTAAATGTAGTGCACTACAAAGTCTGCGGAACATCACGGAAACTGACGAAGTGAAAACGCGATTAGTGATCCCTGCAGGTGGCGACGACACTGCTTTGATCATTTATGCTTTCCATGGTACCATCTCGAGTAGCGACTTGCCGATATTAATAAAGTAAATGACAGAAGGCACTCAAATCACGCAGGTCTCCAGACAGGAATCACACGTTGCGTGAAGCGTATGTTTGAGGGAGACAGTCTTTCCTCCAACTTCAAAGTTGGCCAAGTCTTCCACGAAGTTCGACTATACATACCAATACTCCTACAGGGGTACAAGTTCTTCACAAATGCGCACGTAAAACCTGTATGTATGACTAACGTCCTGCACCCACATCCTGCTGATTGCGATTCACAAGACGCCTGCAGCACAAGTGTCCTGATTGCCGTGGTTCTCAAAAAGCATCGCAGAAGGATTGCCCACAGGTGCCGAAGGAACTGGTGGTTCTCAAATTTATGGTGCCGGACCATTCAACGCACTGGGAGGCTGCCACTGAAGTTAGGTGAAGACGGTATTGCCACCGAAGAGCGTCACAAAAAGCCGCAGATGCTGAGAGTGACACGCCGTTTTCGGCCAAAGCGGCTGCTGCAACAACGCTTAGATAGATTCTTGCTTGATGTGGATTGCCGGTAAAGCAAGTTACTCTGGTAAGAGGACGCCCGCCTACTCACCATTTTCACATGGCTCCAACATGGAGTACAGTTTTGCAATATACGAACTAGAAGCGGCGCTTGCTTTGGGTAGAGGTTCCATAATCTGATGACATTACTTACCACGTTCTGTGTAACCTTGGTGAACGAGTTCGGAAGGCACTACTGCTTCTGTACAATCACTTCCGACCGGCTAGCATGGTTTCTCACGAACGGTTGTCAAGTCATCCGATTCCGCTTCGCAAAGCTGGCAAGTTCCAGCTTCTCATAGCTGGCAACCTCCGCGTCTCAGACGCGGAGGTTGCCTCCCACGTGGGGACCGGAAAATATAGCCTACCGGCCCTCTCGCGGGCGCGCTGGACGGCCAGGATTTGGTCTTGAAGGTTTGTGGTGTGCAGAAGCGCTTCTCACTCGGTCTTGCTGTAAGCTGGGCCAAGCGACCCACATTCCCAGAGCATATGTGTCAACGTAGCGGTCTGCCCGCAAGCGGTGCAGGCGGCGTCAGGGAATTTGTGTGGATAGATTTCATTTAAATATACTAATGACGAATACGAATTGGTTTGGAGTAAGCGGAGTGAGACTGCCTTTGCTCTATTTAGTTTTGAGTGTGGGGGCGGAAAAAAACCCCTCGCTATGTAGTAATATTTGGTAATCTCGCTGTGTGCGGTTGGAGTATCTTCATGTCCTGCTTCGTCGTCGGCGTTGTAGCCGCCGCCAATCTCTAGAGCTGCGTGTGGTTGGAGTATCCTTATGTCCTTCGTCGTCGTCGGCGCTATAGCCGTCGCCCATGTCAGAGCAGTGCGGTCGGTGAGCGCGCGCGCTGTTGCGTGGGCCGACTCGTTGGAGTTCAGGACGACGTCCTTTACTCAGCCGACGTGCGCGGGAAACCAGTAAATGGTGTGAGGGACTATCCCATCGCTGGTGTTCAAGATCCTGGCCACTTGTATTGATATGCGACTCTTCTGAAAGGCTCTGACTGCCGCCCTTTGAGTCGCTGTACCACACCGCAGTCGCCACACCGACCATCTAGCTGTGCCATCCTAACTGAAGTGGGAGCCATCCTCAGTGCGTTGAATGGTCCCGCACCATACATTTGAGAACCACCAGTTCCTCCTGCACCTGCGGGCAATCCTTCAACGAGGCTTTTAGAGAACCACTGCAATCACGTGCTTCTTGAGGGCGCTAGCCTGTGTGGATGAATTGAACTGCATGGTGGAGTCCACGGGCGTGAATGAATTTACTGCATAGGTTTCTCTGGGCACTCAGCCTCTCTCTCTACAGTCTGACTTAGCTTTATAACGCTAGTTTCCCTCCTCAGAGCGTAAGGTAGCCAACTAGAATCATTTCTGGTGAACATCCCTGCCTTCTCCTTTTTCTTTCTCCTCCTCCCGCATGTCTTCGGCACTTTTATTCGACATCATTTTGTCATATACGCGGAAGCCTCCTGAAAAGGCTGCGTGCACGAGGCAAACCCCCACATTCCCAAGCAGTCCTCAGACTTGAAGCCTGTTTCTTTTCGCCAGCGGTACACGTGAGTTGTGGCACGTTCAACGCCACCGCTCAACTGGAGAATAATTGTTGGACTAACTGGACTCAATAATTGTTGTGGATTATGTATATAGTGCTCTCGGCGTCTTTTGCTCGACCAGTCAGCGGTTTTATTCTGCTGGGCAGCTAACTGCCCCAAAAATGTTAAGGCAGATGTACAGTAGGGCGTGGCGCAGGTATTTGCTCGCCTCGAGAGATGGCGCCATGCTATGCTATACCTGATTAAATAAAGCAAGCTTGGTGGCTATCTGTCACCGCCCCGTTTCAAAGGGGATGCCATCAAATCATCATCGTCATCATCATCTGAGTCGAGATGGAGTGCTTAGTGGAGGAATGCCTTAGAATACGGGGAAAGAGTTGCTACAATGGGCTCGGTTCTTATCGGTCGAGCACGTACCGGGAGTGCAACCCAGAAGTCCCGAAGGTAAAATATTACAAAAAGTGTACATATACCCTAATTATGAAAAATATTGCCAGAAATTTAAAGTATGGCAAAATTTTCTTGTCAATTTAAAAGATATGCTATGATTGTCTTTGCATTACCTTCATGGGCGGTCACGCCGCGCATAGCACAGATGACCCCATTACGTGAGCTCCGTTATAAGTCTTATACGCGGACTAGCCTTGAAAAGATTGCACCTGCGTCCCTCCTGCACGATTTTGGGTAACTTAATATCACGCAAGGAGTGTATTTTCGTACATCAAGAGACAACATACGGCTTATTACAAAGTGAGCCTGTCTTCTAACAAAATTAAAAGAAAAAGTTAACGCGTTTCTGAAAAAAAATTGTTAACTGTCAGTCGAAATCGCGACCGACTCGCAAATTGCGTGCACGCATTTTCTAAACCTAGGGCGACACCGCTGAAATTCGCAAAACACTGTGGCAGCGCGCGAGATCCCAGAATTGTTACATTAAACTGATTGTTGTATAGTAGAGTATGTCCAGTGCTCCCTGAAAAAATTGTCAAGGAGCGTTTCTTTTGAATCTTTTTATCTCCAGATAATATGCTGCCGGCGATGTTCAAATTCGTATAATATACGCAGTTCGATGTAAGTTTTAAACTGCTCACTTTATTTCGCCTCAGGATTATCCAACACCATATTTTAATTTAAAAAATCAAATCTTACGTTAATGTAACGACACGTTCTAATTTTCGAAGTGTAACTTGAACGCGTTCCTTTCGTATTAAAGACACTTGTAACGGGAACTCGTTTCAAGATTGGGAAGCAATGAGGAATGAGCTTTCGTTCCTGTTTTAGAGGAATGTGTGCAACACTGCTTGGAACAGACCATAGCACTGAGGTCTTCTGTTACACAAATGATGAAAAAAGGTGGTATTGTGGGGTAATTCAATCACAAGTAATCAAATTAAGAAGCTAATAACTGGAGAATGGAGAAATCAAAGTTAACTTTATGCAACAACCGTCATAGGTACGACCAAGGGGCATATCTATGTTCAAAGTAGAAAAAGTTATGAGCATTTTTTAAAGACCTGGTGCGCTCGAAGTCGATGCAGTGGTCCTGCATTCAAAAGAGATGCGACAGCAACCTGATTCCTCATTCTAAGTCATCGCGCATGCTACAGTAATGGAACGAACTCGTGGTGCATTGCTCAACAAATAATAATAACAAAGCCACGTTTGCTGTTTGGCCTTTCCGGCGTAAAGCGTAGATGGTCCCGCACATCGCCGAGTCAGCGGAAGTGTTCATGGACATGGTCGAGCCATACGCCGGCACCGAGGAGGAGGTGAACCTGCGTCTGCAGTTCCAAGCACTTTCTATGGACTACATCGGCCAGGCAGCCTTCGGAATCGAGACGTGTTTCCAGCGTGAGCTAGACGACGTCTTCTTCACGACAGCTCGCCGAGTGTTGCCAGGAGTGATGACGGGACCTGCCCACATGATTGCACGTGCGTTTCATCAGGAGTGCCGAGCCGATTCCTGTTTCTGAGTACAATGGCTGCTTTGACTTGCGTGGCCAGTGAGTTCAGTGCTGATGTA
This sequence comes from Dermacentor silvarum, assembly GCF_013339745.2. Classification (NCBI taxonomy): domain Eukaryota; kingdom Metazoa; phylum Arthropoda; class Arachnida; order Ixodida; family Ixodidae; genus Dermacentor; species Dermacentor silvarum. The sequence continues at coordinate 88,589,138 of NC_051158.1, forward strand.
AGACAAGTAGCTTCGTAAAATACTCCAGGGCTGATAACCAACAAATAATGATTTGCACAGTAGTTTTCATTCTTTCATTCATCGATGGATAGCGCGTTCGAGGATAATGTTACAAAGGAATACATCAGCAGGGGAAATGTTACGCAAGTTTTTGTCTGTTATTTTTTTTTTTGAAGCGCTGCATGGTCGTAAACACATGACATGAAAGCACGTGAGACAAGGTATAGCTAAAACTGACATAGTATTAGGAAGAACAGAGCATAAATGCATTTGAGATTAAAAAGAAACATACAGGCCACAACATAGGGAAACTGTTTCACTTTAGAAAAAACACTTATACTTCCAAATCGGTCATCTCGACTTGGCTAAAGCACGTTGGCGGATTAGTTGGTTCAGATTCGGGACTATATATCAGCGCGAGTACACGACGACAGTAATAGGACCGCACACACTTAGTGTTGCCTGTGGGTCGTCTACATGCCCTGTCTTCGTCCAGTCGCGCTGTTTATTTCAAGTCTTCTGTTAACCTCTATAAGTGCCAAACGGATTTTCTAGGTATTTATTATAAATAGACAGTGTGAATACCGGACAAAAAATAAATTACACAGGGTGCAGCCTCCGGCCTTTAGCTTACTTGTAACTGTCTGTTAGCTGCGACCTGTCTCACAGCCAGAAAAAATCCGGGCTCAGTGCCGTAAGGTAAAACTGTCAGTATTTTTATACGCGCACTCACTAGAACGAAACACTGAGTTGCCATTGTTACATTGTCGGTAATTCGTGCACAAATATACTACATTCCCAGCATGCATGCGTAAATTGTGCGTTATTCTGCCACGCTACTGCAACCCTGAAAGTGGGCCTACTAAGTGTTTCGAGGATACAACACAAGCGCATAAATAACTGGAGCACAGGTTGTGGCCGCGGCAGCATTCCGACCAACCAGAATTGCAACGCACTTTCTAATTATTTTCAGAAATTTGAAGCCCACCTGAACTGATGTTTCTGAGGTGTCATCAACAGTTGTTGGAATGCCCAATCTTTTATGTCACATAATAAATGCCCCTACGGATAGTAGTAATTGTACTAAAAGTAGTTTTTATTGGTGTCATCATACTATCACACAGTAACACGGGGCTAAATATAACTATTATTTCTGAGTGAGCATTCACTATCCGGTGGTCATGGACATAGGAAATACCACAGCTAGGAAGTCGCAATGCCTGACTTTAGAAGAACAGTATAGTAAACTTTCTAAGTATCTGCCGCTTATAGCTATGCTAAAAACTAAAGTGGGAAAATGACCACACAGCTAGAAAATGGAGCAAAATCACAGAATACTCTAAAAAATGAAATGCATTCTTGATTGTTAGCGTTACTTTTCACTTACACTACTCATAGTGCAGTTATCCAAATGTCGAAAGTCACTCTGACGTTTACTGTTTGAAACCAGTAGGACAAAAACAATAGCACTAGCCGGTCGACAACTAACCTTGTTTTTAACATGAGAAACTGTTTCCATTATGTGTAATATAAAGGGCTTATTTTCGGCAACTAAAGGTGAACACTAATGACGTGAGCAAGCTTCAGCTTAAACTTTTCTGCTTGATTCTTTCCCACAGAAAGCACGACAACGTTGGGAAAAGCAATGAAACCTTTCTACTGGTTCCTCGGTCAATTCGGCTCTCTTACCTTTAAAGTGTTCTCGAAGGAGACCACCAAGATGATCGAAATGCGCAAGGCTCATCCTGAGGTGCGTTTCCCGTTTCTTTCCTATAAAATCTCTATTAAAAGTAGGATAGAGAACGTAAGGAAGAAGATACTGGTGAACAAAACGTACGCCCGGTTTTTAACTCAGGGCGTCTGTCTACAACGGGAGAAGATGATCTCCCCCGCAAAAAAAAAATACAAGTGGCAATACTTGACCTATGCACAGACGATGAGGCGCACGACCCAAAAAGAAACGGAGGGTATTAATGCCATAACTACAATTTGATTATGAGGCACGCCATAGTGAGGGACTCCGTATTAATTTTTTCCACCTGGGGTTCTTTCACGTGCACTCAATGCACGATACACAGACGTTATTGCAGTTCACTCCCATTGCGATGCGGCCACTGCGGCCGAGATTTCATCCCGCCCCCCGGGCTCAGTAGCGCAATGTCATAGCCACTACGCCACCGCGGCGGGCATGGCCAACATGTGTCGAGTTGAGAACGTACAGAAGCCAGTGGAATGCTCTCGTTACTTAGGTCTTTGCCAACGACGCAAACATCTATGGTCTAAAAACGTTTTCCAGCTAAAGAAGTCTTCAATTAGGCCTATTTAACCCTTCCGGAGCGCGTAGGAGTTAAAGTCATAGCGGGAACAAAAGCACAGGAGTTTTCCTAGTTTAATTGGAAATGTTCAATAAAAGGGGATATTTGTAGAATTCAGAGCACTAATGACAAAGGCTGGACAAGTTAATTTTATGTACAAATTGGAACTCAACCACGAAAATTGCCCTGTTTAGCACACGCTGATATTTATCAGTATTTCATACAACTAATAGAATTTCTGAATGACCATAAGTTTGTTAGAAAGAGTAACATCTACCAAAAATAGTCTGGATGAAAAATATAATCATGTGGTTTGACGTCAAGAATTCCATGAAAACGAAATAAGTATAAATGTTTAGAAAGGTAACGTAACAAAATGTGTGATAGAGAAGCGCTATAGGTCATAAAGATTGCTATAATTGTCATAAAGAATATGTCAACAAAGTTCTCAGTTTCTTCTTATTTTCGCAGCTTCGGAAGCCAGACATCCTCCAAAATTTGTTAGACGCTGAACTTGAGGACGAAGCACTGAGCGAAGCTGTGACCAAGAGCGGGCCGCAGCAAACTGGTACGTATCGAGTACGTACTTTGTGGAACGCGATTTTGCGGGCCTTTAGTGTCTGCTCTTTTCATTGACTGCTTAAGGTAGTGATCAGTCATGAGCTGGTTTTCATTTTAAAAGCCAAGCTTCTCTTTGCGAACCTCGCCGGATTTCCTGACTGTGGCGGCGGCCTGGCTGTTCCGTTGCCGAATAGGCCAACCAATCACTGCGAAGCACGCGCTCCGCTGGGTTCCTTGTAGCACCACCATATGACGCTCGCCTCCGCGCATTTGAGGCAGCGGCGGCACCAACCATGGGGTGGAAATAAAAAAAATTGGCCGCATATCTGCTTGCTTCGCTGCAAATGACATTGAAAGAGACATTTAATGACATGCGCATACGTAAGTATGCGCATGGCATGTTGCCTCTAAACCATGATGCGTTCAAGGTATCCGTCATACTCGCTAGTAGTCAGCAATGCCGCTTAACCGAAGACTCGGTATAATTGTGTGCTTGCTTGTATAGTGTGTGCTTGTGTCTGTGCCACCCTTGATACGTAATACCATTTCTTCTCTCACCCCTCATGGTCTTCCCCTCCCCTCTCACTCCTCCCATGGTGGATGCAATGGAGATTTTGCTGATTTCAATTCAAATTTCCCGCGTTCGCCCTGCTCTCGAGCTGTCTGTTGGGACCAAGGAGGCTTAAAAATAATTTTTTTAGAACCTCCTTGGTTGGGACCTTTTATTATTGTGGGCTTAAAGCCGGCTACAGAGCCGCGACTTCAGTCAGTTTGTTTTTAACGTGTAGCGTCTCTTCGACACCATTTCTAACGCGTTGATTTCTCATTTACTCACGTAAATACCAGTGCTATGTCTATGCTTGATTAAATGAACGCTGCGGATTACGGTTATGTACATATATTGCGCCTAAAATAGGCCTGAGGTTTCGTTTGCGCTGTATAATGTTGACGCGTATGACCCCGTGCCACCAGTGCTAGTAGCTTGGTTGGTTTTGGCCGGGCGGTGTGTTGAATAGAGTGACAGACAGGCAGACAGACAGATAGACGAAGTTTTTCGCGTTAGGTAGCCCAAAAAGACTATTGTCTCTAAAAGAACCAGAAATCTCGGCTTCGCACATCCACTGCTGCACGGTAATGGGGAAGTAAATGCTTCTTCCGAATTTAATGGATTCTAATTGTTCTACGTACGTATGCGCATGTTGCCTCTAAACCATGATGCGTTCAAGGTATCCGTCATACTCCCTAGTAGTCAGCTATGCCGCTTAACCGAAGACTCGGTATAATTTGTGCGCGCCCGCGCTTGTGTGTGCTTGTGTCTGTGTGTGCATTAGTACATGCGTGTATTCGTGTTTTGACTATGCACTCGCGCGAAGCTTCGCTGTTTTATATATTCCCACTCGTTGGATCTGCTGCACTTTTTCTTTCCATACTTTTCACAGCTGATCACATGAAAAAGAGGGTTCGGGCACTTTCACCGAGGGAAGTCATCATGAATGCCACCTTGCTCTTCATGGGAGGGTGAGACACAATTGCGCTTTAGTATCTGGAATTGTGCCCTCTATGAATATAAAGGCTAACTATGAAAAAGATACTGAAGAACCAGCGTGGGCCTTTGCTTAATGTGTAGGGACTTCATCTTGAACAATTCATGTCATGCGACTAAGCATTACACCGTTGAGAATGACCGCATTACCAACTACATTTTCCTTTCGGCTAGAAACGGGGTGAGACATTGCGCAATAGTTAGCTTGCAACGAAAAGATGAGGGTGTATGATGCTGTACAGAGGTAACGATAGAAATAAGTTGTGACTATGCACATTTTTAGTTATTAACATTTTTAGCTCGGCTGTAAACATTTAAGCAGTTAGAACTGTCATAATATATAGGCGATTCATAGTGCTACTTAAAGCGCGTCATATTTTTTCATTGAGAAAGGGCGGTCCTGATTAAACATCCCCACTTATCAAGGATAGTTTCCGTCAATACCATTCCTTAACTGCAAATTCGTATGTTACAAACGTAAAATGTCTACAGCCTTCTCCTTATCTACAGGTTCGAAACGACGTCGATTGCCATGTGTTACCTCACTTTCCTGCTCGCCAAACACCAGGACGTTCAAGATAGGCTAAGGGAAGAAGTGAAAGAGGCTGTGAGCCAATCGGTATGCCAGAGACATTGTCACTCACCTATAATTGTCTCTGAATGTACGATGCCTGTTCTTTTATGTAAACATACACTTAGTTCTGAGGACAATGAGTTTTAACTCGAAAAGCGTTAAGGGCCCCGTGTCGCAAAAAATCCGGCGTCGGCGTGGATGTCAGCGTCCATGGCAGAGGAAATCCTCCCCAACCACGCCGACCGCGCAGGCCCTCCACGTGGTGCAAGGTATTGGTGAACAAAAATTGAATTTCTCACAATGAAATACGTCAGAAAAATGGTATAGTACGACTTAACCCCAAGCCTCAGACATGGTGGTGTCGGATTGTAATTTGAATGCGCAAGAAAACGTAATTCTGTTACGAGAAAACTCAAACACAAACCCCTTTTTCAGCATTTCTACCAGACCTACAGCCGCGCGCTCGGGTAGTTTACTTACGAAAATGATATCCGGATGGCACTCGCATCCTCGGCAGGTCAAATTGGTACTTCGCCTACCTAATGCATTTTGGACACGCGCGTGGCAATAGCAAACAATAATAAAATGATAAAAAGGGGCTGGAGCCTTCACATTTTATTATAAGGCCACTTATATTGCCCTGGAAAAACGTGTTCCTAGCCGTGCATTTCTGTTTAAAAGTGAAGTCGCCTTTAAAGGGATCGATGTAAGCTTGGTCTTCGTAAGCTGGCTTTCCCACGATCTGTGTTGCAGTGAAGCCCTCATAAAGAAAAATGCGATGCGAACGGGGCCCGATAACGCTTTCGTGTTCCACTCCTAAAAGGCGAAGCTTAAGCGTCCTCCAATTTTTCAACTACATGCTGTTGTTCTAAAATGTTTATTCTAATGATTCTGCAAGGTCTGATCAGTCATAACGTTTTGATAATACTTATATTCATTTGTCACTTTGATGCGAACGTCCTTGAGTTGTTCAGACTGAGAGAGCTGACCTCAGAGCTCGGGCTTCAGGGTAATATATTACGAATATGCAATCAGCGCAGATAGAAAAGGCGTGCTCCGTATTATTTGTCCTTAATTTTAGGCTGCTACAGTGCATATGTTCATAAAGTAGCACGTATACTGATATTCATACATATATGCCCTACTCAAAACCACTATTCCATCAGTCTTCGACAAAACTGCACAACTATTTTCGGACCAAAGGTACATATGTACCAAAGCTACATGTGAAAAATATTGAGCATTTGCCTACTATACCTTTGTCTAACTATATATCCCAAAATCTAAAATGTACGTCTTTTGTTTCTCAACTGCCGTACAGCGACTTGTAGATGGCAGAAGCAACTGGCTGGATACGCATCCTGTAACTTTACGGTAATCATTTCTAGCACCAATCAACTTGTTGACTGATTGCAACTAACGTGAATTTATTCTGCAATAAATTACCTTGTGCAAAGTGAGAAGTCACAGAGGAAAGACGCGGTCTCCAGAGGACGGGCGTGCTCTGGTTATCACGGGCTAGTGGAGGGCACAAGAACGTGACTGTCCTAGGGAGGTATTCTGTAAGAGCCCACCTATTGGACATCTCCATTTCGTGTGCTGTTGAACTTCTGATTGGCTAGGCCGGGGTGTGCTTTAGTACGCGCCATGCACCACAGCCAATGAGCAATTCAGCAGCTGACGAAATGGACATGTCAACTAGGTGGGCTCTCACAGAATACCTTCCCCTACACTGATGCGAGGATCTGAAGCTATCGAAAATATCCCGTATATGCGTACATTCCAATACACTGACTCTTCAAAACACTTGATGTCTTGAGGCATTCTGTATAAGCCATCGCAAGCTTTTTGAGAATATCCTTGGCATCCTTTGTGAGGTCGACCGTCACTCCATCTTCCTCTGCCGATTTGCCATTCAACATAATTTGCAAGGCTGTTCTAATCTTATCTCTAGCCCCACAACATACTATTGTTACCTGTTCATCATTTCGGCCAATCATGGTGACGTGGCTGCACCTGCTGCTGTAAATTTCAGTACAGAATTGCTATGCAGCTCTGGCTTTATAATCCAAATTGCTCGGGATGCTACTCTGCCTAATTTGGCTGTGCAATTTTGCATTCACAATGGTCCTCCAATACCAAGTTTTCGTACTGATTTCATGCTTGCCCTTTTCTTTAGTTTTCATTCAATCTTTCCAATGCCAACATCAATAATTTCCCTTGCAATTCTATGCAACTCTCCTAGTTACATATCACAAAGACTATGTAGATAGAGTTTAATGTCAATTCCTGGCGATGCTAGAAACTTCACAGCTCATCACGTCATATTGTCTGCATTCACTTCATGTCTCTTAGGTATCGTCCCTTCTGTTATTTTACACTGTTCATCAATAACATTGCCAAACCAACTCGCCAAGCCTTCGGATCTTGCAAACATGCCTTCTTTGCAACCGCAATGTTATTGAAGCTGCTGCTAACACAAACTGTAGAATAAGTACATACCATAGCAAGTCTGGATACCAGAATGGATACCAAGAGAAGGGAAGCGCAGTCGAGGTCGGCAGAAAACCAGATGGGATGATGAAGTTAGGAAATTTGCAGGCGCAAGTTGGAATACGCTAGCCAAGACAGGGGTAATTGGAGATCGCAGGGAGAGGCCTTCGTCCTGCAGTGGACATAAAATATAGGCTGATGATGATGATGATGATAGCAAGTCTTGTGGACAAGGTTTCGTAACGTCCTTGAAACCAGTGATCCCTCACCGAATCGCTACTCAGACTTGTTATTGAATTCACGCTTCTATGTATACATTGTGTTGATAACCACCTCTACACATTCTAGTTTAATAAAGTGCATTATTTAAATAAGTGGCAAGACGCAATTGTTTGGACCATTTACACCGAGAATAACGGCTTGCTGTTGTGTGCAAGAATGTTGGTTGTGTGTTGACCTTTATCTAGGCTAGGCAATATTTTTATTATATTTGCTTAAGTTACTGTATATTTCTTTTTGTTATAACCATGTAAGTTGCTATGTCGAATCTTTGGTCATGACAGGGTGTTTCAGCGAACACTTGCAAAATTTTTAAACGGTTGCCTCTGGCACATAGCGCAATTCTGGTTCATGAGCTGGTCTACTCGAAGAGGCGGACATTACTTGCACAAGAAATTGAAATGCATAATCACCTAATTAACAAATTCACCAATTAAGTTTTTAACTAATTACCGGATGGCCCATGTTGCAATCTACAAATTGTAGCTGTGGAGTTCGCAAGGCGGATCCACTTGGAACGAATTCTCGGGATGACACCAGTTTCGAGATATTAATTCCCGAAGTTTGTGGAGAAATGCATTGGCGTTCCAGTTCGGTTCTCAACAAAACGTCACTTTTTGCATTGAAGCACAAAATTAACTGGGACGCCAATGCATTTCTCTGCTAAGTTCGGTAATTATTATATCGAAACCCATGTCATCCCGAAAATTCGTTCCAAGTGGATCCGCCTTGCAAACTCCACGACTATAATATGTAAATTGCAACATGGGCCATCAGGTAATTAGTTAAAAACTTAATTAGTAAAGTTCTGTTGATTAGTCGATTATGCATTTCAATTTCTTCTTCAAGTAATGCCCGCCTCTTCCAGTAGACCAGCTCATTAACTAGAATTAGGCTATCTGCCACAGGCCAACTTCAATAAATTTTAAAAGTGTTTGCTGGAACACCCTGTATATAACGTACCTAAAACCTCTGCTGAAGCTACAAAAGAGAGCTCTCAAAATATTTAGCTCACACTCTGTAAATTACCTGTTGTATCATGTTTTTTGAGCACGACTGGTACTCTTCTATGTAACCATGAGTTCTCTATTGCAGTTGATATGTATAGTACGCACAGAGAAAGAGTGAGATCTTTAGTGAAACGCAGCTAATTCTGCTAGTGGATATGTGTGCACCTACATGCTTCTTTACATAGGAGTGAGGATCAGAGACAAAAGGGCTCTAAAACGAGAAGGGTAGGAAAGCAAAAGAAAGGTCATTGTCTTCAAGGAGTATGAAGATGAATTTTAAAGCTTACCATTGCATTGAAGAAGACATAGGCTCGAGTATTCTTCCTAGATGTAGCACTCTTAATCTTTAAGCATTGTTTGGCGAGTACCCCAGCCCCGTCACGTAAAAAGTGTAATGCCTTGTATCTGCATAAAAATGTGTAATTTGCAAAGTTAATACAAGTAAATGTTTTAATAGTATAAATGTATATGACTGGTAGCTTTTAAGCGACAAGGGACAAATTAAACAAAAGAAATTGATCACAGAGAATACCCATACGGATACATAGGGCTCTATAGAAATGCACGAGGAAGCTTATAGTAGGGGTAGGCCAACTTAAATTAGGGGTGGCCCACCTTGAAATTTGCAGGTGGGCCAGCTTGAAATTTCGGGGTGGGCCAAGTGAAATTTGGTGGTGGGCCGACCTAAATGTGGGAGTGGAGTGGTACAAAAATAAAATTTGGTGGTGGCGCCAACTCAAATTTGGAGATGGGTCAATTTGAATTTGGAGCTGCGCCAACTTGAAAACTAAGATGGGCAAACTTGAAATTTGGGAGTAGGCCTACTTAAATTTGGAGCTGGCCAAGTTAGAAAATGTGGGTGGGCCAATTTAACTTTTGGGATAGGCCTACTATAAGTCTGGGAATGGCCTAATTTAAATTTGGGAATAGGCCAACTAGACATCTGGGGATAGGCCAACTTATATTTCTGGGGTGGTCCAACTTGAAATTTTGGTTTCAGCCATCTCGAAATTCGGGGGATGAACTTGGAAGTTGGTGGTTGGCCAACATGAGAATGAGGGGTGGGCCAACCTAAATGTGGGGTGGGCCAACATTAAATCTGGGGTGGATCAACTTAAACTTCGGGGTGGGCCAACAGAAGTGTGCAGGTGGGCCAACTTCGTATTTGGGGTGAGACAACTTAAAATTTGGATGTGGGCCAAGTTAAATTTATGGGTGGGCCAACTTGCAATTTGGAGGTGAGCGAACTGAAAATTTAGGATTGGGCCAACTTGAAATTTGGTGGCAGGCCAAACTGAATTGGGGGACAGCCAACATGAAATTTAGACATGTTCCAACTAAAGTTTTAAGGTAGGTTAAGTTAAACGTGGGGTGGGCCAACTCAAAATTTGCAGGCTGACCAACTTAAATTTGGGGGTGGGCGAACATAAGTTTGAGGGTAGGCCGACTAAATTTCGGGGTAGCTTACGCATACTTAGACAACTCTCGTGGAGTTTATGCATTGTTTTTTTTGGGGGGGGAGCAGGGCCAAATACTGAAATAAGATTTTTGGTCACTGTACACAGGTAATACTGACAAAATGTGTTGCACAGTTTCTAATGCACCACAGTCGTCACAATAATATTGGTGTTGAGTACAAGGTGGTACATGGTGAACGCGGCATTCAGGCGAAGCCTATGACATAGAATATCACGGCGACAGGGAAGTTGATGTGAAATTCTCGATTTTAAGGGAGAGTCTTAAGGGAGCTTCTTCGCATTACCAGCTTGCAATACGAGGCATGCTATAAACTATGCACTACTATAACCTGCGAAATTGTTGTAATGTGTATGGTGAAAGTGTAATTAAAATGTGTGGCTCAAATTTTTTTTAACCTGCAGACTGCACGGAAATGTACACAAAGTTTAACATAAAGTGCTTCTGTTTGATCATGTTCAAATAGTAGTGGTCGGGGGAATAGATCTCCGTGAAACATTGTCCGTCTTTTGCTAGCGCTAGTCTTTCACACATTCAGATACCGCGACTACGTTTTTTCTTTATTATCAGGGTACACTGGACTACGAGATGCTTACAAAGAAGCTGAAGTACCTCATCCAAGTCGTGGAGGAAGGGCTCAGGCTGTACCCACCTGCGGTGGTGTAAGTGTACTCAGTATTTCAGACCTTACTTGACTGCACTGCAAGCGGACTAAAGGGTCGAATGAGGACCTACTGAATTTTTTTGTGCCAAGACTTCCCCAAAATTGAGAAATTGTGAGTTAAATTCCCCAGTGATGATGAGGACGGTGATAAACCAGGCCTGTCTAAAAAGTATCCAACCCTTCCTTATTTTACAGAGTGCCGTATAACTGAAAGGTGGGCAAGTTGGTTTGAATTCATTCTTATGGCTGGTTATTAGAGAGCACTGCTAGGGCCAGGTTGGCCACACTAGGCAATGTGAAATGAGGCTCCGTACTATCTTCAGACTGCAGGTGACATGTCCTTTAGTTGCATGTCCTGTTGTGTAGACGCAGTTGTTTTTAGCATTCTCATCTCGTCTTGGTGCGATTTTGAGTCGGCAAAAATGATAGAGCGAGTTTAAGTGCTGCAGGAATTTGTGAAAAGCTTGGTCACTGCCAAGCAGAAGCACTCTGGAAGATCCGAAGAATGTTTTTAGATGGCAGTCTGGACATGAAGCAGATTCAAATTGGGTACACCTGCTTCAAGGCTTCAAGAAACCTAAAACTTCTATATAGAGTCAGCCGAGCTATGGGAGTTTTTCAATAAGCCATACTGCTGCGTTTTAGTTTGTTTCATCATACTATCAGCCCCTTTTAGATAGGAGTAGGTTACATTTGCTACATCTGCACAACGCTACTATAGCAACATTAAACACACACCTTATGAAGTGCGAACCACGATAAGGAGAAATCTTCGGCTTACTGTCTCAGAAGTTGCTGAGCTGGTGCTGGCAACAGAGATGTTATGAATGCTTTTTTGACGACGATTACGTTGAGTGTGCAGTGGGTGTCAGCAAAATGTGCCAGAGATTTTGACAGAAGACTTCGCAACTGCACCAAAATATTGAGCCTGTTTGTGCTCTCCAATTATACGAGAACCATTCTATCTTGGCCCACGGCACTGCTCCATAGACTCCGGGCATATGCCCGCGTGATTTTGGCTCTTCACAAAAGTCGAAAGGAACCTGAAAGGAACGCACTTTCCAACCCCAAAGGTCAACTAGTGCTACGCGACGGCTGCTCTAGCAACACTTCCCGAGGAGGTGTTCCATAACAATTTTGAAAATCGTAAAACGGGTTGGACTCTGTGTGGAAGCAGGAGTGAACTACTTTGAAGCGGATTACGATGACAAAAACACCAGGCGACGCTTCTATTTTTCCGGATACATGGTCGAATACATTTCAGGGAGGCTTTTCTTTGTCGTTTAATGGCGGAAGGATCGCGTCTGGCAGGTGATCAAATATTCTTGATGTAGCAATGGGATGCTAAGGGTAGCTGCAACATGGCTGCATAGTGGCCTAAAGACATCCGCCATAAAGTGAGTAAAATATCTGTGTATGAAGAAATGAAAATAACATTGACGTCTCGAAGCTACACAGTAGGTTATAAGTGACGCAATAGTGGACGCATTACAATCAGTTTTGACCGCATAGGGTTAATTGACATGCACCCAATGAATTGCGCACGTAATTTCTTTCCACTCCTATCGGAATGCGGACGTGCAGCCGGGTAACCAACCGTTGGCCTCGCGCTCTGCAGCGCCTCGCGTATCCACTGAGCTGCTGCAGCCAGTGCTTACAAAATTTCAAGCTGTCAATAAATTTCTGCTTTAAAGCTTGAAAGTGATGATTGATAACTTCTAATCGCGACAATCATAAAATCAAATAATGCACTAGTAAATAAATATGTACGGCACCATCCAGTTTATCTACCTCCACCTTCTAGTTCTTTTTTTTTGCGTACACGAACACTAGCGCTTCTCTTTGTGGCTGCAGGTGCTACACTACCTCATGCTCAAGGCAATCCTATTTGCTTTGCCATCAATCCTTTACTGTCGGTTGTTTAACTTCCTAACAAAAAATACACAGCGCTAATGATAAAACAAGCCGCCTATTGAAATATTTCCATTTTGCCGAATATGTAAAAGCTGTTGGTCACTTTTACCTACGTATTTTCAAAGTGTTATCAACTTATGTTCTTAACACGGTCCTGTATTCGCTCACCCGTACACGGCTCCCTGTAGCGCAACATCGCGGCAAGCTGAAGAAGACTTCGAGTGGAACGGCATGAAGTTCAAGGCAGGCACATGCATTATGTCTCCAACGTACCAGCTGCACAGGGATCCCCGCTATTGGGTTGATCCAGACACCTTCGATCCTGAGAGGTAAGCATTATTCAGCCTTCCTGCACAACGAAAAAAAAAAGTGGGCTACAACTTAGCACCGCTAACACTCTAGGTATGCGAAAGCACACACCAATTGTGATGACTGGTATAGTCACGTGTTCATCGCTTTTATTGCGATAGCAATTATATGGACGCTCCAAGCGGATATCTGGCGTCGGCGTCGCCGTGAGGTTCCGTATAAAGTCCATGGGCTATAAAATCGTCGCCGCACGCTGTATGCTCTTTGTGCGAGTGCAAGCGCGCGAAGGATCGAGTGTGATCTATCCATATTTGTGCGAGTGCAGCCGCGCTTGCTCACGCCAGCGTTTTGACAGCGGTTGTCTGCGATCATCGAGTGTGATCTATCCATGTTTTACTTGTGCGCGCTGACACCATGTCTGTTAATTCAGTTAGCAAGCGAATGTGTCAATGTTTATGCAGTCGATAAAACTACTATCCTTACTCCGTATAGCTCTCTACTAATTTGCTATCGCAATTGATGCTCCGCCTTTAAGGCGAAACAACAACTTTTTTTCATTAAGGTTAGTCGTCTCTTGGCATCACGTGTCTCCTCCCGCAGGGGGTACCGACTACGTCAAGCCTATTTCGTGCTTTTTGCCTGTACTCCTGACAAGTGTACATTTAGGTTTTGTTGTCAAATAAACTTTGACTTCGACTATGACAACTTGACAGCGGCGCACGCTTGCGTCATGGGCCACCTTGAACGCTCCGAGTTATCAAAGTGACGTTTCTGTATCTTGCATCTCTTTTGCAATTTTATGCACGCCGTGTCTCTCAAGAAGCCTCGAGTTTGCCGTCAGATCACTATAAATTGGGAGAAGACTGCCTATAATTTTATAAAGAAATGTGCGATCGAATATTTGTCTTTCGACATGGGATCCCAATGCTCTATGAGGCCATGGTTACACGTACGCTTCTCTTGGGCTTCTCTCGCTCTGAAGCACCTGGTGCGTGCATCACGTGAAAGTTTCTCGAATTCTTACCTCGGGACCGCGCTTTGAGACGCTCTGTTACGGCCTTCAAGACGGGCCCACATTTTTCGTCAGATGGATTCCTAGAAAGTATGCGGTACACCTAAATGCTATCGCATTAAATGTGTGCGACACATACGTTTATAATGTCATTATGAGAAGTGAATGATTGAAAAATGCAGTCTGTTAAAAAAGCATTGTAATTCAGAAAAACGGAATAATTTACAAAGGCACTGTGAGCTTCTAGCACGTTTTCTTTAGGCGGCCAGTCTTCAATTTCAATGTGCTTAGGCCATACGCTAAGGTCAGAGCAGCGTTTCATAAAGCATGCGTTTCTTAAGTACACCGCGTTAGTAGCGAGCACTGACAAATCGAAAGAACAAGCCGGCAGATCCCACGCCCTGTGGGAATGATGGGGCTTCAGCCCCCCCCCCCCCCCCCCCGAAATTTTTTCGTGCTGGTATGCACGGCCGACCAGAACAACCACCGGCGCCGGGAATCATTCAGGATTCTGCCTACAATGTCATTTTCACGCTCGAAAAGACATTTTGGCGCGAACATTGCCAACTCGGACTGGATTTCGTGGCAACGCCCAAGCACCTGGAGTCACATAAATCAAGGAGTCCCATCCGAGTACAAACTTTCAAGGGCTTTTCGATAGCGAGCGGGCGTTTTGCGACAACTCGCAACGACCGCGGAATCTACGGGGGCGCATGGATTTCAATTCCGAAACTTCATGGGTATAAAGTTCTCATAAACTTTTCGACGCAAAAGGTGCACTGACATTTCCAAAGATGTGCTTTAGATTTTCAATTCTGGAACTTATAGGTTTAATGTTCTTATAAACTTGGGCCAACATGCGTGCACTGGAGCCCTCGTGTCCAAGCCGTTCCAGAAATGGAAGCACGCGCTCGCTATCTTTCACACACACGAAAATACTAAATATCACCGTGGCTGTCAGCTGGCAGCTGATAGATCTCTCCAAATATTTTCAGGAAGCGCGCCCTATGTGATCGATCAGCTGGACCAGGGCAGGCAAAGTAAAAAAAGAGAAAACGGAAGAAAGTTAACAGCCTATTATTGAGGCAGTTCTTTCTTGCGGGCGACAAGGTCTGGCTCTCCGTCGCCATAAGGACAGTGGTCCTATGGATTTAAACAAAGCCCCCACTGAAAATACTGGTATTTTCAGAGCGCTTCTTCGCATGCGTACTGATTGTGGAGATACCTATATACATCTGAAGAACCATTTGGAAAGTTGCCCCAATAATGCCTCGTATTTAAGCCCACATGTACAAAACCAAATTATAGAAATTCTAGAAAGCCTAGATGCAAAAGTAAACGCTGCAGGCTGCTTCTCCATGCTTGCTAACGAAACGACGGATATTGCTGGAATCGAACAGCTCACTGTTTATGCAAAGGAGTGTTTTTAGTAGCACCGGAATGGATGCCCTCTCTCATTGCGACGGCAGGTTTTATGTAAATGTCTACAAACTGCTGCTGCTTCTAGTCACCCTTCCTGCAACCACTGCCAGCGCAGAGAGAACATTTTTTTAACATGAGATTACTAAAAAAACTACTTGCGCTCTACAATGTCTGAGGAAAGCATGGCTAGGCTGGCGCTTCTATACGCCCACAGTGACGTTGGCATCAACGTGTTCGAAGTCATTGACCGCTTCGCTAAACTTCCTCGCCGCGTGAAGTAATTGTCCTTTAGATAGCGAAGCAGCAAAAATCAGTGCAAGTAAAAAGCTCTGTTCCTTCAGGTTCATAAACTCGTAATTATGAAAACGTATGACTATTCATTAGCTTTTAAATCTGCAGAAATTTTGGCCGTTTATTCTAACAGTTAGCATCATGATCAAAGTTACGAGGACACCAATAACCAATTTTGACCGATCCTTGCTCATTGAAAGCCCGGCCCACGCGGCGTTTCCCAACAGACACACTCGGATATTGGGTAGTTCTTGCCGCATGATCTGTGGCTTTCGTTTCGCCTTTTCTTTCCTTTTTAGCTACCTGATTTTACTTTTTTTGCAACGAAGCGAAACCCTTCTTTAATTTTGGGTGCAGAATAATCCTTGCCGCTGTAGAGGCAGTTAAAATACGCATTTTCGAGTTGATTTCTGCATTCTTTCTCTACTATTCTACCCATATGGTGCTATCGCGACCACAGCATGACCCAAATGCATATCACGATTTATGCGATCATAGTTTTCTTCTTGCCTGCGTCGTCCGTCTTTCTATGCGTGAAGTTTACTATCTGGGAGTGCACAACATGTTTATTTCTCTTGTTTGACGCATTATATACAGTGACGTTTGCTTAAGTACGCAGATTTATTGGATACTTATACGTATATTTAAATATATTGTTGTGAGGTTTTGGGTACATATACAAGCAGTGAACTTTGTTCCCAGCGGCACCTTTTTGCCCTTTATCACGTTTTATCTTCGCATTTGTATATTTCATTCTATCTTCGCATTTCTAGTGTATATTTTGCAGAACTCCTGCTTTCTATATGTACTCACTGTTGCAACCATAATTTCGGTGCAATTACTCACAATACACGACCGGTAACAGCTGCTACTGCGCAATCCATTGCAACGAAGGACAGCGTCATTGAGGTTTTTTTCCCTGGCCGTTGCACGTGTACAAACATGTAAACAAGGTTCTTGAGTGACAAAGATTCATCAAAACAACTGTCCTCAACTTTTTCTTTTCATGGATTTTACATTTATCATATCACCTGCATACATTGCTTTGCTGGTTTCGAGCTGTTATAGTTCTAAAGTTCGCGTGATATTTTCTTTACTTATTAAATAGACAAAACAATGCGGAAGCATTGATATCAATTATTTCTGCCACAATTTTTGGGACAAACGAACATATTCTTGTATGCAAAAATACGTACTTTATTTGACAGTGCGTAGCATTTAATAATTCGTTTGCAGCCTCTAATATGCAATGGCATTGGCTATGACAATTCAGTTATTATTCATGTATTAGATCCTTCGACAAATTACATAAGGAGGCCGCGCTGCAAGGTGAGCCCTCCCCCCCCGAACAAAATTTCTGGCTACGCCACTGTTCCAAACCCATTTCAGTTGTTTTGGTGTTATTCTTTTTCGCTGCGTCATTTTGAATTTTGCTGAGTCATGCTCATGAATAAGACTTCCACCATGATCCTGTAGTATGTCCGGCCCTTAGTTCCCACGTCCGAAACCATTCCAGTGGTTTGTGAGTGCTAATCATTTTTCGCTCATCATTGTCATTTTTGCTGAGTCATGCTCATGACTATGACTTCTATCAGCATCCTTTTAGTCTTTCCTTCACTTAGTACACATGTCCGAACCCATTGTAATTACATACCAAGGTAAAGAAACGACCATGAGAGCACCAAGGCGTAGGCGGCTAGATAGATAGATAGATAGATAGATAGATAGATAGATAGATAGATAGATATAAATAGATAGATATAGATATAGATAGATAGATATAGATAGATAGATAGATAGATAGATAGATAGATACATAGATAGATAGATAGATAGATAGATAGATAGATAGATAGATACTGTCAAAGTGGCAGATGTTCGCAAAGAAATGCTTCGCACTTATTAACTGATTGTAACCAAGAGGCACACGCACTTCCTCTATGCACTGCGACCTAAAGCTGCTGTGCCAATAGCCCCACTACCCTCCTTCATTCGCACATCTGGCGTCACTGGCTCGGCGCTAATTGAATAATTTATCTAGTACGTCTGCTTGTTTTCGAATTACCTTCGGAAAACACTGATGCGCCCGTCCTAGAAATTTCACGTTACTCTGGTTGTGGTGCTTCTATTTTGGCCACAAATGTGGAGTCATTGCTCTACGATGAAAAGCGGGGCTCGCGGGCCAAGAAAACTGCTTACCGACTCTGAGCTTAATCTTATTGCCCGTTACCTTTGGAGATCGTTCAGTGAACCTTCGTCGGTCTATAATATCTGCAGGTTCAGCCCAGAGAATGAATCTTCCATCCACAAGATGGCCTTTCAACCCTTCGGCGTGGGGCCGCGGCACTGCGTGGGTTTTCAGATGGCCCGCTTGGAGTTACGCTACACACTCGCCAGACTTGTCCAGCGCTACCGCGTAGAACTTGGTGAATCTCAGAAGGTACGTTTACCTCATAACAAACGTTGGTTGCTTGAACTCGCTGACCTTCGATACTGCTGACAGATGTAGACATGGTTTTGCCTGTACCGGTAATTATGTCCAGTAGCCTAAATAATGCCAACACTGAAACCATTACCGTTCTATTACTCGGCAACTATACTTGACCCCAACGTAACCACAATAACAATATTATGAAAACAGAGGCAAACAGCGAAATGGAGACTTGAAGTAGTCAACACTGATTGAACAAGGAATGTCTCTGAAACCAAAGTTTCGACATTAACACTTATCCTCGTCAGGGCAGCCCTGCTGAAGACAAATCAACTAATAGGAAAGTTGCGTTCAGTTAGTTTCGTTGTTCAATTGCTGTTGTCAACATCGAAAAAAAGAGCTAACAAAAACGTAATAAATATACAGGCATAATAGTATATGCAGAAACATGCATTCACTTGAAGAAAGATTGCCCTGCCTTTCGTTGCGACGCGTTGATAAAGAGTGGAAATTGTAGTCTATGCGACGGTTTTCAAAGGAATCGGGTGTCGCTCAAGTGAAGCCTCGAGCGTGTATAATGGGTTTTATTGAGCATAATAATAGAAAATACACATCTCTAACTTTGTTACACAACCATGACCACAATAGGAGTAGTGAGAAAAACGAGGTAGCCTGCCAGCCATGCTTATATTCCTATTTACAAAATGTCGCCACTTCAGCACACAAATACACATCCACGCAAACACGTGTACGTGCATGTGGAGAAAAGTGTAAAGGACTTCAACTGAAAGACGTAATTCTGGCTGCAGAAGCACTCTCTAGTTCTTAACCTGTCTTTGTAAAATTGGTCGATCTACCGAGGTACAGTTCTATTCAAAACGAATTTGACACTGATGGCAATGTAATTGAAGCAACAGATTTTTTTTCTATTTCTTCGTTTTTAGCCGTGTACATCAGTCTGTGCCTGTGTTTTTTCGCAGGGCGAAATGAGAATGGGTGGCTACGCCATGATTTCTGCACCAGAAAACGGACCCTGGCTCAAGTTCTACAAGTTGTGAAAAGGACAACCAGCAGTTTAGAAGTGTTTTATGTAAAGAGACAAATGTATCATAACAATACAAACACGTATCATTTAACAGAATCTGATGAAGGACATGCGTCTTTCTCTACTAACCATCACTGTAGCAAGGACGTAAAGAGTATATGTTGGTAATGTGAAACTGTTGGTAGCACAGCGCCACCAAATGACCACGAGAAAAATGAAATGCACTCATTTACACATTGCCTTGAGTGACACCGTTTCGTTACGATTCCCGCTTGTCGCCCACTGAACAACGAAGTGCGAGTTTCGTTTTTTACTGTGTAAGAAATTACGTTAAAGACGTAACGTACCTCTAGGCATGCGAGGAAAAAGTAAACATTCGAACATATAAATGTGCTAAAAAGCAGGTGTTTCATAGGTCATACAGAATTTTCAACGTCCTTTATAGAAGACAGTACAATTTTTGACCTCGAGCTAGATTTATTGGAGAAGCGGATTGTACTTTCAAGGTATATCTACTTTGAAACAATTATGAGGATGGCACCAGTTTCTATAAGTGGGCTGTCAAAGTTACTGTAAAAATACGCCGTTATTTATAAATAGGCCACTTACATAGTTAACAAAGTACCGTTTTCAGCATTGTAAAACAAAAATAACTGGAAGACTAGCGTACTTCGCCGCACATTTGTGGAATAAATTTCTCAAAACTTCAGTTTTCAGAAGAATTTGTTCAAACTGGATACCTCTTGTGAATTGATCGGCTACAATTCCTAAATTGCAATGTGCAGTTGCGCAAGGTAATTAGTCATGTATCTAATTTGTACATTTATTTTTAATTCGTTGATCAGGCATTTTCATTTCTTGTAAATTAATGTCCGCCTCTTCAAGTATAACCCAGCTGAGAGATCATAAATGTGCTTTTGGCAATAGACGATTTCTGAAAAGATTGTGGCCTGAAAAAAAAAACAAAAAAACTGCCTGTACACAAAAAATTAACGCCTCATTTGATTAGAAATGGACGCCAAATGAATTGCGGCTCACTCTTTAATGTACCTTCACAGATGCGTTTTACAACGATACCTGTAAGTCCCTGTAAGGTAAACTTCGCGTGAGCAGTGTGTTTTTTTTCAGTTATGACGCAAATTACGAAATAATTTGTGCGTGCCATGGTCAAGACAAGCCACGCAAAGTTAAACCAGAGTGTAGGAAAGAACACAGCACTTTTAATGAATACTCTGAAAATACTAGGGTAGGTGTTTGATGTTTTGCTGATAACTGCAGTACGACATTATGGGGGTCGAACACCGCATGCATAAGCTGTATCAGTGGTACGCGAACCTGTGTTCTAATTTTAGAGAAGGGGACTTTTATCCCAGCATATAGCTGCCGCACATCGACGTATTTCTGGACAAACACTAGTAAACAGAATTGTAATATTGTTAAACATATGTGGCGAGAAAGAAAAAAAAGAAGGAAAAGATCACCGCCCAAGCACTCCGTACAGATGGTTAACGAGTGAAACTGAAACGTGCGGCCCCGGTGTTTATCACAGCTGGGTTAATCCCGACGGTTCATTAAAGTATTTCTGGATTATTGGTTTTCTCTTTCTATTTCTTAATGAGGTTGCACACACGTTCGGCTGCAACGAAGAGAACGACGTCAATGACGGTATGCCCGCAGTCCGCCGTTGTCACTTGCGTTCGATGTTTCGAGTTTGCTCGGCGCCGTGGTTAGCTGCATTCGCCCGACATATCCGCTTGCGCTTCTACGAAATTAAACTGCTCTTCAAAATTAAATATGTCCGTTACGTAAGGCAATGAATGGCTCATACCCTCTAAGGCAATGGATCATACCCGCATCAATGCGGCCTCCCCATGATGAGCGCCAACGCCGCCAGCTGTGGAAGAAAACAACGGCGCTCAAGCCAATGCTGATGATGATAGTTTTCTGCCCACAGGTGACGGACAGACGTCTGTTAAATGTGAATAAAAGAAATGAAATGTGAATAAAGGCGTGTATGAAGTATCTATCGCATGTATGGTGGCGGCAAATTTTTTTCCTAGCAGCTATTATGAAACGTGTATTGCGGGTTTATTTACTTTTACGTGTTCTAATAGACGTTTATACTAGTGCACTTTCCCTTCACTTGCTCCCTATTCAATTACAGGTTACATCCTTTGAAAATCTCCTTGAAACTCAGTAGGTATGAATAACTATTACCTACGTAATCAGGACCCTATATTAAGTCAAGTGCAGGACGAAGGCCTCTTTCTAGCAGTGAATTCCCATTACCCAGGTCTTCCTTCAACCGACTCCACCCTATAGTGACTATGTAACTTTATATCCTATACTCATCACCTAATTGCATCTCCGCCAGCACCACGCCTCCCTTTCCTTGGTACTTATTTCGTTGCCTTAAACAACGACCAGTTATGTGCTTTACACCCGTTATTTCAAGTACCAAACTCCACTTCCTATTCTCAACTATAGAATATCCGCTGCACCAGCTTTCTCTCTAATTCATACTGCCCGCGTCGTCGCTTAAGATTACGCCTGCTATTTTCGATTCTGTTGTTCGTTGCGTGAGCCCTTGTTTTTTCGTAAGTTTGGTGGTACGCATGCTTCTATTCGTGGAACGGAAAATAAGTCTTCACTACGCTGGTGCTTGTCCAGCTTAGGTAATTTCTATCACACGAACTGATTACGGTCGCCAAAGACTAACTTATAATCTTATGTCTGCGTTTATAACGACAGTCTTCCCGAATATTTAGAAAGTTACTTTTTACCTATATGCCAAGCTTATTGTGTTATATTTGAGACAAGTCAGGAAAAATCTTTATTTTGTTGTTTTCACTATTCTTCGATAATACTGCCTGCACATTTAAATGGCTACGAATAGAGTGCCCTTTGCAGAGGACGCTGACTTTCGTCAAGCCTTTCCTCTACATTCTAGTCGGGCAGCCCAACATCACCCTGGTATCAGTGTTGAATAAATTCACCGTGCTTCTGATTACGAAGAATTGTGGTGCCTCGATAGTTTGGTGCATCTCCGCACTGCTCTCTAGGCCTTCACCCCGGCACGTACACTATCCGATTATAATCTCTCGGTGTCTGCGATATTGCTAGATAGGTTATCTCGGCACACCTCTAACCAATCAACCGGAAAGTCTAGTCCTCACCCCTGCTGGCTACACCGTCCTCCGCCGTCTAGGGTGCTCTGCTCCAGATTCCGACATCACGAGCAGCTAAGTACTACGTCTAATATCCGGCAATGCATAACGCTCGCCTCCATACCACGAAACATGCAACCGAATTTTCATGCCGAACGTCGCCGCACTCGTGCGAGAGCGCTATAACAGCCACATGGCGATCACCCCAGTACCATCTATGTAGACGCGGCTACGCACCCCCGTCGACAAGTCCACATGGTAAGCGTGGTTCGAGCACACCTTGCAAGAGCTAACGTCAGCCTCGTTTAAACTCACCACCATCACGGCAGCAGAAGACGCGGGCGTTTTCTTTGCCATCGCTTCTAGACCAATCCAACCACACGTCATCGTGACCTCTGGTGGCCAATCATGCTTGTCGCAGCTTCATAGGAGGCTACTCTCCACTGCAGCCCACCCCATCTAGTGCAGAGCTACTATCGTACTACCCGGCAACACCAGGTGTATCTTCGCCAAACCAGCGACCCCACGCTCGCACCCGAGCACATGTCAACCAGGTGCCGCACCAAGAGGTAGACCGTGGCCCGAAGGTCGAGTATATACGCCGCGCTTATCCCCGTTCTCCAACACTAACCCCTATCCCGCCGCATGTGCCCCCCCCCCCCCCCCCCTGCTAACGGAACGCTCACCAGAGAAGCAGCCGTTTCGTGGCGGCCGCTACAAACCGGTACTTTCCCTAGATTAAGCCTATGGTTAGCCGCGGAAAGAAGCCCAAGCGCGGAAAGAGGGCTGTCGGTATAAAAGGTGCTGTGCAGTGCGCCTAAGTATCTGGATCATAGGTGAACTGTAGAGAGGGATCATTTTCGCGCTGCATAATTCTGGGCAACTCCAGCAGTTGAAGAGAGTGTTTTAACGCTGTGTTTTATACCGCTACTTGACTCATGATAAAGTCAAGTTCCATGAGTTAGTGCTTTTGGGCCGCGTCATGCCTTCGGGCTAACAGGCACATTATCCAGGGAACCAAAAAAAAATTGTCGCAGTTTCACCCGAAAGGCGAAGCATCAATTGCGATAGCAAATTAGTAGAGAGCTATACGGAGTAAAGATAGTACTTTTATCAGCTGTATAAACTTGGACATGCAGCAGCACCAGCAACGCGCAGAACTGTTGTCGACACCGTCGGCGTTTTGCCCGCGTTCGCACTGAACGCGCGCGGCGTTTTTATATAAATATGCATTTGGTGCCGCAGCTAACCGTCGCCTCCCCTCCCTCTCTCCCTCCCGTCCCCCCACAGCCTTTCGCGCGACGGGAAAAGTCGGGTTTGCTCTCTATATATGAAAAGGAGGCAAAGAGACGCTTAATTCTGCAGCCCTTCAGGCAGCATGGCGCAGAATGCGCGTTTGCTTTTCGACGTGCGTTCGTTCCCTGTGAAAGCGCGCGTCCCTCGCGCCCTTTCACTCGCAAATACAGCGTCCGGAGCGCGGCGACGATTTCATCGCCGTTGACGTCATACGGAACCTCATGGCGACGGCGACGACGATGGCGACGGCGACGGCAGATATCCGCTTTGGAGTGTCCATATAATTGCTATCGCAATACAATTTTAATGCGAAATCATTAAACGTACCATTGTGCCGAAAATCTGGCGTGATCAAGCGATGGTTGGCAAAATACGGCCGACGGCGCAGAGTTAAACGGGTCGCAAAATGCTCGGATTGACGTCACATTTCTTAGGGATGTTCCTGCAAACAAAGCAAATTAATGGCTTTGAAAAGCAAATTTGGTACATTTGGGCCTGGGCAGGAATCGAGCCTGTGCCTTTGCGGTGCGAAACGAGCACGCTTTCCTGACGCCACGGTGGCTCCACGGTTCTGGATGTCTAAAGGTGTGCCTAGTGCGAGCTTCATTGCACACGTCACGTCGCCGCCATCTGGCTGCGACGTTAGAGAAAGGTCACTTGAGGTGGACTAAAGTGAATTAGGGTGAAGTAAAGTAAACGAAGAAAAATAAAAGTGGATCAAGGTTGATTAAAGTGGAATATGTTAGGGTGGAATAAATTGAATTAAGGTGTATTATGACGGATTGAAATGGCACAAGGTAGATTAAGGTTGATACAAATTAGGGAAAGGTGTGCTGCAGTGCATTAAGGCAGATTAAAGTTGATTAAGGTGGATTAAGGTCGTACAAATTAAAGCAAGGTGGATTAAGGGAGACCTGGGAAAGACACGTGACAATGCACGACGTCACGTATCATGGCCGTAACCAATTATTAGAGAAGTCAAAATGCTTTCACATTGAAATCACGTAAGAATATTTATAGGGTCCCTGAAACGGTTCGGACAATTTTTTAGACGCGTAGGCTACACCTACAGTAAAACATTCGCGCCACAATTAAAGTAAAGCGTATCATATTAAGAGAGCGACCAACGATTACAAGTCACACTTCTCCCAGCGTTGCTTTTTCTCTTCAACTCGTTCGCCGAGGGATGTAGCTAAGCTCCGCCTTCCCTGGTTCTGCGTCATGATTTGAAGTTGTGTCGTCTACTTCCGGTTGTCTTGAAGCCAGCGCGCGAAGCCTCTCCCACCTCTCCGCTAGCCGTCTGCCGTCTTTAGGCCATTTCACATGGCGCGATTTTCACACAGCGACACAGCGAATTCCGTCGCTCAGCGACCGCTGCGACGTCGCGGGCTCTTCGCGACGGGATTCCAACATGTTGGAATTTCCGTCGGAGTCGCAGCAATCGGCGCGATGTGGGCGGAGCAAGCGCCGTCGAAATAGGCACTTTCCTGTTTTACCGCGTGTTGGAATCTCAGCGGAGCAATCTCGCGCACCAGTTTCAATGTTTTAACAGAGCGTACGTACCCACCAGCGCCTGTGGCTCAGGAGCTTCGTCAACAATTTTTGTTTTCTCCAGCTCGCACAATTCATATAAAAGGAGAAGCTGCATGCTATCCAGTCGGGAGCTGACACCGCCTTCAACATACGGCACGTACCCTCATGATCGTCGCCGTTGTCAACGTCTTCATTGCTACAAATTGTGCCAGGCACTTGCACACTTAATAGTAGCTTCTTTTGGAGAAGCAAATACTCTTCCAGGAGAAGAGTTGTGGCTTCCATCGTAACGCAACAACTTAACTAGAGTGTACAAAACAAGACCACCCCACCACGCCGCACGCTTATGCGGTTTGTGCAGCATTATCACTCGCCGCAGCTGCGGACTAAGCGATCGCCAAGTCTCAACGCGTTTAAGGGCTGAAAAATTGTGTACTATTCTATTTTCAAAAAACTAATATGAAATTGTAATATTTGACTAGTTTCCATGTTGTTTTTATTTTACGATGCAGGCATGGATACTTTGTGAGCAGGGAGCGACCTTGGGCGTCGCTGCGACGGAAATCGCGCGGTCAAAGACGCATGTGAAAGCTGCCAGCGAAAATCGCTCTGCGACCTGCGCGACAGAACGATTTTTTTCGCCCCAATAGCGCCATGTGAAACGGCCTGTTAGCGTGAAAGGCTTGGAACGTGAGCGGCCACCAGGTGGCGCAAAACTTAAACAGCGAAACGCAGAGCTAATATTGCTGCAACCGAGCGTAAAACACGTGTAAATTTTAAAACGCGGCGTTTTCAAGATTACGCTACAGCCGAAAATTCACACCAGCTGCAAAGTAGAATACAATTGGTTACTGCTGTATTAGCGCGTTGTTTGGTTGAGCTTTGTATCACCAGGTGGTTGCACCGTGCAGGCCGTTTACGTTTGCGCCTCCGCTAATCTAGTAAAATACCCACTCCACTTGCGCTTGCGTTTACCCGAATACCGGACACGCTAAACTCTATTGTAGTAGTAATCCTTCGGCGCAAAGTGATGCCGGCTAAGGCGTATAGTTCCTGGAGCTGATTGGATATTCGACAGTCCGATGCGCTGCCGCCCACTCCGCTCGTCTGCTGCCTTGCAGAGGGACACGATGTCGCAGCTTGACATATTGCCAGTCGCTACGTTTACAGTCCACAACGCAACAAGGCTGAACCATGGTGCTCGCGAAAAGAAAGATTGAGACCAACACTGACCGCGCAGCTCTCGTCAACACGGAGCCCGTTGTAACAGAAGCAGACGACACTTGCTGTCTGCCGGAAGTGCTTGAGTGCGGTGATAGTAAATTGTCCTTGTGCAATCTCTTTCTGTCCCTTTGTTTATAGAAACAAACTAATCAACAGTTTACCTATTACGAACAACACTTCTTCACCATAAAATTTGGAAAAACTATCAATGACTCACCCTGGGCAGCCAGTCGGATAGATCGCCCTACTGACGTCATGTGGCCACCACGCGGCACGCGCTGTGGGGCGGCTGAAAACTCAGGGGAGCGGCGTGCTGGTATCGGTAGCAATGTACGTTTTTAAAACTTTATAATAAATTACACGTCTTACGCGGAGCGCTGAGGTGCGTCAATTGCTGATCAAAAGGACCTACCACGGTAAATATACCTGGTAGTAAAGCTTCCATAGAAGCCAATACGTTCAAAACATGGCGGTTCATCGGCGGTTCATGGGGCTTAGCGCCATCTGTGTGAGGAGGGAACACTTCCGGCGGAAAAAAATAATGTGATGTTATATCCGTTAAAAACGGAAGTGACGTCATTTTGTTCTCAAAGGCGCGAAATTTGTTTTCGAAGGCCTGCCATTGTAGCTGTATATTCAAATGCCCCGCCTTTCGACTTGATGGGCGTTTCGAGATTTCAGCGCGGAAAGCGATGCAGGAAAAGATCAGACGTACGGGTGTCGAAATCGCATCGCCGCACAGAAGATACTTTCCTTGGAGGCCGACGAACGCTTTGAGCGTACAGTGCTCGTCCTTTCATCGGACGTCAAGCCCGTCGGCCAGCGCTGTCCCACGAAAACAACTAAAGTAAACAATTATCTGGCGGTCACAACTGCACTACTTTTGACTGAACAGGTTATGAAGCAATGAAATTCTTCGCGTCACCAAATTCAGACAAACGTCGACAATCAAAGCAACATGAGGGGGGGGGGGGGGGGGCGTATTGTAACAGTGAACTTTACGAGCGCGCCTATCTGCCCACTTCAAGGGTTACATTGTATTGCAAGTGATAGCGGCGTCAACGCCCGCTGCTATCGGTACAAGGTCGATCCACATAGGTCGCGAAGCTTCGGCCGAAAAGCGGTTCAGAACCAACTGTCACCGACATCAGCAAGGGTGGTTAAGGGACTAGTGATTGAAGCGAGACTATGTTTGGCGGGAAGAAACACTGGGAAAGACAAATGCGTGTTTTAAATTAAAGCGAGACGCAGTTCGATTCATTCAACGAAAATAAAATTCCTAATCCACTTTATATACCCATGGAGAGAAAAGAACAACTCGATTTTACTTGATCATCATCAATAAATACCTTTTTTCAGCGCCCACCGTATAGCGGCGGGCGTTGAAGCCGCTATCACTTGCAATGCAATGCAGCTCTTGAAGTGTGCAGAAAGGCGCGCTCGTAAAGTTAACCTGTTATAATACGCCCCCCTAACTTGTGTTGTTTTGCTTACCGACGTTTGTCTGAATTTGGTGACGCGGTTCCTTGTTTCTTAACCTATTCAGTCAAAAGCAGTAAGTTGCGACCGCCAGATAATTGTTTAATTTAGTTGTTTTCGTGCGACAGCGCTGGCCGACGGGCTTGGCGTCCGACGAAAGGGCGAGCACTCTACGCCCAAAGCATTCGTCGGCCTCGACAGAAAAATTGTTCTGTGCAGGGATGCGATGTCGACACCCGTACGGCTGACCTTTTCCAGCATCGCTTTCCGCGCTGAAAGCTCGCAACGCCCATCAAGTCGTATGGCGGGGCATTTGAATATACAGCTCTAATGGCAGGCCTCCGAAAACAAATTTCGCGCCTTTGAGAACGAAATGACGTCACTTCTGTTTTCAACGGATATGACGTCACATTATTTTTTTCGCCGGAAGTGTTCCGTCCTCATACAGATGGCGCTAAGCCCCATGAACCGCCATGTTTTGAACGCATGGGCTTCTATGAAAGCTTCGCTACCAGGTATATCTACCTCGGTATATCTACACTGGAATACCTTTTTCGAATACCTTTTTTGATAGCGGCGGGCGTTGACGCCGCTATCACTTGCAATGCAGCTCTTGAAGTGGGCAGAAAGGCGCGCTCGTAAAGTTCACCTGTTACAATACGCCCCCCTCACATGTTGTGTTGTTTTGCATGTCGACGTTTGTCTGAATTAGGTGACGCGGGTAGTTTTATTGTTTCTTAACCTGTGCAGTGAAAAGTAGTGAGTTGCGACCGTCAGATTCTTGTTTACTTTAGTTGTTTTCGTGCGACAGCGCTTGCCGATGAGCTTGTCGTCAGACGAAAGGACGAGCACTCTACGTAATCTACGCCCAAAGCGTTCGTCGGCCTCCAAAGAAAGTATGTTCTGTGCAGCGATGCGATTTCGATACCCGTACGGCTTACCTTTTCCTGCATCGCTTTCCCCGCTGAAAGCTCGGAACGCCCATCAAGTCGAGTGGCGGGGCATTTCAATATACAGCTCTAATGGCAGGTCTCCGAAAACAAATATCGCGCCTATAAGAACAAAATGACGTCACTTCTGTTTTTAACGGATATGAGGTCAAATTATTTTTTCTTCCGCCGGAAGTGTTCCCTCCTCACACAGATGGCGCTAAGCCCCATGAACCGCCGATAAGCCGCCATGTTCTGAACGTATGGGCTTCTATGGAAGCTTCGCTACCTGGTGTATCTACCTTGATCGGTAGGCGCTCTTACGGTGGGTGCCGCAAAAAAAGGTGTTTATTGATAATGATCAAGTGAAATAGAGTTGTTCTTTTCTCGCCATGCGTATACAAAACTGATTAGGAATTTTATTTTCGTTTATTGAATTTAACTGTGTCTCGCTTTAATTAAAAAACGCTTTTTTTTTCTTTCCCAATGTTTGTTCCCTCCAAACATAGTCGCGCTTCAATCGCTGCTCCCATAACCACCCTTGCTGATGTCGGTGACAATTCGTTCTGAACAACTTTTCGCCCGAAGCTTCTCGACCTATGTGGATCGACCTTGGACCTACCCTAACGACTCATTACGTTTGTACAAAATCGTTTCAGGGTCCCTTTAAAGAGAGCACGACACCCAATTTGCAATCATAATCTATATTCTGTAAGGTAATCCTTGTGCGTTCAAAAACACGTTGGCAAACTTTTGGCGCATTTGAGTGAGCACGTAATTTGTGATTGATTGTTTATATTACACTCGAACGGCATAACAATCGAGCAACACTGGCACGCTCACGAGCCGTGACGTCACAAGCAGCATGCTTGCCGAGCGAGCATGTATATTCTGGCGAAGAATCCGTGTTTCAGCTTTGTGCGCATGCGGGAAATTTCTGCTTTGCTGAGTTTGCCACTGGAATTGTTCACTCGCTGCAGCTGAAACAATGCCAGCGCGAGCGCCTATGTAGCTCTGTTAGGTGCCAGAGCGAACGGAGCAAAGAGTGTTCCGTATCGTTCTTCGGGTTAATAAGGCTTGGTAGATCAATTTGGGCAGGAAGGACTGGCGCTCATCTGACGCTTTTGTTTTGTTCTCGGAAAGCTTCACGCCAGACAGCTACAACGACGATTTGCGCCTGCTCGCCGAGTTTGGGATACCCGTGACAAAAAGCTCGAGGCTGCGGCTAGACGCGATGCCGACCGTGTTCGCGCACCGATCCTCCCGGCAGGCAGTGCCCCGGCCAAACGTCAGCCTTGCTTTTTTTTTTTTACCGGTATCGCTTTCAATAAAGCAAGTTCGTGTAAAGCTTCAGCCAAAGCATACATCGCGCAAAATCATTGCGCCACGGACACGCCTGCGCGCGCATTTGTTCACATGTGCCGCACGCAACTACAGAGGGAAAACAAAAGAAACATGGTGGGAAAGAGGATCCGAGAGACATAAACATACATAGAATGCATACCGCAAACAATCTATGCCCATAACAACTTGCATTATGCGAAGTAGCGCCAGACTTCGTCTCCCGTGAGCGGCTGGCTAAGCAGCGCTGTACGCATGAAATATAATAAAGCTGAAGTACTCAATACTGCCATAGAGAAAGGAATCCAACAAGAGCGGACACTCCACAGAGCCCAGCGGCCGAATTGACGGCAGAGCGCCAAGCGGTCGGAATCATCACGTCCCGTTTTCGGTATTGGGCGCGCGCGTTTTAAGCGCTAGCTAGCGCGCCGGCTGCGCTTTTTTTTTTTTTTTTTGCCCAACCGCACACGGTATTCGTGCTGAATCGGTTGATTATTTGGTAAAAATTATTGCGAACGATCTTATCAAGTCCCATCGAAGCTGTTCCACGTGCAATTTCACAAAGTAGACGCAAGACTCCTTGCTGAGATGAGAAAATAATTATTTTGCTCTATATAAAAGCTCGTTCCGCGCTTTTTGTGCGTTCATCCAACGTTGTGACCCCAGGTAAGCAGTAGCTCCCGTATGAACCTCCACCGGACTGCATCAGCGAAAAAAATAAATAAATTACAAGCATGTTACATTTACAAGCATGTCACAGCATGTTACAAGCATTGTGTCATTTGGTATTTAGATGTAGGAATACTGCGTGTAGAGGCGAAGCATGCGAAAGCGGTGAATGGGCAGCACTAAATTACAAACAAAAGCAATTCGCTTTTACATACACGCCGTAGAAAATACCCGACTTATCCCAAACAACACTATAAAATATGAAAACATCCTATTTCCAAGCATAATTCCCCCATTTCCGGGCATTATTTCCTGCACTTTATCAGTACAAATACACGGGCGACTTCGGGTTTCCAAACCTTGTCCTCGGGCGACGCGACGGACGCAACAGAGGCTCACAGCTGCACCATAGCCGCTATTCTGGACATTCCGCCATTTTCTTCAAGGTGTGACGTAGGTGAGACGCTTACAAAATGGCGCTGATGGCCCCGTTTTGCTTTCGTAACGTGACGCAAATTTGACGTTTCGCCTAAGAAACTGTAATGTAGGCATTGAACCTAGCATTTTTGATACAGCAAAACAGTTTTCCTCTCCAGTAAAAAAAAAATGTCGCAGTTTCGCCCGAAAGGCGAAGCATCGATTGCGATAGCAAATTAGTAGAGAGCTATTCGGAGTAGGGATAGCAGTTTTATCAGGTGCATAAACTTGGACACATTGGCTTACTAATTGAATTAACAATCGTGGTGTCAGCGCGCACAAGCAAACATGAATAGATCGCACTGAATGACCGCAGCCAACGACTGTCAAAACGCTGGCAGCAAGCGCAGGTTCGCGCGGTCTATCGCTTCAACAGGAAACTGAGCGGTGAATGCACAGCGCATACAAAGGTCAGAGCCGTGTGGAGATAAGAGACGGTGCGGACGACCGGCATCCCCGGGCAAAGTGCAAAGGAGAAGTTGTTGGCAGAAGAGAAGCTGTCCCCCCCCCCCTCTTCCCGCTTTGTTGCTTTCGCGCGGGAGATTGAGTGCCAAGATACGCCTTTGGTGCCGGAGCACAGCGCCGCTCCGCCTCCCTCCCTCCCATACCCCCACGGTCTTTCGCGCGACGGTCACGTTTGCTTTCCGCCGAGCATTCGCCCTCCGTGATAGCGCGCCTCCACCGAGCGCTTTCGCTCGCGCATACGGGCGCGGCGACGATTTTATCGCCCTTGGAATCTATACGCAACCTCACGGCGACGGTGACGCCGACGGCAGAAATCCGGTTGAAGTGTCCATATAATTGCTATCGCAATAAAATAAAGCAGCTAGCTCAAAGCGTGCGATTATTACTTCAAAATCGTTTCTCGCTTCCGTCGTCTGCATGCGCACAAGCTGCCGTCTGCTTCGTAAGCTAGGATGCGTGCACTGGGGAAACGGAATGAGTAATCGTATATTGGCACCCACGCGCTTGCTTTCTACCTTGAGACAACATACGCGACCTGCCAGTGATGATCAGCGCACGCTCTAGGCCGCGTTATCGCTATCTCGTGAAACGCAAGTGACTCAGACCGCGCGTTGCGCGCGCCACAGGTATCTGCTTGCGCGACGCAAGCGCCGGCGCTGCCATCTCTTGTTCACTTCGCTGCTTACTCGCATCGCGAGATGAAACTTCAAGGCGCGGCCTTGCGTACATTTCTTTTTATAAATTAAAGAGTCGCCGTTGTCATAGCCTTTGGTGAGGCGAAAAGTCCTTATTGATTACAATACAAACGCAGTAGTGAAAAGTGCAAAAAGTCCGCAGAAAGTTTGCTAATTTCAACAAATGTTATTTCAAATAAACGTGTTTTTAATAAACGTGATGGTTGAATACACAAATGCCAACACCACCCGAGAGGGATGAAAATGCTATGAGCTCGCGTTGTGAACAATATTTTCGTGGCCCCAAATGACAGGGAAAATGCGGCGATACGCATGCCTCACGACTGCTATTGCATATGGCCACTCATTACCATAAATGGCGCGGCTCGTCGCACCACAAATTATGGCGGAAAATCTCTGCAATGGCGGCCCAGCGCCACGTCACGCAACGTCAAATTGACGTTTACGAAACAGCCCTTACTGTGACGGTCTTCACGGGAAATTCCTTCAGCCAATCAACAAGCTGACATGCCGGCTATTTTTCAACGCCACCACACATTCGCGAAATTGCAGATGCATTGCACGGGTTTCTGCACGCTACCGTCCACTTTAACTTTAAAGCGCTAAAGTCGCAATATAGGTGCCGAGGACCACAAAAAAGTATTAGTCGATTAAATTAGCAGCTCCACGTTACGTTTCGTCAGTCCGACGAAAACGCATAATTGCATTTTGCAAAACTTCCGTTTCTCGGCACAAATTTGAAAACACGTGACCTCTGGACAGCCAATGAGACAGCCAAGATGGCGGACAATGGCGGCCGTGCAGCCGCCATGCGTGTCCACAATATAGCCCCATGCTAGACGTTCGCAGAATGCCTTCTACTCGCAATCAAGACAAATGCGTAGGTGCAAATCCGGTTTTCAGTCTTTTAGAAGACGGAATTTTCGAATTACAAGTTTCTGATATGTTCCTCGGTGTTATCCTTCGCGCGTTCTGCCGGCGCCAGCAACACACTCCCATGTTATCACTCTTGGAGTTTTCGACAGGCGTGAGTACCAAAAGAAGGTATATGTTGTTGCGGGGCGGCATAAACGTCACAAACTTGTCTCTCTGAGATTCATTACACGCCAAACTAACTTTTCACCACGCCGAGCTGCTTATCGCTAACGGCACGACAGCGCGCTGTGCGGCCAGCGTGCCTCAAAAGCTCGTACGTCAAAAAGTAACGAAATTACTTTTCAGTAATGTATGGCGTCCGAGAAAGCTTGCCGAACTTCTCCTAGCAAGATGTACTACGCACCAGGGCCGAGTTGGTTCTCGCTAACTGCGCCACAGCGCGCTGTGCGGCCAGCGTGCCTCAACAGAACCGAAATAAGTTATAATAATCCCCTAGAAGGCGTCGGAAAGATGTCCCAGCACGATTCATTAACTCAAATTAACTGCGCCAGGACGGCCGAGCGGTTTTTCGCTAACTGCGTCTTAAGTCTTGGTCGCGTGCCGTAAGCCTAATTGCGTCGTAGACTGTCAAACAAAAATGCTCACTTAGCCGTAGTTCAATAGTGCAGTGTTGTCTTGTCCCAGTGCAGAAGGAACGCAAGAATACGCCGGGAGCCCAAGAGGCCAGGCCTCGGAAACTCCGCTGTTTTTTTTTTCCATGGAAGAGGTATAAGAAAGTCAAGAGGGAAGGGAGAAACGAGCGGAACAACGTTATCATAAAAAAAGGAAGAAAAAAAGTGCTATAGCGAAAGGGGGACGGTAAAAAAATTGCGCTGCTTTTTTATTTCTTTTTTTTTCGCCACCCTAGTGCCGTCATCCATCCGCTAGGGCCTAACTGAAGTGCGCCTTGGCGCTAGCGTCGACTGAGTGTCTGCTATAGGAGAACCAATGGGAGGTATAGGAAGATTCACCCCCCTGACCAGGCTACATTAAAAAAGAGAGAGAGAGACAAACGGGTCGCCGCGGGTGATCGCTCAAACGCACGCGCAGCCGCCCTCGCTCGCTTCGGGGGAGTGTCTGGCGGATGACGCATGCATCTGGCGCGTCATTGGCCTGTCGCTAGGTAAGGCAAGAAAAATAAGTCGCAAAGTTTCAGTTCATTTATACGGAAAACATTTCAGTTTTTGCGGCAAGAAATTAAAAAATAAATCAATGTCTGTTAACTTCATTTCACTTTCTTCTTTTTTTTCGATGCTCGCGGCAGCTAACGTTCGGCATGACGTATGGTGACGTGTTTCCTGTTGCCAGTTTTTCCCGAATGTCCCCTCTTGTTGAATTTCTTTCTCTATGATAGTGTGGAAAGGCATCAGTAGCATTTCGCTCAACACCAATGTCGCCATCTATGTTGACCACGTTTACTACGCTGTCTTATATAGTGCATGGCTACCAAAACTAGAGCGCGCCCTCCGGTGCGCACAAATCTCGGAGGCAATGTTTTGTAACCTGAGGTCGTGGTGTTGTGGTCGAAGTCAAAATGATCCGCGTATACGACGCGATGGCTGCTTTAGTTGCTCAAAGATTTATCGCTTGCTTCTGCACGCGAAGTTGGCGGTGTCGAAGACATGGCACGCGATGTCTGGAGCAACAAACGGCAGCTATGCTCCGACCTCACGTGGTGCGGTGGCTGATTTTGTAGCACACGATGGCTCGTTTCCATGTGGCACATGACGTTACACATGGCATGGCAATATGGCGGTCGGTGCCAGAGGGCGGAGATTAGAGCTGGCGAGTTCTGGCTGATATTTTGGACAGAAATGTTATTTCACTGCCCAGTTTTTACACGCGTATAGCCATAACAGACCCTCTACTTCCATTTGTCGCGGAAAACCGCAAATTGACGGGTGACTGTGTCATGGCCCCTTTAAGTGAATCTTAATTTTTTTTTTTCATTTGCAAGCAATAACTAGTATTGTAGAGGGAGTTCCGTTTATACGTGTGTGCATCAGTATTAACAGTATGCGTCGTCACCTTCGGTGCAATCGATGAGGCTGTGAAGCCAAGGACTGCTTAGTGATCTTCACGGAGCACATGAGTCGCCTGCAATTTCATGTGCCTACTTATAGGAAAAACATTTTTCCATCGAAGTACAAATAAACAATATCCACTTGCCCGTCCCTATCTTGTGAACTCTCCTCACAGAGCTATGGCCGCCAGAAGGCCAAACAAAATATATCGCCACCGTGATAAGACATAAGGGGGCGACACTCGGAATCTAATATGTGCCG